>NC_092508.1:66278318-66878318 GCF_047511675.1 Marmota flaviventris
TAATTCCTAGGTCCCTCATCCATTTTGAGTTAAATTTTGTGCATGGTGAGAGATAGGGGTTTAATTTCATTTTGTTGCATATGGATTTCCAGTTTTCCTAGCACCATTTGTTGAAGATGCTTATCTTTTCTCTCTCCAGTGAATGTTTTTGGCACCTTTGTCTAATATAAGATAATTATAATTTTGTGAGTTAGTCTCTGTGTCCTCTATTCTGTACCATTGGTCTACCCGCCTGTTTTGGTGCCAGTACCATGCTATTTTTGTTACTATTGCTCTGTAGTATAGTTTAAGATCTGGTATAGCAATATCACCTGCTTCACTCTTCCTGCTTAGGATTGCTTTAGCTATTCTAGGTCTCTTATTTTTCCAGATGAATTTCATGATTGATTTTTCTATTTCTATGAGGAATGCCATTGGGATTTTGATTGGAATTGCATTAAATGTGTATAGTGTTTTTGGTAGTATGGTCATTTTGATAATATTAATTCTGCCTATCCAAGAGCAAGGTCTTGAGTGTTTTCAATTACAGTTCTAATGCTGTTAGCCCACAAAGCCCTAAAATTTACTTGATGGCAATGTAGCCATGTGAATCTTCTTTGAAACTGTTTCCTAGAAGCTCTCATTTAATGCCCTTCACAGAAACCCTTCCATAAGGTCAATGACTTCAGAACATCTGCATTTTTAAAAGCTTCCTATCCCATTTTCAAACTGTTTTTATTGCACAGAAAAATAAGGGATCATTATTATTATTTTTTCTCTGTGAAAGAGTCCAATCAGATGTCCTGTGGCCTCTGTGCACACCTCCATCTTCACATGTGCATTGTGTTGAATCTGCTGAGCTCTCTCTATCAGTCTTCTGATGTAGCCTGTGAGCTCCTCAAGTACAAGGGCATATTTTGTTCTTGTGCCTCACCACCCATCAGAATGAATGAACACCTTAAGCTTTCAATAAACATGTGGTGAGTAAATGAATAGCTCAAAACAGAGTATTTTTAAAATATTCAATTACTGTCATGAATTATTTCATGAAATTTCAGGTGAGGTTTTCTATCTCAATTACCCTTTACAATGAGTGATTTTATATTTTTTTTACATGAAACACTGAGAATTTTTATTTCTCATAATATTCAAATATCATAGATGAATGACACAATTCTATCCCTGAAGCTTCTACATCTAGAAAACAGAACTAATCAGTTCCTTTTTTAATTTATGTTTGCAAACCTACACAGATAAAGTGAACTGCAATCTCACTTAACAGTGGCTGTTACTTCTTCCACAATGATCTTAAGAGTGAGTGAATAAATGAGGGACTAGATAAAATAAATTAGTAGCGTCTACCTAAGGCTGGGAAATGGATACTCTTAACACAATGAGAATAAATCAACAACTAATATTTATCCAAGTTCTCACAATTGTCCAGTCAATGCAGAGCACCTGCCTTGGTGTTACCCTCATTTAACTACTGTGTAAGCAGGCTGCCAGGCCCTACTTAATTCCAGGAATTATTTTAGAACCTAAGCTCTGTGTTTGCATTATCTGCTCTTCTATTTGGCTCCCTCCTGAGCCTCCTATAGCCCATGCCCGCCCATCCACTCAGTGAGTCTGCCTGGGGCAGAAGCAAACCACTGTGCTAAGTCCATTTATTTCCTGCATGACAGCCCACTCTAATCCCACCTGCTCCACTTGAGATTTAACAATTGACTCCAGGTGTGTAGTGACACAGAAAAATGGGACCAAAGCCAGGGCCACCTGTCTTGCTAGGTAGCAGAGGGAAAGATTTTTCTAGAAGACTACACATTGCCAATTTGGCATGAATTTTGTGTGTAGCTGAAAGAACACTTTTCAAGGGAGATAAAATTACTACTTTTCATCCAAATGGAAACTAAGGGGTTGGGGGACTAGTGTTGCTAGAGTTTACCTATTGCAAGAAAAATAAAGAGAAAGTTGTCTGCAAAAACCCTTTAAAAGATGCTTAGTGCTAATTATCAAGGAAAATATAAGAATTTGTTGGATCTGGTCATATAATTGAGCAGACCTATGGTAAATAAATTGTTTTTCACCAGAAAACCAAGTTTTATATGTGTAAGTTTTCCCTCAAGTCTTTGTGCTCTCAGAGCTTAAACCTCTATGACACAACAAATATTTTCCTATAGGATTTCTACTCCTCTAACAATTATGCCATTGGTACTCTTTCATTTGGGTAAATAGTGAAAGTCATTATCAATTAACTCTGTAGCCTCCATTTTAAACAATTATTTGTCTCCATATATAGTAATTAATTTTCTGGTATGACTACTCCTGCTGAAAAGGGCTCTTAATTTTAGCACTGTTTTTCTAGTTGCTTGATTAGATCTCGGGTTAAAAATGCTATAGCATTACAAAATGCATTACTTCTTTTGTTATCAAAGAAATAATTCTTTCTCTCAAAGATTCTTGATTGTCATTTCATTTCATGATTTTGCCACAATCCTTCTCATAATTATTTACCATACAAACTGATGTGTCCAAGAGATCATATTAGGAAACTTAGTGATTATAATGATAAGTAAGATATTTAAGCTTTCATGATATTAGAATCCTCTAGGTGATATATTTAACAATTATTTACATGTCCACACCTAACAAGTGTTGAAAAGGAGCAATTAAAAAAATGTTATTAGGTTTAGAGTAGAGGAAAATTGCTCTTACGAATATGAAAAATATGTATCACATAAAAAGGATTATTAAGTTTATTATCTTTTATTACTTATCATATTATAAAAATTTTAAACTGCTCAAAAGCAGAGAGTATAGTGCATTTATCATCATATAATACCATTATCAAGATTTTATGAAACTTTATTCATCTATCTTTTTTCTGAATTATTTTAAAACAAATTCCAGATTTTCATGACATTATATTCCTCTGTTATTTAGGATGAACTTTTAAAATATGCAAACATTTTTTCATGTAACCAATGTCATTATTACTCATAGCAAAACAAAATATTAACTCTTGTTTTCTCTTCATAATTAGTCCATATTCAAAATTCAAGAGTTTTAGGCTAAGAGTTTTTTGACTAAGTTCAAGAGTTTGAGGTTGATTTTATTGACTAAAAGCAGGAGACTAGAGCTTCTTAATGATTTTGCTTAGGACAATGACATGTGGTGCTCTGGGTACCATCTTTGGCAACAGTGGGTTTCATTTGAGTGACCAATCAGTAAATGATGCAGTATCTACTTTAAGAGCCATAAGAACATCATTGTGGTGGTAGCAGTACTGTGCTGCTGCGTAGAGAACTATTGTGATCAGAAATTGATCAGATATGATGTGGAGGAAAAGAGTAGGTGATGAAGATATCTCCCAGATCTCCATTGCTATACAGTTATAGTGCTATAATTAAAATAAAAATGTATAAGAATATATTGAGGAATATTTATTGGGCACAATGCAATGACTGTTACTGTATTAAGTGCTCTACTTTTTTAAAGTTGCAGAAACTAAGGCTTTGAGCAGTCAAGTAACGCACCCAAGGTTACATGGTTGGTGAATACATAACAATGTTATTGAGGTTTCATTCTTGAAGAAATGAATTTCGTGGAAGAGCTGGGTTAGAATAAAATGGTGAATTAATCTATTTTATGTCAGCAAGCCTTTAGTGAGTACAAATTTCTATCAAGCATGCAGAGCATAACAAAACCATACAATATTTCACTTGATTATAAAACTTCTAATGTACTTGTTAGAGTAGGACCCCCCAAACATAAAAGTAGAGATAACTAATAAAGAGAGGTGGTTCGTGTTAATTTCATGGTGAAAAGTTCCATTGACTTTTAGACATGTTATTGGTCAGAAAGGATTGATGCTAGAGTGTTAATGCACAATGTCAAACTTGATCTAGACCCTGAGAACAAGGTAGTTATAAGGCTGGGCAAAGACAATAGTAGAAATAAATGAAGGCACAGAGGCAGAAATGAGCAACTGTTGTTTGTGATTCAGTGAGTAAACCTGTGTGGCTGGTGGGAGAAGTAGGTAAAACTGCATCTGGGCAATAGGGACACATTTAACGTGTACTAACAGGAGTAAGACAGGATTGTTTCCAATGTCTGTTCAGCATGGTGACCATGTCAAATGGGTGGCAGTGGCATCATAGCCAGACAGATACTTTTTTGAAGACCCTTTGCTGATGATCAGAGGGTAAAAATTCAGGCTGGAAGGAGACTTGGGAGACATTCAGTAAAAATGGTCACTGAAGGCATAAGACTAAACAGGATGCTGCTGGAGCAACTTCTAAGGTTAGGAAACTCTTTCCTCTCTCCTGCTCTCCCTTCCTCGATGTTTCCCTCCTTCTTTCCTTCTTTTTCTTGTTTTCTGTTTTTATGCTGGGACTTGTTTATAGTCAGAGGAACCTATGCCATAATTTGAAATAGTGATTGAAGAAATGAGGTTAGATGAAAGTTCCATAATAGAGCAAGTTCTGGGCAGAAATTGAAGGGACAGAATCTTGAACAATGGTGGGAGGCCAGAAACAGATAAATGATTTCATCTTCTCTGACTCATGGTTTTCCACTGAAAGCTCTTTTTTGTTGTTGTTGTTGTTACTAAAAATTGATCTAAATGTCACTGGACATTTCTATTTGGACAAGCACCCCAAATACATAAAGCCCTAAACTAAACACCTTATCTTCACACAAAACTGATCTCCCCAATGATTTGTTCATCTTCATTAAAAGCAAAAAGTGTCTCTGTTTTCCTTGAGTCAAAAACCCAGGGGTCATCTTACTCTACTTTTTATTTCCACTCTTCTATCCAGGCTCAAAATCATGTTGTTTATTTATTTATTTTTTTTTTAGTTGTTGATAGACCTTTATTTTATTTATTTATGTGCAGTGCTGAGAATTGGACCCTCAGACATGCTAGGCAAGCACACCACCACTGAGCTACAACCCTAGCCCCGTGTTGTCTATTTTTACCTACTCAATATTGTGATAGAATTTGATTTTTTTTTTAGTATGAAAAATCTACTTAATTTCAGAGCAACTGCTTTTTCATATTCTTTGAGGTTTTAGAAGAATGAAAGATAATTTCCCCAATCTCTTGTAAGGGTTTGAAGATGAAGCTTTCCTTGCCCCTAATGAAAGAAGTGTGATTTCTTTTTTTTAGAAGTCATAGATTTTAGATATACTTTTAATGGACTCTGAAAGTCTGTTTGGAAAAGCAGTTTGGAAGAGAGAAGGTATATGCCTGGGAGCAGTGATAAGATGCTGAAGGTGTACCCCAACTGAGGAAATTATTCCAAATAATGGGAAAGGGAATAGGTTTGTGTAACCCTGAGTAGAAGAGAGACACTTTCTTGGAAGATCTCTGGAGAGATAATATTATTTAACCGAGGAATGGCTTCATGCTATGCATTAGGAGATAAGACCCTAGACACCAATTTCCAGCTTCATAGGAAATCATATCATGCATATCTTACGCTGGAATATTAGAGAGATGAAGGCTCAGGGTAGACAAATAAATGAAAATTGAGAGATAAATTGTTTGGATAGAAGACTGATATTATTAATTAAGGCTTTGGAAACCTCACTTGTGGTTTGAGGAGGAGCAATAAGCCTTAAAACAATAATTAGAATATTCTGAGAATTTAGTGGGATAAGGGCATGAAAATCTAAATTACATATGTTTGCAGAATATAAAAAAATATTTCCTTTATGCTTAGTTTGTAGACTCTGACTTAAACTTACTACCTATGTCAAAGTTGATACTATGAAGAACAAACCCCCCAATTTCTGGAATACATCTTCCAGGCAGTTAGCAGTCATTCAGTAAAGCAGATCTCCACCTCACATTTTGGTGTTTGTTTCTAGGTCAAAGGAGAGGAACCCGGTCCAGATGGGACATCAAGCAAGAGAAAGAAGATGAGCAAGAGACTCTGAGAAAACAGTAGGAAATAAAACTCAATACTTATCCCAACTACCATAGCTGGAAAACTGCAGAGAATATTAGATTACAAAAGTACAGTGTGAAGGAACAAGAAGTTTTAAAAGAATAAAGAGAAATCTTGGGGAACAAGAGATGAGGAGAGATATCTGCAGAGATCCCTTGAACTGGGACATAGACTGAGAACAGTGGATATTCGATAAACTTAGCACAAATAACCTTTTAACATATCATTTACTAGTTTATTATGATAATTGTTTTTGTCTACATTTTCTCTACCTTTAAAACATATGCTTTTTAGGAACAAGGAATCTTTGTTCCATTTACTGAATATTCTAAGCACCAAGAATAGTTTCTGGCAAATGGGAAATGCTTAATAATGGTATTGAAAAAAATGAATCCTTGTCACCCATGCAAATGTATAACCAAAGATTGAACCTCTCACCTCCACCTTTATGTCTGGGCTTCACTCAAGACTCTGGAGCTTTGATATGATGGGTGCAGGTGCCCTAGTAATAACTGAAGTTGAATTATTGTTAATACATTATTTTTCCACACACATAGATATAGACTGAAATTCACACTTGTGACAACTGTATAATATCATTCAAATACATACATCTTTATCCATCACCACTTCCATCAACTCATATGTGATATTTTTTTCTTCTAGGTTTGCAAGAGTAGCAGGACATCCTTTACCACTTCCTTTTTTATTCTTTCTAGTAGATACAGTTCCTTAATAATGTAATCCCTTACTTCCTCTCCAGTTTCCTTATTAGTATCTCCATATTCCCCTCAGCATCACTCATCCTTCCACTCTTCTTAATAACCCCTCTCCTTTCTCATAGTACATTGTAATGTTGTCTTAATCAACGTGCCTTGTGTGAAATTAATGGGGTGGTCTTCTGAAATAGGAACACATAGAAATTTCAATTATTATCAATCTGATTTTAAAATAATTCCTTTATTTTCTCCACTAAAAAAGTGAGCTTACAAACTGTGAGACATTTTATTGTTAAATGTCTTTTAAAAGAGAAAAACAACAAATATACATATTTCATAAAATACATAAAATACATGTTCAAAACATCACATCATTTAGACAAGTCATATTGTCTAAAAATGGTTTGCCTTTTTGTTGTTTTAGAATTAATAATGCAAAATAAACAGCAAAACATAAGTCAAGCTATAAATAAAATGCAAGTGAATATTTCAAAAAAAACTATATAGACACATTAAATAAAAAATTTAACTCTGCTCATATTAACTTTATCAATATAGATGTAGACTTTGTCAGTTACTTGCAGGCACTGAATTTTAGAAGATAGAATGAGAGATTGTATAAATGATTTATCTTAAAGTACTTGTTTATAATTAGCAATAATAGATACTAAGGCTTCATGGAAAAAAAAAATGTTTTCCCTATGCTTAGATGATCTGACAGTCTGACAGTGTCACACTAACAAAGTGTGTAGGAAAACAAAAAAAGGTCTGTTGCTTAGTCACAAAGCCCTAGAGTGGAGAGTGTGTGCATATGGGTAAACAGATCATCTGGCGACCTTTCCTGAGAGGAGCAGAGAAGTGTATCTCCCAGAACCTTCCCTTAACTGCTTCACACCTGTGAATAAAACCCTATCATCATTTACAAGTACCTAAGAATATTTAGTCCTATGAATGGCTGAATCATTTTTACTTCTAAAAACATGTATAGCTCTATGATAGGCAGTAGTGTTAAGGATACTTGCACTTAGGTATAGATTACCATGGGACGTTATGCTATTGGTAAGGTGGAACAAAATTTCTTATTTTTCTTAAATAGAATAATTTTTATTTAACTCTTTGTCAAATGACAAAGCTTTCCTTGTTACTGGCTTTCTAAATGGGAGTGGTAAATGGCATAATAAAACATAGATGATGACAAAATGCTATCCTACCTACAGCAGATACCTATTGAGTTCTGGCTACTATATGTCAAGAATTGGATTAGGTAATTTAAGAAAGAAATGAGAAAGTATTGTGGTTGCTCTCAAGGAATTTGTAGTCTTGTGTAGGAGAGTGTTGGAGAGGGTGGTTGAAAGTAAATATGTCAGTATGTAAGTGTAGTACATTATGAAGTATAGTCTGATATATGCCACCACATAATGCTTGGGGAATACAGCAGAGGGTATCTAAGTCATTTATGGGGAAAGCAAGAGAGGATATCAAGTTTATTACTCTGAATATTCCAGAACAGGTAGTAGTTGGCCACTTGTTGGAGAGAAATGGTGATGAGAATGGCAATAAAGGACAGTAATTTCAATAAAGGTAACAGCAACTAAACAGGATTAGTGGTTCAAGACATCTTTATAAAACTGCAATTATAGAGGCTGGGATTGTGGCTCAGCAGTAGAGCAATCGCCTAGCACGGGCGGGACGCAGTTTCGATCCTCAGCACCACATAAAAATAAAGGCATTGCGTTGTGTCCATCTACACCTAACAAATAAATAAATATATTTTTTAAAAAACCCTGCAATTATATAGTATATAGCTACAGCACCGGAGATCATCTACACTGGATGTCTCATGGAGATTATGTTTTACTGTGTTATTCTTTTATAATAAAAGTTTAAAAATTTTGATGTTATTGAATTCAAGTACATCTAATAAATAATATTTTGAAAGTTATCACATCTGGAATATTTGAGTCCTTAATATATAATATTATCTAGTGAGTAGATTTTAAACTGAAAATTATCTTAATTTTTAGAACAATTTTACCATGGAGTAATTTTTGCTTTTCTGTATCAATTTTTCCAAATGAGAAATGTAAGACATACATACATTTTTCAAATTCTAAAGATGTTATAAAGAGAAAAGACTCGATAAATGTGAAAGCATGTCATTGCCCTTCATCAGGAGATCATTTATTTCTCTATATAACTCATGGCAACTTATATATCAGTCACTGAGCAAAAACGAGTTAGTCTCAGTATTTATCATCAGGAGATTCCAATCTAAAGTGCACTATAGAGCTGTAGAGGCATAAAGAGCATAAGGGAAGTCAATTTATTTTCATTTAACATAAATGCCAGCACAGTGGCAGGTAACTTTTTCATCAAAGTGACAGAATGCAGAAAAATAGAAGCTGGATATTAGCTTAAATGAAGATAGATTCCAGGGTGGACTCAACTTAAAATAGAAAAAGAGATCCAATTAGCTTAAAAAAGGAATAACTGAGGGACACATAAGTATCGAGGGTATGAAAGAAAATATTTAATACATTTTTAATATCTTAAGTTTACTTTGAAAAATTATATTAATAAGAACTGGGTGTGGCCATGTGCTCCAGTCATCCCAACTACTTGGGAGACTGAGGCAGGAGAATCATGAGTCTGAGACGAGCCTGGGCAATTTAGCAAGATACCAACTTAAAAAAAAATATGCTAATACACCAATATAAAAGTGCACGAGGTTGAAACAGAACAGAAATGTATAGACAAAATCCTGGAAATTCTGAACCTTTCAATTTAATTCCCTTTCCCTCCCTAGAAGTATAAAGGTTACAACATTGATATAAGAGTGTTTTTGTAATTGGAATGATAATCCACACAAAACAAAAGTATCCAAAGTATAAATATTTGATTCAATCAACTATCATAAATGCCTACGTAATTACCCCTCTAAGTCAAGAAACATGATCATACCAGTCCCAGAATGGCCCTTATTTCAACCAATCTTTGCCAAAGACTATCTTGTCTCAAGAGAAACCAATATTTACACTCCAAACACTGGAACACATTTACCCTGTTTTAAGTTTAATAATTAGAACAATGTTTTATTTATATCTGTCTCTCTTCTTTCTATTCCATCTTACATTTGTGAAAATCTCCATGTCTCACTGGGTGGCTGTAGTTCCTTCATTTAATCTCTGTATGATATATCATGTCTGTATGTCTCAAATACACCATAATTCCTTTATCCATTGTTCTGCTGATGAACATTTGGGTTCCTTTTCAATTCTGCTGTTTTCCTTCATGCAACTATGAAAATTTTTGCCCATATACATGCACATTTCTGTCAGATATCTGCCTAATAACATCCCTTACTCATAGGGTACACTTGTGCTCAGCTTTAGATGACAATGCCAAACTGTTGTTCAAAATGGTTGTACTAATTGACACTTCCATCAGTTATACAGGAGAATTGCTGTTGCACCAGATTCTCATACATAGCACAATCAGCGTTTTGAATTTTAGCCATTCTGGTGAGTGTGTTGATGTACTTCATTAATTCATCAGGACAATAGCGTTCCTGTGAACACCATTTGGGAAACAATAATCTAAAAAGCGAGGGATAGAGCACAAATCAGAACTTTTTCACGGGATCTATAGAAATAATGAAAAAGCAGTTGGCTATGAAAATTTTAAAATCAAAGACCTCAAGGAACCAGAAGCTGAAGGGATGAAGAGATCAACCCAAAGAGCCTAACGGGAAGCGTTAGCTCTACAATGTTCTGAATATTTCTTATTTATGCAGGATATGTTTACAAAGTACGATTAGATCCCACTATACTTCCAGGAGCTTTATGTTTGCAGCCAGTAACTATTTTTACCTAAATCTCCCCAGGATCCACTTACTGAAGACCTGAACATTATCTGTCATTCTGTCTGCAGAAGGAAAGAGCAAAAGACACAGGGAGGTTAGCATTATAACATCCCCCTTCTGGTCACTTCTCCATTTTTCTATTCAAAATGACAAATTCTGACCTTCTAAAGTCAGTTTCTCTTAACAACGCGGAGGAAAGGTCTCTTTGTTGGCATTGACTTATTATTTCTTCTTGCTGTGAGGTATACTGACACAATAATTACAGCTTTTCTTATTTTGTTCAATCCAATTCTTATTAAAATGTGTCTTAATATTAACCACCCCCCCAAAATTAGCTCCCTAGAAGACACTAATGGGGAACTGTTTTGGGTATCCAGCGTCCTCAAGGTGGGTGTTAGAATGAATATTCTACTAAGTATTATTTCTAGTGGCAAAGTTAACGTGCAGTGCTTGGGACTGGAACAATTAATGAACATTTAGTTAAATGATGGTGAACAGGGGTAATTTGTCAGTGACTAGAGAAGAAAATGTTGAAGTCATTGGAATATAGATATCTCTTATAATTGAAAATTTATCCAATGACACAATCTGATATCATAAATTTGCATTGAATATGTGCGTAACAGTGGCCTAAATTATGGAAACTTACTTTTTTATGATCGTCCACTCCTAGCAACTATTTGTAATATAGGAGCTATCTCACTCTCTTATAATGCTTGTGTGTTCCAATGATATGTGAAATAGTGACTGGTATGTTTTTGCTTCCCTCCATATTTCATTGCTTCTTCCTCTGTAAATGCGGATAACATATCTGTGGGTGAAGGTTAAATGAATATTTTTTTAAAAAACATTTACAATGGTGACTGATACATGTTACTAATAAATGTCAATTTCATTACTATTTTTACTATTGTTAATATTTAAAATATTATCTGAGGCTTTTTCTCCAGATCCCAACCTCCAACCCTTAATTCTGGCCAAATTCCAAGGCTATTATGGTCTAAGTGAAATTATCATCAGAAAGAGTCAAAATAATGATCATATTCTTGTGCTTTAAATTTAAAAGGTTTCAATCTAGATGATAGAAGATGAATTGTGTCCCTTCCCTCTGAAAACATATGTTGAAGTCTTAATTTCTAATACCTCAGACTATGCCCTTATTTAGAAATAGGGTCTTCACAGAATTAAGCTAAAATGAGATCATTAGGGTCTATCCTCACTTGAAATAATGGGTACCTTATAAAAAACAGAAATTTGGACATAGTGATAGATATGCACAGAGGGAGGATTATGTGAAGAGATGCAAGGAAATCATCATGTATATGTGGAAATATGTGGCTACACTATCACAAGCTAAGAAATGTCAGAGGCTATCAGGAACTGAAAAAGGAAAAGGAAGTATCCTTCCCCTTTCGGAGGTGCATGTGTCTTCTGATATCTGATTTTGACCATCTAGCCCCCAGAGCTGTGAGACAATAAATTTCTGTGCTATAAGTTATCCAGTTTGGTACTTTGTTATAGCAGCCATAATATACTGATACCTTGAGTATAAGATAGAAAGATTTAAGAGGAAAACTTGTAGATCCAATTCATTATGACATAGAAAGAAAAATCCAAACAAGCTCTTCTGACTGGAAAGAGAGTTCGTTTAGAAGCAAAATAACCCGACCCAAGTGGATTCTCTGATACAGGAACTGTAGGTATTTTACTCAGTAAAAAGTTGGAAAAATGAGAAGTATGGATATTTTGGTGGAGCAGAGATTGCACTTCACCTGCCTAAAGCCCACAGAGTGCTTTATATCCCTTGGATTGGAAACAGTAGAAAAGAGATGGCTGCCTGGGAAAGGGAGGCGGGCTTTAATCATCCAATTACAACCTGGGGTGATGCTGAAAAGATGCTACTTGTTTTTATTCCCTCCATTGCCAAGGCCAGGATCAAAAGTTACCTGAGAGGAAAGGCTGTTGAATCCTGAGATAAATAGTAGTTGTAAATAAAGGATGTTTCCCTGTAAAGATGAAGGAATGATGTTCTGGGGCCAAATGGAAGTGTGGGTGCATTGTAGATGTGGAGGGATGGTAGTGTCCATGGATCAGACCAGATTCTAGACCTCAGTGAATGTTCACATAGGAAGGGGAAAGGCCAGGGATCACACTGTGAATTCTCCATCTATGTAGGTTTTCCTGAACTTACATCAGTCTCCATGAGAAGAGATGGAAAAGGAAAATCATGCACGGGTTTAGTGTAAAGCTGAAATTATTGGGAAGAGCCTCAAGTGATTCACTTTGACTAGACTTTCTGCCATCAAGCAAAGTGTGGGCTATAATTAAAAAGTAAGTAAATAATGTTTCCCAAGCACATTGCTGAAAATATGTTGTCAGCTATATTTCTCTCTCTTTGTTACAAGTAAGCTGCTTAAAATGACAGACACTGTATGTTTCTATCTTTGTCTTCAAAGCTAATATAATTCTTGACTTAGTTGTTGTCTATCCATGCAGTCGTTCCATCAGTACAACTGTATTTAGTTTTTTTTGTAAATTATAGTTGTTTGCTTGAAAATAAATTGAAAAGTCAAATGAAAAAATCACACTTGGATTGAGAAATCTCTTAACAGGTAAAAATTTTCACTTTCATTATGTAGTGTATGTTTTAATATCATTATAAAATATGTTTTCTTAAGTATTTAAAGACCTACATATTAAAATTCATCTGAATTATCTTCTTTAGGATGAATTCCAAAAATCCCTAGTGTTGTACAAATACACCTTGTTATAACCAATGATCTAAATTAACTAGGCTTTACCAAGGTAAAGGATATTTTTGTAGTTTATGGTAAACATTTTAACATAAAACAACATAAAAAGACTCTTCTCGAAAATTTATTATATTTTTTTTTCTAAAAGTCCCAGTGACAAACTTTGAAAATACTTCACACGATGAAGAGAAAATATTTTCAGAAAATCAAAGAAGGCCATAGAAGAGATCTTACAAAACTCTACATACAAGATATAAGATAGCCTATAAGTATCATTTCTGAATAGAAATTTGAAGATTAAAAAAAAACCTTTTAGCAATTTATAAGTGAAAGAATTTCCAAATTTATAAAACTTTAAAAAAAAAATCTGCTAGTGATTTTAAATAACTGGGTATGCAAAAGGGTCTCTTTGTACATACTAAGGTGTGGCAGACAGACTACATTTTTTGCAACTTGGGAAGTGTTACCTTCCTTCACCTCACTGCTGTCATCTTGCACACTTTGATGATTCACGACGTTTCCACACAGGTTTACCTTCTCCCTAGATAGAGAATAATGGGAGTGTTCTGCCTTTTGTTCGATTTTGCAAGTCTGCCAGTAGATGGCGGTACCACTCTGGGTGCTGCCAGCCATTCTTTTTCTTTCTTTCTTCTTCTTCTTTTTTTTTTTTTTCAAAGCTGTTTTCTGATATATGTTGGGTACCATAGAGTGAATCTCAGAACAGGAAGCGGAGGCATAAGCAGAGAGGATTCTGGAAAGGTCTCTTTGTTTTCTTGTCCACAGAGAAAGCAAGAAAAAAAAATGTAATTAATTTGCAAGCCTCTGTGGCCAAATATCTGAAGAACTGCAGGGGAAGGCGTGTTACAGTCTAACCATCTTGGATGCTGGGCTTTGTTGTGCTCTGATTCCTAAGGCTTTCTATCAGGTAAGCTGACAAAACATTTAATTTTTTGCACCATGTAATCTAGCAAGCAGGTCATTTTTCTCATTTTAAAATCATCTTCGTGTTATTTTTAATACAAGGTTTAAATATAAATTACAAGAACCAAAGGCATCATTTGATGTGTAAACTGCTTACTATTCTTTATCTTTCAAAAGAAATAGAGCCTGTGTCTATAAATGGTGACTTACAGTACAGACTAGGCATTAATGATCTTGTGTTTTTGAAACATGCAGATGCTTATTATTCATTGTATTCAGAGAAAATATAGTTTATTACACTTAAAGCAAACCTAATGGATTTTATGGCTGTATCTCACCTATTTAAATGTTCAGTGTGTCCTGTTTCTTTATACATCAATGTACAGTGACATTAGAGCTATATTTTTTTATGCTTTAGTCTTTTATTTAGTAGCTTTGGAGAGGCCATGCATATAGGAGTGATAACAATACAGAGGTGCTTGTCTGTTAGAGACACATTATCATTTTCTCCAAAATCTGTTTTTATAGAGGAAAGGAGATCACCGATACTAATCATTACAAAGAAATTTAATCTTCAATAATAAAATGATCTCTATGTGTTCCATAATGTGCTATTTCCTTTTCTTTTAGTATATTCATCTTATGTTAAATATTTACCTTTTAATTCACTGATTTAAAGGGTATTATATCTTCTGGGTAAATAGTCCCATAAGCTTGATATATTTCTGTTTATTTTTCTCTATGTGGATTTAATGATTGGTTATTATTTACCAGGAAGAGCCATTTAATCCAAAAGGACAATAATTTATCTATGGTCTATATTTTCTATAGGTGTCTTTAAAATATTTTTATACCATAACCATCAGTGTTTCATTCAGCCAGCAATTATATATTTAGAATAGAAAATTGTGGACAGAAATTCTGTGGGTAATAATTGAAATACAAGTTTTTTAAATGATAAAGGCTTTTTAATGTATACAACAGGTAGTGCACTGTCACTTATGAGGACAAAGATAAAGGCATACGTGCTTGTAGGAATTTGTATGGAAGCGTCTCATGGCATTTGCTCCAAATAGTGTCTGCCCTTTATGAAATAAAGACCTATGATTTCAACCTGGGTTTCTGGTCACTGCTAGCTGAAAGGGCCTTAAAAATAGAATTGGAGGTGTCTGGACCATAATTTCTAATAATATGGTAAAAAACTGAGATCTCACGTAACAATTTACATTGAATGGCACTAACACTCCCCCTAAAAGCATTTTAAAATAGTGATTGCCTCTGTGGAAAGCCCTGGTCTTGTGTATTTTAGAAGAACTCCTACTATAGGACATAAAGAAAACTGTTTCTTTGGAAAGGGTTCTTAGAAATAAATGTGAATTGGCTTGAGGGTATTGTGCTGTACAACGTGCTGCCCCACAGGTGACTGATGTGAGTAACTTTGTTCTCCGTAAACAACAGAGCTGGTTGATTGAGGTGGTTTACATTTATGAATGGGTGTTTGCATTTTGGCCCTGAATGTTGCCCTTTTCTCCCTCAGTTGCAATAATCTCTTGGTTGTTCATCTGTATGTGTAGTCAGAACGAAAAAGCAAATGCACCAGACAGACTCTTCACAAAATGTGCCATTTGAAATTTTGATAGAAATTAAATGACATATAAAACAAGTTTGATTATAAGAATCTATCTGTGATTTCATTTGTAAGGTCAAGAATGATAGTGTCATTTTTTCATATAATAGAAACGGATTGGGCTCTGAAGTGGAGTTTTGAGGATCTGGTTCAAGTTCTGCTACTAATGAGCTTTGTTGCCTCAGAAAAGACACCATGTATCACTGAAGTACATTTTCCTTCCTGTAAAAGATGGGAATTGAAATCAAAGATAATATACGAAGACCCTTTTCCTTTTAAAATTCTTTTATTTCTCCCTTAAATATAATCTAAGACACATTTGGCTCTCACTGAGCTGCATATTACAATGAAAGGTGTAATAAGCATGAGGATAGAGAAACAGAGATGTTTTGGTGGTCCTTGGTCAGTTTCTTCTGTGTGGAAAGAAGTGGGGAGCAATATGGAGAAGTGGTTAAGAGAAAGAGTGTGGCGGGTTGAATCCTTGCTCCAGTGTTCCTTGACAAAAACGTTTAAGATTTCTGAACTTCTAATACATCATCTGTAAAATGGTAATAATAATGCCTACTTACAAGAATGGGGAGAGGAGATAATGTCTATTTGGCGTATAGTATAGAGCGTGGAACATGATTACTGCCTCCTTCTCTCTGTCTGCACCTCGACAAACACCCACCGAAAGGAACAGGTATCACTGTTAATGTTAGTGCCAGTGGTAAACTACCTTCTGCCACAACAGGAAGGGTAGAATGAAACTGCCAAGAACTTCTGTAGCTGAACAGTGAATAATTCTCATCCTGGAAGATCGCCCTTGCTGAAACAACAGCAACAAATGTGTTACCTATAATAATGCCAATTAGCGGCAACATTCTGGGCGCTTTCTGGAGAGTTCATAGAAGTCTGTAATACCTTCTCAAAGACAGTTCTATCTGTCCAAATATATTATCATGAACTCTGTTTCTATGCCTTTTTCTTTTTTAACAAAATAGAAACAAGGAGATTGACCGGTTTGCTTCAATAGATATTACATGTTCAACAAAAGACCTCTGGGACGATTCACAGACGCAGTCTAGGTTTCATCCAAAGTCAAATTTAAACGCCAAATAATTTCTACTGTGAGCATCAGATCACAGAACCTAAATCCTGGAAATGTCTTGGCTATGTGATCAACCCACTAACTCTTTGCTGTTTAAATCCGGTTAATGGTACAATGGAAGGTAGAAAGGCGAACCGAGACTGATGAAATTGTTGATATACTGCAAAATCCCTGTTTCCCTCCAAAGATTTTCTCTAAGAGCAGCTCTGTGTTCCTGACAGCTGTGTGCTACTGGATCTCTGGGAGCTAGGCCTTTTAGCACCCCAGGCCTCCTAATCCTTCCCTTCAACCACCCTGGGCCTCTTTAAACTGATTCAAGTAACTGTGCTGTCAGCTTCATCTTCATGGCAGCCCAGATGACTTAATGGATTCATGATTAGACAGATCTGAGAGACCTGAGAGCTCTCGAAGCTTGGAAACAGGGGGGTGAAGGTTCAGTCAGACTAATGCTGTGCTTGGATTTGCTGCTGGTCATCTCTGTTGATTCTAGGTCACTCCTAGCTCTTGAGCATACATAAACATAAGCATGCAAAGACAAGCTTTCCTTTCACTGAAGAATGAACTTGTGAATAGACAGTGAAATTTTTTTGCACTAATGGCTGTGCAGATTACTATTTTCTGGTCTCTCATGTATAGAAACATTGAGAGTTCACTGAAGGTTGGGAATTAATCTTTAACTTGTCACCTAAAAGTACATTATTCATTTCTACCATAATTTTGATGGTCATTTTACTGGTTTTCCAAAACAATGAGGATTAATAACGCACCTACTTCTGAAATATAATTTAAGACGTTGACACTTCACTTCTATATTTTTAGTTTCTATTTTTTTTTTACCTTTGACTAATTTTAATTCTAGATTATCTTTTTTTGTCCATTTGAATTTTGCCCCATAAAAAAAATTTTCCTGGAAAATCAATATACAATGTGGACATCTAAATTACTGATATGAAGGTGATTGTTCTTTGAGGTAGTCATAAAATTTGGGAAGGAAGAGAGCCAGTCATACTGTTGCTTTGTCTTACAAGTTCACACATTTGTCTTTGATCAGGAGTCTACTTTTGTAGTTTGGCTTTAAATAACAATATTTTTCTCTCCAGAGTGAAGTTAACACATTCTTTAGTTACATTTTAATGAGTTATAACAAGTTGTAGACACTAATTTCAGAGCAGAATAGGGCTAATTTTCATTTACTTAATAATGCAGCAATAAATAAAATATTTCTGTCCTGCTACACAAAGACATACTTTGTTCTTTGAACTGCCCCAGCTCTTTAGAGATCTGAAATTTGAATCTAGATCTAGACATATAATTAGACACAGGAGAATCCTTTAAAATGAATATGAGTGCCTGCTCAGCAGGATACCACAAATTTTAATGTGCCAAGTATTTACTGATTGATTTTTTTATGTCCCATCTTTTTCTTCTCTGAATTTGAAGTGGTAAAAGACCTTATGGAAAGAATTTTCAGGAAGTTTTTGTCTAAGATATGCAAATAAAGAACAACTGCAAAATAGCTCACAAGCAGGTTGACAATATTAAAATTCAGTTCACATAAACATGCTAGGAAATGATTATTCAAGGGAATTTTCAGGGACTGTGTAAGCTCAGATAACTTTGGAAAGTCCAGAGTTATTTCTGTACTAAATGAGTTAAGCTTTAGTCCTTTCAGAGACTTTATATAGTGAGACCTTCATGTGATTAAGCTCTGTGCTAACCAAAGTAGGAGAAATGAAGGTCCCTGAATTATTGAAGAATGTTTTAATATTGTTTTATTCAATGGGTGAATTCAAAGATGGGAAGTCACTCTTTAAATAACTTTGGCCATTTTCTGCCAAGAAGTTCCCTTTTGGGAATTTTAATCTCCTGATGGTCAGAATATACTTTATTCTTATTTGAGTTGTACAGAACATTTTGTGCTTTTTCTTTCCCAGGAGCTTGAACTACAATAATTCACTAAATCACAACTCTTACTGCTAAAATGTGACATTGTGCTTCTGGAGTAGAACACCAGCATATTGGTGCATAAGGTTTAATAGGACGTGTTTTGTGAGCTTAGCCTCTATTTGCGAGTTGGTCATCTATTTGTTACTTTCTCTGTCTCCTTGGTGCTTCTTCTTGTGATGTTTACTTTTCTTAAGTTATTTTTCTTTGCCCTAACCAAAGAGGGCTGAAGTATTCTGGGCATTTTTTTTTAAACATGGAATTACGGTTGGAAATGACCTTGAAGAATAAGTTCTAGAGGAAACAAATCCAAACTCCTACAGGGCCAAGTGAATCAGAGAAAAATGAATGGAGCCATTCAGGCTGAAAACTGAAGAACCAGAAAACTCATGCTCTTGCTAAAAAGGGGAAGTTCCCTCTCAGAACCTAAATTGGTGAATGCAATGATTTTTCTGAAAAACCTGAGAAGTCCAGAATTTTAGTAGAAATCTCCTCTTGTTGAATGTGGTCATCTATTGAACTTAATACTGGGCAGATCTGATGCAACATGGCTATTGGCAGAATCCAGTCACAGTGTGGCCAGTTTCTTTTTCTCAATCCAACCAATATTCTTGCCAGTGAGGGAAAAGAAACTTTATGGAAAGGAAATGGCTTGACCATATTTGGAGGCACAGCTCTGCTGGAACTCAGGTTTCTTATCTAGTACTCTAGCCTCAACCTGTTGCCAACCCTTTCTCTATCTCTTCTTTTCAAATTCCTGAATAGTCCACACATTACCTCCCAGGATTCTGTTTTTTCCTGCTAACATTTATATCACCACAGAAGTTTAGTTAACATCATAGATCCTTCCTTTTCTTTCTGTTGCTATTAAGGCTTCCCTTGCTGTTGATATCTTGTTCCTGATGTGTTAGTTGGTTCCATATATTATATCTTCACACCTGCTGTATTCTGAAACTATTGAGATTTATCTTTAAAGTTGAAAACTTAGAGATACATAAGTCCTTTATCTGTGAAATTGAAAAATGTTGTTGATAGAATATTTACATATCTTCCAGACCTATGTGGCCTCAAAGTTCTAATACTTTATATTATCTTAATCATTGTCAATAATGACAACAATTAAAGTAAATTCCTTCTTGGTGCTTCTGTCTCTTTATTTACAGTACTAGGGATTGAACTTGAACATGCTAGTCAAGTGCTCTACCAATAAGCTACATCCTCACCTGGCCTACTAAATGATTTCTCTCTCTCTCTCTCTCTCTCTCTCTCTCTCTCTCTCTCTCTCTCTCTCTCTCTCTCTCTTTCTCTCTCCCTTTATGTAGTGCTGGGGATCAAACATAGAGCTTCATGCATGCTGGGCCAACACTCCACCACTAAGCCACTGAGCTATACTACCAGCCCCCCAAACCCGTTCTTACTGTTCGTTTTTAACAACTGCAACAAGTTCTACTATCAATCCTTACATATTTACTCATATAGACTATTAGCATTGGAACAAAAGCAAAATTGTAATTCATGATCTTATTGTGAATCTTCCACTGACATAAAACCTGGGTAACTTTTGATAAGAATACAAATCAAACACATGTACTTGGAATAAGAACTTCTTGGCCAATAAATAAGAGGTCAGAAAGAAAAAGCCAAATGACCTAAGAAAAAATTTATAAAACTTTAATAATCGAAGCGTGACAGGAAGATTAAAAACTACCAGATTAAAGGAAAAAAGGTACACAGACATTCTGAGGGAAAACAGAAAGTGGTACAACACCAGGAGCTCATTCAGAGAGGCCCACAGCTGAGGATGCACATTAGAATCACTTGGGAAGCCCAGAAAAGAGCAATGTTGGCTCCACTGTCTACCAATTCTGTTAGGCTCTCTGGGGCTGAGCCTGGGTGTCAGTGTTTTGTTTAAAGTTCTACAAAAAGAGTTCAAATAGACAACCAGGTTTGAGAATCAATTGACTGGAGGAAGGTGGAGAAAAATAAGAGAAGCTAATGAAAATGTAGCTGAAGAAGTGAAGGATAGCTGACAAATCACTTTTGAAAAAATTTCAAAGTGCTAAGAGTAGGCATCTGTTAAGTAAAGGTATTAAGATACTTAAGAAATTAAACAAAAAATACACTCATAGGAAAGAAGCAATAGAAAAGAACAAGTTGGTGTTTATTCTCTATGTTTAGCAATTTTATACTTCAAATAGTTGATTTCTTACACCTAACCCTGTTGAGCCAGGTGCGGTTTATGGTATATTTTCAAAGTAACCATCCAAACAATTGTACATACTTAAGTAAGAATCAGTAAATTTCAATTTATATAATCAAGAATTCACCCTTGTTTTTCTTCTGTATATAAATTGCTGTCTTGAGAATTAAGTCTTAAATAATCAAACAAGAGCAAGTCTATTGAAAGACACTCTGAATTTCCAGATTATCCTGGACAAAACACTTAATTTCCAGTATTTTTCAACTGTAGTCTTTGGAAGATTTTAAAAAGGCAGTTTTTGTAAACTGCAATTTTTTAAAAGCCAAAAATGCAATTTAAGAATACGTTTTCAAAGAGTTATATTTGTTAGATGGAAGTGAATTAACCTAGTGGCTAAGTAGAATTAATAATTAATTTCACTCCTTAAAAGGAATTCCATTATTAACATGAGTCAGCGTCTTCAGCTCCTTAAGGAGACACTTCCTGGGTTAACACCTCCGTTGATTTTCCTCATTGGTTTCCCCACAATCCTTTCCACAGTTGGGGAGAAAACCATGGGAGCCATTAATAAAACAATCCTTTATGTCCTTGAGAGCAGATTCCACCCTAGTCTTTCCTTCAGAGGATCATCATTTAATATGACTATTTAACTAGCCTTTCATTACCATCTCTAACATTCTGTCAGTCTGGTCAGTAATATTATCATCATATAGACAAGATCTGTAAAATCTCAAGATGAGAATATCTATAGTTTGAAGCAGTTTCCTGGTGCTTCTATGGCAAACAGAAGGAACACAATATCATGTTCAGGGCCAGCATTATGATAAATGTCTAGGACACAATGTTTGGTTCTCATACTGAGACCGATCACTTACTTAAAAAAAAAAAAATTACATCCTCCCACAATACACAAAATATTTGGGCAGTCCACAATGAAAATATAAATGATATGACAGTAATATATTCATAAGGATGAAAGCCTGAAAAGGTTCAAATAAGTATAGAGACCGAATAGTTTATTATTTATATGACCATTCCCATCCACCAACTTGGTGATAACCATAGGAGTGAACTTGATCCTTTTGGGGAAAGCTTTCCAACTTTTTACCAGTACATTTTGAGAAAGAAAGCATAATACTGAAGAGTTAATTAAAAGTGGCAGCACAGGGCTGGTGCTATAGCTCCGTGGCAAAATGCCTGCATACCACGCGTGAGGCACTGGGCTCCATCCTTAGCACTGCATAAAAATAAATAAAATAAAGGCATGCTCTCCATCTACAACTATAAAAAGGAAATTTTTAAAAAGCGGGAGAGCAAATCAAATATGATGCAGATCTTCATGTAAATTAACACAGAAGAGTAAAGAACCACAACAATGGTAAACTACCTCTTGTATACATTTGTAAGATATGATTTTTTACTTGGTACCTTAAAATTATCCTTAGTCATTGTCAGACACAAGTCTTTTGAATGTCCCACTAAAGGCACCACAATGGTGTCAGTTTTCAGACAACACTCTGAAATCAATTTAACCAGAAAATAATAAATACTTTTTCAACAATCCACAACTCTCAGGAAAGTTTGGGGGAAGTTTTATGCATAACAAAATATTTTCTACTTAGTCTCTTAATTTCTTTCTGAATAAAAAATTTGAAGACTAAATATTTAAGCCATAAAAGGGGCATCTGATGTGGGAACTCTCTGTACTTTCCAATCAATTTTTCTGCAAACCTAAAATAGCTCTTAACAAAAAGACTCTATTAATTTTTTAAAAGGAGGGGGAGCACTTGAAGAATGAGCAACTTCAATGTCCCATTTGCACAGGCAATTTTGTTAGAACCCTGAATCACCCATGTCCTTGAAGAGACAACTGGCACTGGGTAGGGTATCTATGCTACCTGGCTTCTTTCCCCTTCTGCTCATCTTAGTTTTCTCAACTTTGCTGCCCTCTCTAGCCAGTGTGCCTCATTTACTAGATCCTCTACCCTTGGAAAGGTGGAGACAGGCCGCTCTTTCTGGCTTTTGTTAGCAATTTGGTCGCTATAATCCCTGTTTAAAATAAAGTTTTGCATCAATGTAATTTTCCCTTACCTTGTAGAATTGTGGCTCTTCTTTGGCTTCAAAAGAATTGAGCATTGAACAGCATCCCTCCTGCCTTTATGCGCAGAGACCTTCCACTCTGCGCTCCCTGCTGCAGTAAGTGGCATCATCACACCTAAATCAGGGCAGTGTACGCAGTCCCTTGCTCTATTTTGGTACCAATGATATGCTCCATGACTAAAGGAAAAACACGGACTCTCTGGGTCCTGGATTCAGATCCTAGCAATAACTTTTTTTTTTCCCCCTTGCATTATCTTTGTTTCAATAGGCCGTATTTTAAGGGGATTTAACCAAGGGTCTGGTTACATTTCACTGAAAATCACCCTTAAAATTTTGTAGTTTTTAAAAATTGCACTTTGCATAGTTCTAAGATGAGATTTTTTTTTTAAATTCTTGATGGACCTTTATTTTACTTATTTTTATGTGGTGATGAGGATCAAACCCAGTGCCTCACATATGCTAGGCGAGTGCTTTACCACCGAGCCACAACCCAGCTCCAAAATTTTTTTTTAACAATACCATTTCATGAGCAAATCAGGTATATAGAATTGAATATCTATAATTAGAAAGGATTCAAGAGATAGTTCTTTTCAGCAATCAGCCTTCAACCTATGCTCTATTCAAGGCATTCAATTATTTATTCATGAAAAACAAGTTTCAATTTGAGATAGAGAGGACCTATGCAAGCATCCAGTTTATAAAAGTCTTCTAAATTTAAAGATATCCTTTAATAGGTATAGCCCTCCCACCTTAGTACCATGATTGGTGAAGGATCCAGTCACCCTTGTTCAAGGTTTGGGATATTGCTGTGCCTTCAGACTCTTCTTCATGAGGAGATAAATACAGAGTCAAGTCCGGACACTGACCTGGAGTTTTAGTGATAAAAGAAGCACTATAAATTAACTGGTCAGTTTCCCTCTGCTCCTTTCATTTATTGCAGATGTGGACACTACACACCTGAGATCTTGAGTGTTCAATATATCACAGCAAGTGAGAGCAGAGGCAAGTCTAGAATAAAGGTTGCCTAAATTACAACTAGTTTCCCCTTGCCCTCTCTGTCTGTCTCTCTCTCCCATCTTTTTGTTAAATCCTGTTTCTAAACAGCATGGGGCAGGGGCATGATTTTCTGATGTGTCACCCTATCTTCTGGGGCACCTCTTGAGGTGACCTGCCTATTCACAGGATGTGCTTAATACGCAAGGCCTCCTCCTGTGGTTACAGTTGGGTTTCCACTAATGAAGAATCACATGACAGATGAAATCCAGAATCTCCTACATCACCCTGTGCTCTAGTGGAGTTTACCACCAGCACTGATCTGTGGGCAGTGATTGAAACCTCTCTTGCTCCATGCTACATAAATCCTAGCCCTCTGTATTTTAAACCTCTAAGGAAGTGCAGATAATTTGTGGAGGGGTCAACACTACCGTCTGGAAGAAATGCAAGTTGTACCTCAAGATCTTAGTTCTAAATTGTCCTCAGGTTGCCAAGATAAAAAAGGCAATCAACTCTCAGCACTCAGTTGTGAAAACAGTGTGCTGTCATTTTGATTACAGTTAGTAAACAGTCTGTGTTTGCCTGGGAAGAAACTGCCTAAAGCACACCAGCAAGCAGGAGAACTGCGGCTGAGGGCCACTCCCAGGGCTCGCTCTTATGGTTGAGGATAAGGTGGATCCAGGATTGGCTATCGGTCTGAGAATGCTGTTTGCTTTCTATTTGTCATAGTGCCAATCTGCTTCAAAATAGAAAGCTTCCTATAATTCTGTTATAGTCAGGTTTAAATGTGAGCTTTACTCCACTGCACACACACACTTACAAAATGTTTTCTTAAGGACAGAGGAGTTTTTTTACATTGTAGTATTTCTTCATCCAAAATCCTATAACCTAAGGATAAAAGCAAGGATCTTAAAAAAAAAAAATAGAAAACTGTCAATATAGAGAGACCCCTTCCCTTTTGGAG
Organism: Marmota flaviventris; assembly: GCF_047511675.1. Taxonomy (NCBI): domain Eukaryota; kingdom Metazoa; phylum Chordata; class Mammalia; order Rodentia; family Sciuridae; genus Marmota; species Marmota flaviventris. Next base: position 66,303,422 of record NC_092508.1, read on the forward strand.
TACCTATAATAGGAATTGCCCTTTTATAAATCATGCATTTGTTCAATTGTGGAGGAGGGTAATGGAGTAGGGGAAGATTTATATAAAAGTGGCACCTCCTATGGAAATATAATGAGACCCACATATGTACTTTAAAATTTCCTAGATGCTAACATCAAAAATAGGAAAAGGAGAACAGAATTTTTATTTCATTAGTGATGAATTTTATTTAAGACCATATGCCCCAATATTAACATCTCAAAATTTGGCACCAACTCAAATTCTAAGTGCATGGTTTCAACATGTGGTCAGTGTATATCACATTGGACAGAAATTTTGTAGAATTTGTTTTAGGTAATTATATTCAACAGATATCTAATAATTTCCCACTTACTGTAGTGAGTAGTCAATAGATAAGCTCTTATCTTCAAGGAATTTAGCAGTAATTATAGAAACAATAAGATACTCACTCAATAACAATAGAAGACAGAACATTATAAGCCATGGATGAATTTTAAGGATAATATAAGTGAGCCAGGAAAGTTCAGGGCAAGGGGAAATTACTTATGACTCAGAATTGGTGTATGATGGCCTTGGAGTGTAGGCAGGATTTTAAAAAGCAGTGATTGCTGGCTAATGATATACTAGGTGGGGGGAACATTTTTGAATGCCAGAGACTGGGGAATTTTAGGGAATGGCACATACATCACTTTGACTAAAGAAGAGCATAGAGGCAGAGTATGAAAGACAGAGCCAGAGAAGAATATTGGTAAAATTGTTTTCAAGGCTTTGGATACTTCTTCCAAAGGAAAATATCATTGAAATTGGAAAAAACATTTATTATAAAATATTAAATTTATGTGGCCTTGGACAGGGTACTTCTCTTCTCTGAACTTTTAAGTTTTTCTTATCTGCAAAATGAGGACACCAATAGTATTTATCATATATGATCATTGTGAATATTAACTGAAGTATTCAGAGCCTGGAATACAGCAAGTGCTTAAGCAGTGTTCTATTACTATTATTATTACTTCTTTAAGATATTTTGGTGTCAGGAATATTTTGAGTGAAACATTCAGTTCTCTGCTTTATTTTGAAGAGAGTCTGATAAATTAAAGAATTATACAACTATCTTTGAGGTAGACAGGATTTTAGGTAGGTAGGTACTGGGGATTGAACTAGGGGAGCTTTACCGCTGAGATATATTCCCAGCCCTTTTCTGTTTTTGAGAAAGTGTTTTGCTAAGTTGTTGGGGCTGGCCTCAAACTTCTGACTGAGCTTGCTGAGTCACTGTAATTATAGGCTTGTGCCACAGCACCCAGCAAACAGGATTTTAATGTATGTATTTTGATCAAGATTAAACAGGAATATATTATTAGGGCATAAGATACTTATTGGGAACTTGACTTTCTTGTTGCTACATTGAAAGATTTTATATTTTATTGACCTAATGGTTGCATTGTGAAAAAACTAAGTTACCTTATTTACTTAACCAATTCCTCATTACTGGATATTTCAGTTTTTACTAGACATTGCTATCATAAAATATGTTCCCATAAATAGCTTACATGACTTTCAAAAAGGGTGGGATAAATATTCTAATAGTAAATCTAAAAAAATTATCAAAATTTGTTTGAAAAAACGAAATTAAATATTTCAGTGAGTCAAAAATATTTGTTGAGCACCTACTACGTTTAGGGACATGGGATTCATTGTTGAATAAAATGGGATTCCCCAAAATATTCCTGTGAGTTTTATGTATCATCTAAGAGAGACAGAAAGTGAATAGTGAACACTATAAGTAAATTATGTCATATAATATAAGTGACTTAGAATAAAAAAAGGCAAGGAAGGTAGATAATTGGAAAAGAAATATGAGCAGTTCTCATGAAGAAGGGAAATTTTGTCAGTACTTGAAGAAGGTGAGTTGATCAGTCAGCTTACTAGAGGAAAAGCATTCTGGGGTGAAAAACCTGTGAGTACTTCCAGGCGCTTGGAGACAGGACAACCAGAGCCAGTGAGTGAGGGAGGAGCAGAGGAAAGCAAGGTAAGTTCAACTAGCTAGCTGAAAGGGGGGCTCACAATGACTTGCAGGCAACTGTAAGGATTTTGGACTTTTTTTCCAGCTAGCTACTAGGGGCTTCTGGGCAGAAGAATGACAAGATCACTCTGACTGGTAAGATTAAATTAGGTAATATGGGAGTCAGTTTGAAAGCAGGGAAATAGAAAGCTACTGCAGCCCTCTCTGAAATACTGCCACAAATCACTTCAAGGTTCAGGTTCAGAGGAGTTACATCAAGGACATTAATGAATGAATAAATGAGACTGCAGAAGCCATGATTGTCATCCTTGAGAAATCACTAAAATGAGAGCAGCATGACGCATATGAATGTTTCTAACTGCAAAAATACAAAATGTTCGATTCCTTAAGCTAGCAGTGGTGGCAATGGGGACCCTGGGCATCTGCAGCACTTGTGCACTTGCTAGAAATGCAAATCTGAGCCCCACCCCTAGCTGCTACTGACAGGCAACTTTAGGGTGGGGTCAGGAAAGCTGTGTTTTTAACAAAAGCCCTCCAGGTAATCCTGATGCTAAATTTTAGTAATCACTGCTATAAACCAGATGGGTAAAACTAGATGGACTGAAATATCCTTTCCAGGTTGAGGATATTGGGCTTCCAAGATTTTATTGTAAAATTAGTTCTTGAAAAAATGGGTTATTTATAAGAAGTGTATACTCATGCTTCAGAACAAATAAATTATTTTAATCACATACTTACAAGGATTTATTTTTAAGTATATCACACTTCTCTAAAAAAGTGACGTAAGCTGGTGTATTACTAGTTGTCTACAATTTGCACAATAAGAAATTCAAGACAAGGAAAATGAAAGAAATATATGTGATAAGTGCATTAAAGACTGTGAGTTAATGAAATTACTTTTTAAAAAGGTACATTTAGTTCTGAGTCCCCTAGACTCAACATTTTTAGAGTAAAGGTAGGAATGAGGCCCAGCGTGATGGGGCACGATTCACTAGAGATTAATTCCAGCAACTTTTTACAGGAAACAGCTGGTATCACTTACCCTTTTTCGAGTAAAGCTTTGATGATGCTCTTAGAGCTACCACTTCCTCAATTGTGGAATAAAGAACTTCTCCTAAATTACTGAAATGATGAAATTCTAATCTCAAAGAAAAGCTAACCAAAGAAAAGTAATTCCAGTGGCTCAGGAGGCTGAGGTAGGAGGATCGTGAGTTCAAAGCCAACCTCAGAAAAAAGCTAAGCACTAAGCAACTCAGTGAGACGCTGTCTTTAAAATAAAAATACAAAATAGGGCTGGGGATGTGACTCGGTAGTTGAGTACCTCTGAGTTCAATCTCTGGTAGCCCCCCCCAACCCCCCAAAAAAATCAAATGTAAGAATGGATTTTGTATAACATAAAGAAATATCAGATTTTAAGGTAACAGACCACCATGAGGTGGTCAATTTGCTAAAAGAAGACTTGCTGAAGCACATGAGGAGTGGATGTTTGACTTCTTTCCTAGACAGCATCCTAGTATTGCATGATATTTTGGTGATTTGGCCAAGTTACCTGCTTGTCATTCTACTATCACGTATATCTAAAATGAAAAATAAAAAAATCAATCGTAAAAATAAGTAAATAAATAATTGGAAAAAATTTAATTTCCTGCTTGATAAAGATATTTATTGTTAAAATTGAGCAGGCAGTAGATGGGACTGTTTTCTAGTTACAAGGGTTGAGGAAAGTGGACCCTTCCTTGTGTGAATCACTGTTAGGGACTTGAGGGCCAGGCCTGTAAGTTCTGTGGTGAGCAGCCTTGAATCTGTTTTAGCCCTTGCACAGAATGCTAAAGAGGCAGTTGTATAGTTCACTGCATGAGAGAAAATGGTTTTGACATGAAAAATTCTGAAACAGGTATATGGCATGGTCAGCATAAAAGAAGACAAAATAGATTGATGAAAAATAAGTAACATCAACTCCCAGAACAATTATGAAGAATACAAAAAAAAAGAAGCAAAATGATGCTAAAACTAATGGAGCTATAATAAAAATAAAAATCTAAAAACATTGAAGACTAGAATATTATAAAGTATACATAAATTGGCAGGATAAATGAAAATAACACACAAAGGTATAAAAACATTCAGAAAATTCTAAAAAATTTAATTGCTGATATTAGTGATAACATTAATGATAAAAATAGGAATCAATTAAGAAGAAATAAAGTAAAGCAACTTTTTACAGGATTCTTCAGCTTGTATCACCCTTTTTCCAGAAAAGCTTTGGTGATGCTCTTAGAGCTACCACTTCCTCAATTGTGGAAAAAAGAACTTCTCCTAAATTACTAAAATGATGAAATTCTAATCTCAAAGAAAAGCTAACCATTTGGGGGGAATCCCTGAGTTTAATACACACATTAGATCACCTGAAAACAAAGTGTCTGAACCATTTATCACCTTCTAAATACAATTCACTTCAGTTTAATTTTAGTCAATGGTAGAAGACTTATTTGATTTATAAGATTTATACAAATCTCGTATAAGTCTGCAAAATTGAATGTAAGATACCTATTGAGCATATTACCGAGTGTTCCTCATGCTACGTTCTAAGCAAACTTCTTTTCAGTTTAGTTCTTGGAATAAGCTTATTTTTTCACATACGACTGATAGAATTGTTTTTGTTTAGTTTTTTTCCTCAAATAAAATAATCTTTGTGACCCAGTGTGCTTCTATGTTCTCCTAGCTACTGGATACACTAGAGGTTAATTCCAGCCTCGATAATGTCATGTCCTTATACAATATTTCTAGTAAGCTTTACTCTTTCCCTCCATAGCTTTCTTTCTTAAATTGTTGCCCATGTACCATGTACACTGAATTCATTTGGGAAGCTAGTTAAAAATGCAGATCCTAGGGTCTTGCCCTGGACTTCCCTTTAGAAATCTGAATCTTTAACAAGTAGCTCAAGTAATTCGGATGCCGAAGTTCTGAACTGCTTTAAAGAGCCTCATTTTATGCTATAATTAATATGTAAGCCATGGCCTGCTTTTAAAGAAGAGTGAGATAGAAATCTTATTAAGATATAATGAAGCTTGGAGCATGAGGCCTCAGCTAGAGTGTGAAGCTGTGTGTAGAAATGACTGTTCTTTCCAGTGGGCACTCGGGATGGCAAACACTCTCTCCCATTTCAAGCCCAAGCCATAAGATATATTTTTTTCTAGTGTGTAAATCAGTGATATTCTTAAAAATGGGGAGAAAAATGTAATTTCTCAAGCAATTCAGAACCTTCTGGAATGCATTTTCAATGTCTGTTGTCTTGCTCCTACTCAGTTTCTTATTCCCTTTTGGATAACCAGAACTTCCTACCTCATCCCCCTTTGTATCCCCAGTGAAAACCTCTAAAATATTTAAGAAAATATATTCAACATGATGTTTTGGTTATTTAATGTCATTCTCACTACATGTCAGGCAGGAGGCCAAAGTATTTAAAATCTAGTTACTTATGTTCTATGAAATCTAGGGAAGTAATGTTTATCAAGCTTGTAGCTGTGAAATAGAGGGTACTAACACTTATTAAATGGATATAAATTTACTTAAAAATGCAATACTCAATCTCTGATTCATGGGTCTATCTGATGGTGTGTTACCTTTCCATCACTTTGACGAAATACCTGAGAAAAGCAACGTATAAAAAGGAAGGGTTTATTTTTGGCTCATGGTTTCAAAAGCTTCAGTCCATGGACACTTCTTTTGGGCCTGTGGTGATACAGTACATCATGATGAGAGTGCAAGACAGAGGCTTGTTCGCCTCACAGTGGAAAGGAAGCGAAGAGAGGAAGAGGAAGAGTGGTATGAGTCAATATTTTTAGAGTAAAGCGTTGGTTATGCTGTGGAGTTACCACTTCCTCAATTGTGGAATGAAGAACTTGCCCTAAATTACTAAAATACTGAAATTCTAATCTCAAAGACAAGCTAACCATATTACTTTCAAGGATACAACCCCATGACCTAGCTTTCCACTACCCTCCACTTTCTAAAGATTCCATGGGCTGGGAACCAAATATTTCAATGAAATCTATTATAGATGTGTAAAATTACTAGAATTATTGTCATTCTAGAGAAAAATAATAAGTGTGATATACTATTGTTACTTCTAATAATGCCATCTAAACCTCCAGCTTTTATGGAAAACCTATTTTATGCCAGTTATTGTTTTAGAACTAGGGCCTTCTGAGAAACTGAGGTAGCATGAAAGACTCCTCTTCAAACCCTGATTCTTACGACTAAGTCAGAAATATTTCAGACATATCCCTCAAAATAATAGGCATGAGTTTATTGAAGGGGTAGGAAAAGGGAAAGGGGACATTCTCAAGGGAGAGAGTGGATCTTCTCAGAGAGGAGAGGGACAATATGCCTTTCCTACACTCCAGTTTTATTGGGGATCTCAGAGAAGTTTCCAGAGAGTCCCACCTAGGTCCACCTTTTGACTGTTGACTGATAGCAGAGTGACATCAGACTTTCAAGTCTAGGTCACATTGACCCATGCTAACAGATTCTAATTAGATACCTAGTCATAGATTCCTACAGATTTTATGGTTAGGAAGAAATATCCTTATCTCCAAGAGTACCAGGATCTGGTCACAAAAGTCTCCTCCTTCAAGTAACTTGGGATCCTTTTATCAACATTCTTTTGGGCCTGCATTTCTCCTGCAGTTAACAGGTAGCTTGCTGAGGAGTGTGACACATCTTATCCATTTAGGCCAGGCAGGGCTTCAGGTAAATTGCTTCTTAGAAAAGAAAGCCTGTGGGGGTCAGCCCAGTAGGCCCAGTGAGGTGAAGAATTATTCTCTTCACCTCATGTTCTGACCATTCACATCTGTCTATCCCCTAACATAATGATATAACTAAATTCATATAAACATGTTTATATATGTGCACATATGTATTAATTTAAAACATCATTTAATGCTAAGTATCGTATTTTGCTAGATATAATTCCCACTAACATATGTGGAACAAGAGATTGGACTGATTAAGAAACATGTTCAACATCATACAGCTAGTGGATGGCAGGGTCATGCCTGTGTTACCACAAAGTGAGAGGTTGGGGGGAGAGGCAGATGCCAAGTTATGATGTCACTTTCACACTGTGATAAAGTGACTCTAAGTTGCTGCAAGACACTGACAGGTGTTAATAATATTCTGTCTTTGGTGATAGAATAGAAAAAAAAGATTGGTGACTTAGAGGGAGAGTTCCTCTGGAGACAGAGATTTTAATACACTTTAAAATATGAAATTTAACGGTTCTTTTTTTATCATAATAAGTGGTCAAGAGAGATTTGTTGGTGAGAATTCATGACCAATTAAATTTATGAGCATGGTGTAAGTGAATTGTAGTAAATATTATTTTAAATATCAATTGTGATCTTGAATCACATATTTTGTCTTTTGAAATAATCGTTCTTGGCTTATCTGTGCTAAGCCATCAATAATGACTAAAATGGAGAGGAGACTGATATCAGTTGTTATATTCAAAATAATAATTTGATTTCACTTAGCATGCTGTTTTTTTAGAATGCTAAAATTTTAGGAGCAATGAAGTTTGTTTGTCTTATCTTCATGAGCTAATAGAATTGGGTTTTTGGTGGAGAGGAAAAGGAACTAGAATATTGACCCATGGCACTGAAGTGGAGCATATGTTCCCCTACTCTGCCTCTTTGGTCTTTGAGGTATTTGAGGAAAAGAACCAAAGGGGAAGAAGAAAGGACCAGCAAGAAGAGAAGGAAGTACAAACAGAAAGATACCCCAATGTGATAGGGACTTAGAGAAACTGCTTTTGCAAAAAGCAACAACTCTTCATTTAGGCCTGCAGATGGGTAATGAAAAGCAGGATAGAGCTTGGCATCTCTGCCTTCATTTTGGATCAGGTCCTTGCTCGGCTATGCACATAGTCATGTTAATCATTTGAAGAGCGTTCATCTAAAATCTAGTAGTACATGTTTTATTCACCCGAAATCTACCTATCATATCCCATTCTGCCCCAAGACTGAGGCGAGATTTGCAGCATCGTGTTTCAGGCTCCAGTCATTGCCCTACTCAGCCGAGTCTGCCCATGGCAAGACTGCCCGTTAAGCAGGAGCAATCATCTCCTGGGAACTGAATTGCCCCCTTCCAGAATCATAGGTCTAATGCATAAACATCCTGACTAGCAAATGAAGATTTCCCCCTCAAATGGTAGGGACTTCTCTGAACCAGAATAGAACCAGAACCAGAATAGAAAATGATCAACCAGACCACAATTTCACCAGGACAGATTGTGCATTCCTCTTCAGCCCTAGTGCTTCCTCTGTTTAACCCTATAGCTCTCCTCAGCAACCACAGACAGGGCTGAGGTACTATATCTTGCTTTGCTTTCCCAATACAGTCATATTGATTAAGTTTCCTTTCCCGATTCTTACCGTCACCTTTCTGCTTGGTTTTTGGGACAGGTGGCTAGTTCTGCTTTGTTGGGACCCCCCCTGGCCTAGGGTGCTGGTAACACAGAATGCTAGCACATTTTTAGACAGGGTAAGGGCATCAAAGCAGCCAGTGTCTGTGGCTCCTGGCTCCATGCATCCTGGAACATGCCAGGCACACTTCCTTGGAGGGTCAAATATCCTGCTTTGCGTTAGCTGTGTTTTATTGCTCAGTGGCTATAAGTAAACAAAGGACTCACAGCCAGAGTGCCCTCTGCATTCTAAATGGCCAAGATGCTGGGCTAACCTAACTAGAGTCTCTTTTTACACAGATCATGGAGCAAGAGAGCTGAAGCCGAACCACATCAGAGTTGGTCAGCAATGAGAAATCTGTCAAGGATTCATGGCAGAGTGGCTTGCTGGAAGAAAAACACAAAATCTCTTCTAGGGATACTGCAGAACAAATGAGGTAATTCCCAGAGAAGGCCTGGAGCTTTCCTGAAAAACGGTACTGAGACTATCAGAGGTACATAAACTGCTACTTGGCCATAAATTTGTGTTTGTGGAGAGTAAATTGAAATTTCTGTTAGCCAACAAGGACAGCTGTACCAGGACAAAAAAGAAAGTAGAAGTGAGATTCCTCCCCCCCCCTCCTCAGTTTGTTCCTCCAAACAGGCAAACAAATAGATAAAGAGTGGCAGATATGACCTCAGGGAATGGAACCATGCCAAAGGTTATTGATGCAAGAAAGAGATTAACCCAGCTTTTTATTTCTTTTCTTTTAAGAGGGACATTCATGTTGTGTATTTAGTGAATTACCTGGGATTGTGTTTACTTTGAATTTTATTATATTTATTTGGTAATTGGATCCATAGCTCACCTGCTTCTACTGGGTAAAGGATATCCCAGTGTGTGGTTAGTATTTGGTTGTGAGCTGGCTTCTGGGCTAGCCAAATTTTTGAACTGACCAAAAAGTACTTGTTTATTTGGTGTATCAGCCGCTGCTAACTAGAAAAGCTGTCTGAAAGTATCTTAGTCAAGAAGGATGTTTATTGAATATAACAAGCAGTGCAGAGGTTGTTTGGGTCCAAGAGCTGAGCGATCCATCAAGGGCCCAGGGGTAAATCTGTCGCTGAGATCTGCCACACTCGGTGTGTCAGCTTTGCCCTCAGAATGGCATCCGTCTGGTTGAACTTCAGTTGGCTGAAGTAGTGCCATTTATTATACCCTGATGCAAAAAGGTCCAGAGGACAAAGGATGCTGTCTCCTTCTCTCTCACTTTCTAAGGAGCAAGGAAATCTTTCACAGAAATCCACTTGACAGACCGCCCCCCCCCCCATATACACACCCTGCCTTGGGTCACATGACTATTCCTTAAGCTCTGATCACTGGAAGGAAGTATACGGAGTGGAATGGATGTGGGGGACACAAACATATTACCTATTTCAGTTTGCAAACATTCGGTAGAAAACTTCAACAGCCAATGCTAGCAATGTTGATTTGTCTATTACAATGTTGGCTTAGTTCTTGTCATTAATTAATTGTTGTCTCCTCAAGTTTATAGTTGTCTGTTGAGGACAAAGTCATAAAAAATATCAACCTCCAAAATCTACTTCTCACTTCCACAAAATTGTTCTGAATACAGAAATGAGCTTGTGTTTTCTTATTCTACTAATTTTTTAGAGGTGTGACAGAAATAAACAGGAAGACAGAAATAAACTTTCTTATCAAATTAATAAATATGTATGTTTTGATAATCATGTATTCAGCTGGTATGGAGGGAACAATATAAAAGAAAGTCAAGATTTCATCTTTATTTGGCCATTACATAGTGATATTTTTACTAAAGAGTTGCTTTATTGATGTGTTTATTCAGACTAATAATAATGATGAATTTCTGTCAACACACTGAGAGCAAGACATGTGTGATACAGAACAGCCAGCCTAGTCTTTTAGTTTACCTTAAAATAACTCCAAAGTGCTTAACATACATGTGAAAATACATCTATCAGGTGTGGGTTTTATGTTTGCAATTAATTCATTCTGGTTTGCTTCGTCTCCTACATTAAAATGAAGGTAAGGGCTATCCACTATGCTTCTTAGCTTAGACACTCCATTCCTCACACAGGGCTCTATACATAACCTCCCAGTAAGATAACTGGCTTATCCTAATTCCATCTCAGCAAACACTACCACAGAATCTTCTTATTTTCTAGGTTTAGAAACTCGGGCTTTTTTTGTTTCCTATACCATTCAGGTTTAAATCCTGCTACCTCAGTTTATTAATTTTATAACTTGGACAAGTTATTTAACCTATCTGCACCTGCTTCTTTATTTGTAAAATAGGAATAATAACTGTATTAATCTCATGAGATGGTACTGGTGATTAAATGAGCTAATATGCATAAATTACATGGGAGTATGGGAGACATAGTAATCATTTAACAGAATTTTGTTGATTATTATTATTTAATCTTTAAAGTCATCTGGTTAGGAAAGGTACACCAGCCAGATATAATTTTAGAACTCTTGAAATACATAAAGTAGTATATAATATGCCTTGTAGTAGGTTCAATGGTTGTCATTGCAGTGTGCTGAAGGCTGTATGTATGTTTTCAGTCAAATATGATGCTATTGGACACATACACTCTCTGAGAATATATGATAAATGTCAGACAACAATTGGTCCTAAATGAAAATTCTATTAGAAAAAAAAAGTGTTCTTTAATAAAGGATAGTTAATTGGTCCATCTTATCTTTTAGATTATTCACTTCCAATGATAGCTTGTTTTGTTGATACCAAGAAAAACAGCATCTTTCCTTTGACAGTAAACTACATTTTTTTCTAATAACTCACTCTGCCATCATAAGGACATGAAAACACATCTTGAATTTTTTTTTTCTGATAGCTCACATTGTGTGACATAGAGCACCTTTCCAACCTTGAAGATGACAAATTCACAGCTTTCCAACATAATTTTGTTTCCATGGGAACAGACCAGAACTAATCAATATAACCATATTTTGTCTGCAATATAACCATAAAAAAGTCTTTCGGAGGGAAAGGGAAAGATTTTTAACAGGATATAGACCAATAAAATTTGCAAATTTTTCTGCTATTCTTGAAAATTAGTCAAGATAACAACCCATGGACCACATAACTAATGGCAAGAAAAAGAGTTTGGGTTTGATAGTGTCATAGCATATCCCAAATATTTGCTATGTGACTTTTCTCAGATTCTGATTTATTAGCAAATATTAGCACTTGTACTCATTGTATTGGTCAGTTTTATATACTTTCATAAGTTTATGATAGTATTATAGCACACTGATATGTAAGCTGGGGAAACCAAATAGATCTGTATAAATCTATTTTTCTGTAATTATTTACATATAGTTTAGATCTTCAAAATCAAATCATACATAGCAATATTTAAGACAAATGTATAAACTATAATAGGAAGTCAATGAAGCACAGAAGGTATAGAAAAATGTTTTGCCTCAAAGCAACAATTTATGTTTATCAGTAGATGTTTCAGTGAAAATTACTTAGCTTCTTTGGGCCTGTTCTTCATTTATTTTAAAAGCAAAGAGTGACTAATTGTCAAATCCAATATATGCCTTTTAATTAGCATCCTGGAAATTCCTCTTTTGGGGTCCAGGTAATCATACTGACTTCATTGTCTAATATTCTCTGCTTCCTCTCTTTAAAGCTTGACAGTCCCACAAGGTCTGCCTATTCACCTTTCCACTTTTCTCCTAGGCAATGTCAAAAGGATTCCCAGATTCAGCTTCAACCCATGACCCCTTAATCAACATTTCTCCAGCTCAGACAGCTTCCCTGCATCTCAGACACATATTTTTAATTACCTACAGATATCCCACAGGCATCTTAAACTAAACAGGTCCCAGACAGAATTTATTATGCTTACAAACCTTCTCCACTTCTCTATTGGACTAATGTCAACTTGTGCCTTAAGCTGAAAATCCAGAAATGAGACTAACTCCATAACTCTTCTTCATTCTTTGTATCAAGTCAGTGCAAAATCTCACTGATTTTCTATCTTCCATGATCTTGCCTTGAATATACTCTTTGGTCTCAGTTTTTTTCTTCCCTAACTTTCTGATGGCCTACCACCTTCCAGGTGCTATGTTCAGCCAATAGGTGCAATTTCTCATTGGAATTTTTCTGTTGACTCTGCAGAGGATGTGCTTTCATTGCTATGAGCAAGAGAAGCTGAAGAGTATAAAGGATTTTAAAGCAGTTAGAATGTAGCAGAGCCAGGGCTTGAGCCCAGGTCCAATGCCAAGTCCATGCCCATTAGCAGCAGAGCTATAGTAAGACCCTCTTTGCTCCTTTGTACCAACTGCTTTTTTCTAGGGCAGCTTTCCTCAAAGTGTGGATTTTCTGAAATTGGAGGCCGCTGGAGCCTTTTGGAGGAAAGGGCTGTGACATCTAAAATATTTTCACAATAATACTAAGCTGCCACTTGCCTGTTTTCACAGTTTGGGCTTTTGTACTGGTAGTGCAATAGTTATGGGGGTTAAATGGCTACTGAAGTGGCTTCAAACTGGAGAAATTGTTTTTGTTTACTTCATTGCGATACACTCTAAGTAAGAAAACAAATGCCAGTTCACATGTGAAATCTCTGATGAAACAGTTAATATTAATTTTGTTAAACTTCAACCCTAAAGAGTACACATTTTTAGTATTATTCTGTGTGATGAAAATGGAAGAGTACATAAAGTATTTCTGGAGCATGCTGAAGCACCCTGGTTCTCTCAGAAACATTTGTGTGATTATTGGAGTCAGGAGCTGAATAAGTCACTTTATTTATTTTTTTCATGGAACACCATTTTCACTTGAAAGAATAACTGACAAACGATGGTTATTCAGACTTGGTTATTTGGCACATATATTCTCAAAAATGAACAAAGGAAAAGCCTGTCACTTTGGGAAAAGCAAATGACAGCATTTGTTGTCAGTGTTAAAACTGGAGCTTTCAAGTGGAAATTGGAATTTTGCAAAACTTTCACCTGCCACTGGGAGCCTTACAGCCTTCCAAGACATTATGGCTTTTCTCATGACATCACTGGCGATATTAACAAATGTGATTCTTGGGTATTATATGATGAAATTTGCCAAAACTTGGAAGATCTGCATACCAATGAACTGATAATTTCCAAATGACCCATGCATGATGGTACAGAATCATGCATAATTAATTAAAAGATGCATTCAAAAGGCGAGCTTGATCAAAAGTTTATGGACGTAGTTTCAGATTCCACATTGAAACTAAATTTAATAAATTACCATTTCTGGAATCTTGATGTATTATCAAAGAAGAATATTACCTGAACGGAAATATATTTTTCTCCCTGTTCATTAATAATTTTAAGGGACATGGAAACTAAAGAAAACTATTGCTTAAGGACTACACCCTTCCTGCCTGCCCTTCATACTGCTGCCATATTTTCAGTCTTCAAGTTGACCATGTCACTATTCTTTCATGGTTTACTCTAGTATGTTGTAAAGACCCTTGGTGACCTCTCCTGCCTAACTTTCCAGCCCTATTTCACCCCACCTCCTTTTGTGCAGGTTGATGTACACCCATAACAAACTGTTTGTAGTTCTCTATACTTTTCTTGTCTGTGTCCACACACATGCAGTCCTCTGTTTAGTGTGTCTCTATTGATATGTCTTCCTACATCCCTTCTCCTACTACTACCACCAACAACCCTGGTCAAGTTCCATGTAGCAAGATGTACTCTGATACTACTTTCCCAGGGAAACTCCCTGAACTATAACTCTTCTTTCCTTCCTTGGGCAGAATAAATCAAACACTTTAATGACTTCAGATAATAACCAGCTGTACATAATTGTATTACAATAATTTGTAAAAGCATCAGTCTCCCCAGTGGAATGTCAGCTTCTTAGAAGGAGGGACCATCAAAGCCTGGTTCAAGCAGTTTAGATACATAACAGACCTTCAATAATATTCTTGAATAAACAACCCCCCAAGGTTTCTTCCAAGTTTGAAAATCTATAGTTGATTCCTATAGCAGATATCTTGAATCACAATCTTTTAATTAAATAACAAAGGGATGCATTTGCTTACACACACACAATCATGCACGCAGGGTTTTTGATTTGTTGTTGTAGTTGTTTTGGTTCCAGGGATTGAACCCAGGGGTACTTAATCACTGAGCCACATCCCCAGCTCCTATTTACTTTTTTTTTTTTTTTAATTTCGAGACAGGGTCTTGCTAAGTTGCTTAGGGCCTCAGTAAGTTGCTGAGGCTGGCTTTGAACTTGCAATGCTTCTGCCTCAGCCTCCTGAGTAGCTGAGATTACAGGCGTCCAGACTCTTCATTTTTTAATCAAAAGATTCATATCCTCAGATTTTTTTCCTTATCTTTTTTTGTTCTTGAAAAGAGACTTCTGGAGAAACTTTGTTATATTAAATATGATGTATTTTAATAAATCATAATGCACATATACCCATTAATAATATATATTCCATACCAAGTCGTCAGTATGAATTAATTTTTAAAAGTCTGTTCTAATGTGAATATAAAGTTATGTAAGAGCTCTGTATAATAAGCTCACAAAGGACAAGAAAGAAGAGAGAAAAATTAAAACAGAACTGCCAAAGAACCATGACAGATTTCTGAACAGCAGAGCTATAGATGAAGCTATGAGAAACTCAACCCACTGAGTTCTTTAGTGTCAAAGCCTACGCAAACAATGAAAAGCCCCAATTCCCCTTACAGGGGAAAAGCTGAGAGTCTGGTAGCCTGTCTGCTCAGGATTTAGAGACAATATTCTGATAATTTCACAGAATTTAACAAAGAATCAAACTGTTTATTGTATCCCTTGATAAATAAATAAGAAGATACATGATTATTTCTTTGACAATAAATGTTTATGATTTTATGATGGCATATTTGTCCGCATCACTTTAGAGACATCATAATCTGTTAAGAGATTTCCATGGTTGATATTTTAAATCTAATTTTATTTTGAAACTTTAGGAATAAGGAGTCTCCAATTAAGTGAAATGTCAGCCTTTTATCTCTATCTCAGAGTATTGCCACCTTTGTGATGAACTACTTTGATGATGCTGAGGTTTTGCAAGTTTCAGTGACACAGGCAAAGTGTCCTCGGCAGGCTCAGTGCTAACCCAAATCTCCCATTCCAATTTCTGCATGTTTTTCAGTGTATTGTCAATAAGGAAACCAAAAGCAAATCAACTAAATGCTTAAATACAAACACAGCCTTTCTTCTTTCCTAAGAAAGCAAGCGTCTTGCAGAGAATTTCTGTAAGTCAGATTTGTCATGCTGTTGCATTCTCATTTAGCACTTGGAAGAATCACAGGCATTCAGTTTGTGACAGGTGATGAGAGACAGGTGGATTGCACATCTTTAGGTTTTGAGATTTGCAGAAAATGCTCAAACTTGTCCTGCATTTGAAAGTACACAGCCTGGTGTTGAGTCGACCACAGTGTGACTATCAAAATTGACATGAGATGGGTGAAGACATTAATTCAATGTTGTGTTGTCTTCCACAGATTTAAAAAGCACACCAAAAATATGATTAATTGATTTTTTTGGAGTAAAATAAATTGTTCTCAGATGTTCTAATTCATATGCTAATTGATAATAAAAAATACAGAACCGCAAAACATGAGTTCTTCTATAAAATTAACAGGAAAATTGCAGTAACTTTTCGGCAGACTTTATATCATAATATGATAATATCATAAAAATTATATAGACACACCTAATATTAAAAATGTTTTCTGTCATTGCAACACATATTCAATAATATATGCAATAATAGATATAGTTTATATTTATAAATTCAGATGTAATCTCAGAAAATATATAGTAATTTACATGCATATTTTTTATATTACTAAAGAATCCATGTTTTCTCATTGTAAGCTCAGTATATGCATTCAGTGAACTGCTGGAAATTAGAAGGCCACTCAGGGACAAAGTACTATGGAGACTAGAACAAATGTTGGAGCTGGAGGGAAATGGTTTAAAATGGGAAAAACGTCACAATGGCTTTAACAATGATTTTGATACCATAGTTTGTAGATCCTTTTACAAGATGATCGATGTGCTCATCATGTTTCATTGTTATCATTGTTTTCTATTTCCTATCTTGATTTTTTAAATGTGAGTTTTGTCATAATGAAAAAAATAACTGCTACTTATGATTGAACATTTATATAACCGATTTCCTATATTTTTGACAGTCCTGTCACATTATCTGCAGACATATTTTTTTTCCTTCCCTGGGAAATTAAACGGCCCCTCCACCTGTCTGCTTTCTCTCCTTTCCTTTCTCAGGTGCCAGACATGTATGAAAGTGCCCCTATATTCTGCACTCCTCAGGGCCTTCCTGAAGCTCCAGGGTCTGTTGTGGTCCGAGCACATTAAGAGCTTGTTTGAAGGAGAATGGTTTGAATTATGAGGATGCTTGAAGCCATGAGAGAAGAGAAATGCCTGGCAAAATGAAGATAATTCAATTATGATCATTGATTATAATACAGTGATTATTAACTCCAGAAACTATTCTAGACACAACATCAATTAACTCGTTTGTTCCTTGCAATCCCAGGTCGTCAGTTTTCCTATTATTCCCATTTCATAGATGAAGACTGAAGCAATGAGGAGGTAGTTTTCCAAGATCACATATCTGATAAGAGTGGCAGGGCCAAGGTTTAGAACAGAGAGAGTCTAGCCTCATTGTTCATTCTTTTAGCGGCGGCTTCAACTGGACGAATCAGGAAGAATATTAAAATTTTCTTGGAATAGTTGAAGGATAGCAAACTGAAAAATGAAATAGATATTCTCTATTGTCTCAGACAGTGCCCCAAAAAGATCCAGGTAAAAAGCTAAAAAAAAAAAAAAAAGTTTGACTTAATAAAAGCAAGAGAATACTAACCAAAGTTGGACAAATTATCAAATTATTTTGGGAAGGCAGTAGCTTCCTTATTGCTACTGTTGATCAGATATTTTGTGGTGCAGCAGTTAATGAGGCTGACAACCGGAGCAGTTATTGGGTTAGGCAAATAATTCCTTTCTTATCCTGATATTTGTGTCAGACATGTATCAAAATAGTTGCATTGTTACTAGTACTTTTTTATATGAAGAGTTAATAAATTGTGAAAAAAACAGTGTGTGCATTGGTGGGGAGGGAGAATGGGCTTTTAAACAATTTTATCGACAAGTATTACTGGTATTACTCTTTTATCAAAAAAGTACTATAATATGTTTTGGCACAATAGTCTCAGAATAGGCTATTTGTAAGATTTTTTTAATCTTTCACTTAGCACCTAAAATTCTGCATATTTATTGTGTGCAATATAATATTTTGAAATATAGCAACATTGTAAAATGGCTAAATCAAGCTAATTAACATTCAGAACAGAATTGGGTAGATCTGCAAAGCTGAATTATTAAAAATTAGATCAGATGATGATGTTTCTGACTTTGAATTTGTAGTATAACACTGAAAGCATGACTTGTGGTCATTTAAAAATTACTTTTAAAATGACATTCTGGTTGATTTTCTTGTTCCCTCTTTGTCACTTTCTCTCCTAACTTTCGCGCATTTTTTTTCATTTACTGTAGGCAATTCTTATGCAAGAAGCTAAACGTAATTAAATGTGCAGGATGAAAAGATGGCACAGGCACTGCTGGTACCCCCGGGACCTGAAAGCTTCCGCCTTTTCACTAGAGAATCTCTTGCTGCTATCGAAAAACGTGCCGCAGAAGAGAAAGCCAAGAAGCCCAAGAAAGAACAAGACAATGATGATGAGAACAAACCAAAGCCAAACAGTGACTTGGAAGCTGGAAAGAACCTTCCATTTATTTATGGAGACATTCCTCCAGAGATGGTGTCAGAGCCCCTGGAGGACCTGGACCCCTACTATATCAACAAGAAAGTGAGTGTTGATTTTGTAACGTGTCTTTAAGCATTTAGCATTGATATCCTTTTCTGGGACTTATATACATATGACACCCATGATTTTTCTCCTTTAAAATTTTTCTCCTTTAAAACTCTTTACTGCCACTTACATCTATACACAGTACAATAAACAGAAACATTTATAAGAAATAAGGAATTGATTACACACTGAGGAAATAGGAATAGATAACAATTTCTACAATTCTCAATAATTGAAATAAATAATAAAACTTAAAATCGACACCAACAAAGCTAAATATCTGCTATTGCTAACATAATTAAGCACACAATAGACAACCAAACAGCTGTGCAAAAGAAAAGATAACTAACTATGGGTCTATGTTGTGCTTTTTAGTTCTTATTTGGCTTGAAGTTTCTAGTGGACAGTAAATAATCATCTACTTAACACTCTTCTATAGGCAGATAATATATGGAGATGCAGATTCACCAGGACATATATTTTTGTTTTCCGTCCACTAACCTGGAATAGGATTAAGAGCTAATCTTAACCATACCAAGATTCTTATGCTGTATTTGGAATATCTATATATGCTTAAAACATTATTGGGGGGGAGGTGTCAAGATTAAAAGTAAAATAAAATCCCCAAACTCAAACAAATAAAACGTTCAAGTTTTCTTCATATATGCATGAGAACAACAATTATGCCGGGTGTGGTGGCACATTCTGTAATCTCAGCAGCTCAGGAGGCTGAGGCAGGAGGATCTTGAGTTCAAAGCCAGCCTCAGCAACAGGGAGGCGCTAAGCAACTCAGTGAGATCCTGTCTCTAAATAAAATACAAAATAGGGCTGGGAATGTGGTTCAGTGATTGAATGCCCTGAGTTCAACCCCTGATACCAAAAAAAAAGGTAACCATTATGACTGTGACCTCTGAATGTTAAATGTTCTGTAAGAATTAGTTTCTGTAGTTAAACAAGGTTGGTGATATTTTATAGGAAATATTAAAAGAACAAATGGAGATGCTATGATTTCTAACTGGGTATTTTGCATTTTATAACCACAATTTATATGTTATCTTCACATGCATAAAAATATTTCAATATAGAAACTCAGGGTAAATTAATATCACTATGAGCTGGTGACTTATGGGTTAAGGAAGATGTTGAATACCTATTTTAGTCAAAGCAGACCCTTTAAAAAGCAGTGGTTGAGAAATTGTATTCTTTAAACAATATTCAATTTATAGTTACAAAATAAATGCTGGCTAAAGGAAGTGACAGTTAATCATTCAGATGCAGACTAGCCTCTTGCTTTAAAAGAGTACTTCTCAAACTTGCCTGAACACATAGGTCACCACTAAATCTTATTAATATGCAGATTCTGATTCCACAAGATGGGGTGGAGCCAGAGATTCTCCCTTTCTTTATAAACCATCAGGTGATATGATACCTATCCTGCCAGGACTTGAATCACACTTTGAATAGCAAGCCTTCAAATGTTTTATTTAAGATCATAAAAACAAGTGAAAAGAATTAAGCAGGTTCTTTTTTCCCCCCTTTTTAAACTAGTTTCACAAAAGGTGGCATTAATTACATAATCATACACACCTAAAATATTTTTTCAGTACTGTACTGCAGAGTTGATAAACAAAGTTCTGAAATTATGTTACTGTATTATTACAAATGGTGATGACAATGAGACACCTCCCAAGAAACTGAAAAAAAAATTTCTCCTCTGAGAACTATTGATCTAAAGTATTTGAAAAGATATCCTCAAGAGACAGGGACATTTTTCACTCTGACATAGTTAAAAATATTTTCTACTTAAGAAGAGGAAAATGCTCAGCTTGGTGGGATCATGGGGAGTGGCGGGTAGGGGAAAGGAGAATAATAGGGTAAACATCATCCGAGGGAGACAGGCCTTCTCAGTAGCACCGAAAGGGCAGGGCCAGCTCATTGTGCAGGGGCTACCCTGGGCTAGCCTAATAGATGACATAAAACATTCTGCATCATTTGATTAAATCAGCTGGTTTTGACTCAAAGCTCAGCAAGAAACTTCTGTTTATAATTGGTTTTCCCATAGATCTGCTGAAAGGAAAGAATGTTCTGGTTATGCCATTGTAATTATTTTAGTCCATGTGAAAGTAATATATCTCACTGTAAATAGATTGGCATCTGATTTTATGTGTCAGGCTTTCAAGTTTGGTTAATATGAGTCTGCCACTAGAAAACAGAATTGCTCTCTTCATGCTGACAAAACCAGTTATTATTACCTCCAGAGCTGAGAACTAGACTTGGGTCATGATTTATTCCTAGTTTTGCTGTGACCCTTCCTAGGAGATCTCTAGTCAGGCTCTTTACTGTTGGCATCACTCCTGTTATACATGAGGTGATACTACAGAAAGAGACAATGATGCATAGAAGGAGATAATGGAAAGAAACTAACAGAAGAAAGTCTAGAATTTATGATCATGGCATGAAGCTATTTTAATTGTATGGAATAATTCAAGCAAAGAGCATTTTAATAGCATAAAGCATAATGCGACTGTTTGCTGCCATTAATAAGTGATATAGTTTGGTACCACATATGGATGGATGGCGTCACAGTACATTTTCATGGCATGTAACTTGACCATGGTGATAGTGTGGAGATAGTGACAACGATTAATAATAGCTAATATTTGCTGTGCTTATACTGTGTTGAATATTACTTGAGTGCTTTAGCTCATTTAATATTCTGTGCACCATTGAAGTGGTTACTGTTGTTAGCCTTAGTTTACAGACAGGGAAGTAAAGCCCAAAAAAGGTAAATTAGCTTACCAGGGTCATAGTCCATAAGTGTTGGATACAGGATTCAAATTTAGACAGTCGAGCTCCAGAGTCAGAGCTCTAAACCACTAACTATATAGAGTATTTATTAATATAGTAAAAGGTTTGTGGAAAAAATTGGTTGTATTATGTTTTTAAAACTCTATGATTGATGTGGTCCTACTCATTGAGATGTAAAGCTTACTTTTGCTTCAAAGTAGCAAAAATTTTAGTGAATTTACAAGCTGTACATTTGCCTAAGAAGCAAATAGTACTCCAGAGTAGAAAACAACAACTGTAATATAGTTCCAAATATGGTACTTACAATGTAGTAGCAACAGGAACTATTTTTTTTTCTATAGGCACATCATTATTTATCACTATTTGAAAACCTGACTTTAAAGTTGGCACTAATCCACCCTATCATCTGTTATTGCCTCAGGTAATTTCCAGTTTGTGTACATAGTTTAATAATATCAGAGCGCTAATTTTCAAATGTTTTTCTTGTAATTCTTACATTATCTAGGACATTGATATTTTATTCCTAATTTTTCATAACTGAAGGTTTTATGTTGGGTTTTGTTCTCCAGAAATGAACTGGGATTATGTTCTTAAGGTCTGCCCTGTTCCAGAACATAAATTTAATAAAGATACTCTTGGCATGTTAGCCTAATTCCACTAGTACTACACAGGCTAATCCTGCAGGAGTAGCAGAGGGTTCCATTTTTTAAAGGACATTTAATTCCTGCTCACTCTGTTTTTGGCAATATTTCAAAACAAAGTCCTTCTCTAATGTTGCAAGTAAAAATTTCCTTTTCATGGAAATTGTTTGAAAAGCATGAATTAATGCACCTTAAAGTATAGTGAACTTTTACATGTTATTGCTGTCATTGAATGCCTAAATTGATCTTGATTGTTTAACTGCAAGATTTAATGATCTAATCCTGTGAAATCAAGACAATCCTTCTGCACTTCAAGGGAAGTCTTCCCAAAGTCCACTGACCCTGCAGATAATCCTAGTTGTAATCTTGCTAGTAAAGGTTAGTTTACTAACCATCTTCATAGAATTTATGGGAGTTTATTAAAATTGGTTAGTTAAGTAATGGTTGGCTCCAAGGTCTTTAACAGAAAAGGGCGAAGAACAGAGAACATGTTTTCCCTGCTCCTTATGCCCACAATATAAATATTTCTGCCTACCTATTCAAACAGAGCTTGTCGTCAGTGAACATGAATATATGGGATATAGCTCATAGTTAAAGGGTAAAAACATATTATCAAGTAAATCAATACAGAGAACAGATGTCATAAAGGTGAATATCATCTTAAAGTAAACCCATATTCAATTAAAACAAGTGTTTAGTTTAAAACTATGCTATTAAATACTGCAGGGAGAAATGGAAATGTCGATTACAGACTCTTTGTGCTCAGTGGTATACAACTACATCTAACCTAGTCCTCCCTAGAATGAAGGCTACAGGGAAATTGCTGCTTGAATTCTGGTTACTTGCAACATGCAAAAGAATGCAAATTTATATACTAAGACTTAGTGGTAAAGGAAGCAATTAAGGAATGGTCAGAAACAGTGTGATTTGTTGGGAAAGATATGAGGAAGGAGGTAATTTGACAGCTGAGGACATGCCCAGAGAGCAGGATTTATCAACCCCATGTGCACTTTAGAATCACAGAATCACTCAAGGAAAGCATCCAAAATACCCACATCTGTGCCCATTCTCCAAAATTTTTGATTCAATTGATCTGAGGTGAGACTTAAATTTCAGCAATTTAAAATTCTCTCCAGCACATTTTGGCATGCAAGATTTTTAAAGAGCCACTGATATAATAGTGGGCCAATTTAAGTGGGACATTACTGTCAAATCTGTCCTGGAGATGTCTTCCTGAAATGGCAGGGAGTTTTCATTAAATGACCTCTCGGGTTCCACCTTTCTCTAAGATTCTGTGACACTCATTTTCAGAGTCAAAGGGAGAGTTTGACAAGTTGTGAGTAGGACTGAAGAGTGGATTGAATTGGCTGAAGCTGAGATGACTCTTATAGGAGAAAAGAAAAGATGATCCAAGACTGACTTATTTGGCAATCACCAGGCAGTATAGTTTAGATGCTAGGTTGATGATTATAGCTTTCAGATCATAGAACCTTAGCTGTGGAATGCCCTTCAAAGTGATGTTTTCAGGCTAATTTTCAATGCAGCTGTCCCTTCTCAGTATTAGCTGGGAAGCTGATCCCTTCCCAGCTGATGTGCAGAATCAGCAAAGCCAGGTAATTCAACCCACTTGAATAATTTTTAAAAGAAGAGAACAACTAAAGGGACAATAGGAAGCCATTACACATTTTGGAGTTAAAAGATTTGATTTAATTAAAATATCTAGAAAAACACTATTTTAATAGCATTGTGTACAGAATAATCTGAAAAGTTACCAATAACTGGAGACAGATGGCAAGCTTTAAATAGAATTGAAATCTGTAAAGCTACATTAGAATTTGCTAAAAAATTTTGTGTAGGATTATCAGTTTGTATCAGCAAGTTGGAACCTTAGAGACAGATTAGATAATAGTAAAGTGTATTTTATATATAATTTTATGTTAATTTATGGGAGAAACACCTAACATGTATACTTTACCTGTTTATAATGGTTTAAACAAATAAGTTTGAACAAACACATCAGAAAAAAAGTTTTTGATGTATATCAACTCTTCAAATAAGCCACATGTCTAATTTAACAATTTCTTTCTCATGTTTTCTTTTTCAGACTTTTATAGTATTGAATAAAGGGAAGGCAATTTTCCGATTCAGTGCCACCTCTGCCTTGTATATTTTAACTCCATTAAACCCTGTAAGGAAAATCGCTATTAAGATTTTAGTACACTCATATCCTTTTAATGTGAATTGTCCAAGTGCTATTTCTAAAAAGAAAACTTTAAAGAAAATGTCACCCTTATTGCAAAATCCTCATAAAATTTCTTTGAGATTAATGGTAGGATTGTTAGTTTAATTGATTTATTGCCTTTGACTTTAGCATGAAACTTTATGTAATTAAGATTATTAAAAAAATAAAAAATAATAATAATAACAATCTGAAATAAGATTTTAATGTCTGTCTTTCGGCTGTATTCTTTGATATATAAAATTTTACCAGACTATTTTATTTGGACAATACTAATTTCTGATAAAGGATAAAAAAGATTATTATAGAATCATTATTATAATTCTTGAAGTAAATTTGAAAACACTGTAGTGAATTCATGTGGAATGAATTCGTGTGTAAATGAACTATATTTGTATAGTAGGTAAAAGACCTGATCCCCTTCAGACTTTTATTAATTTTAATTAAATAATTAATCTTAAATAATATATAACTTTTGCTAAAAAAACCATAAATTATTGCAGTTAATATTATTATCTGTTTTACTAAATGCTCAAACTCTTTTGGGGGCATGAGCATTGAACCCAGGGCACTTTACCAATGAGCTGCATCCCCAGCCCCTTTTTAATTTTTCATTTTGAGACAGGGTCTTGCCAAATTGCTGAGGGTTTCACTACATTTCTTAGGCTGGCCTTGATCCTCCTACCTCAAGCTCCCAAATTGCTGGGATTACAAGACTTTGCCATTTCACCCTGATAAATGTTTAAACTTTTGTACCTTAATTGGCTATTTATCTTGGCACCTGAGTCTATTCTCCTCTTTTCCTTCTTTCATTCCTCCTTTAGTAAATATTTATTAAACTTTCATTGTGCTTCTGTATCTGGTTGATAATATATGAAAAAACTATTTTTTCATATTTGTTAAAACTATTCGAAGTCTGAGACTGTAGCTCATTAGCAGAGTGCTTACTATCATGCACATATACACATGGCCCTTGATTTGATCCTCAGCACTATTTAAAAAAAAAAAAAAAACTATTTACATTTTCAGTCAAAAGAATTTTGTGAAGGGGAAGAATATAAAACCAGGTGTAGATTCTAATAGATACTTAAGAAAAGATAAAATAGAAAGGTGATTTGATTCAGGCATTGTTTAAGAATGGGCTTTTATATAGGAAAATTCAAAACAGGCTTATATATAAACTAAAAGACCGGTTCACCTGGAGACAGAGCAAATGAGACTGACAACCTTTTGAAGGGTATTTGAATTCTCTCATTCTGGGTTTATACTGGAAAGTAAAGTATATTTTCTAAATACGATATTTATCTCAATATAATCATAAACTTCTTGCAGTGAGGTCTGTATTGAAATACCAAAAGAAATGATTACAGTTGATTCTTCACAACACTTCTTTACTGGTTTGGAATGATGTGGACCAGATGCAGGAGGATAGCTAGATGGCCTTTTGGGTTCCCCTAGAATTTAAAGTGAAAACAAAAACATTAGCAAATAATGTTACCTTATTGACACAAAATTTTATTATGTTGTGAATTATAAAGGAATGAGTTACATCACTACAAGGAGAATCTCCCTACAGTAGAGTTCTCAAGGTGATCTTTGAAAATATTGTGCTTATATTTCTCAGGTTTGCATATTGCATTCGTTAACCTATTGTCCCCATGGAGTTTTTTAGTTAGATCAGAAGTGCAATGATTCCACTTATATCATACTATAAACCTAAAAAATGGTGAGTTGCCCTTCTACTACAACTTCACAGAACTGACTTGAATGAAAAATATTTCTCATTTGCTTCAAATGCTTAATTAAGTTTTGTGAGCATATGATGTAAAATTTCAAAAAGAATAGACCAAGACCATGTGACAGGCTTTAGAGTTTATTATTATTTTTTACCATTGTCTTAATACTAATAAATAAGATTGATTTTCGAGTTACATTGTGTTGATAAATTTTGGTGTGTGTGTGTGTGTGTGTGTGTGTGTTTTGGATCATTTTTAAATATCCATGAAAACAAACTAACAATTATTCCTTAACTATAATCTACCTTATTCAGCATGCTTATCATGTGCACCATTTTGACCAACTGTGTATTCATGACTTTGAGTAACCCTCCTGATTGGACAAAGAATGTAGAGTAAGTAGGAAAAACTTACTGGAATGAGAAATGCACACATGTATTCTCTAGCTCTGTCCTTGTGGTTATGGTCTGACTTACCATTTCCACTTTTTGAAGTCAGGCTAAATACTTCTAAGAAAAGTTATATTTCCATAATATGAAAGAAGATAAGGAATGTTCTTTGGGGGAGTTTTTCTTCTTTGAGGTAAGTTTTTTTTTTTTTTCCCAACAAATTCATGATAGTACCCATTTAAAAGAGGCTATCAATTAGCATCCACTAAAACAATCATTTACATCTTAAAGTTAAGACTCAATCATTGTTACACATTATAGATATAGTCCTGAGCAGCCTCAGATCCTGGCTGTCTCATTCTTTCTCCCTTTGAGAGAAAGACCAGGGGCATCTGTTTAAACATTTGTTAAAACAGTTGATTCAGTATTTTAACAGAATCAATAGGAAAAGCCAAAGCATGTTATTTCTTGAGATCCCTAACCTAGCCCTTTTTTTTTTTTTTTTAATTGGTTGTTCAAAACATTACACAGCTCATGACATATCATCTTCCATACATTTGATTCAAGTGGGTTATGAACTCCCATTTTTTACCCCAAATACAAGTTGCAGAATCACATCGGTTTTTATGCACTAAAAGAAATGCTTCCATTGATCTTTCACTTTAAAGTACTTTTAATTTCTAGAGATTTTCTATTTAACTTTTAGAAAATAAAATGTTCCTCATTGTTTCAAAACATCAATATGAAGTAGCACAATTTCTATATTATCACATTATTCTCTTGTCAGTCATATATGAGATTGTTTGTATCAAAGAAATATGCTTTTTAGTGAAATGGAAGGTATTTAGGTCATATAGACTATTTATGTATAAATAATACAATGGCCAGATATTTGATCTATTCAGTGAAAATTTGAATACACTTTTTATTTTTATAAAGTAATGTCCAATGGAAATAAAATATTAAAGCAAACACTGTCATTTTTTATTTCTAACCATTTTTGAAGATTTCTATTAGAATTTAATATTCTATTCTAAGCCACTGTTTGTCAGTGATTTAACATGTTGAAAAATTTTTAAAAAATAGTAGTTTGAAAATGCTTTCTAGAAGGTCTTGTCATAAAGAATCCAGTTCTATTGTTGATGCAGGCAATTTAACAGAGCTATTAGTTACCATTTGTGATTCTGGAGTTAACAAAATAGACATAGCTATATAAAACTTCTGTATGTTCTTTCCCAGCAGGAATTATTGAAGCATTTAAACCTGTATAAATTTCATTTATTTGTATTAAATTAATGAAAAATAGGTAAGGGTGGTATTTTATATATATATATCTTTTTTAAACAGAATAGTATTAACTTACAGACATTTTAATCCATTATGAAATAGTCAGCATTACAGAAATTTTGAACTGCATTTTTCAGTTAGAAAACTTTGTGCAAGTTTTCTGATCAATTATCTCAAGTAGCTTGACAGCAAGGTATCAGGAAAAGAAGCAAAACAGTAGTGGTTACTGCATAAATAAACAAAAACAAAAACCTAGAGTCAAATGAGAAGATAAAACAATTCAGTTCTGAGATGAAAACAGAAGCCATTGAAATTGGAAATGGTTCCTGTACAAAGATGTGACATACCCAAAATAGCCTCAGGATGATATAGTATAGTGAGGAGAGTATTATGTAAGGTAGGGCCCTGCTATAGATTCCATAATCACAGAAGAAAAGAATAATAAAAACAAAAACAATCCTGTCACATGGATGGAAGAGACAGCAAGATTAGGAGTCTAGTAAGGGCTGAGCCAAGAAAGATCCAGGTCTCCTAATTCCTACATGCCTGTCCAATCTAGTTTGTTAATAAGCACTTTGAATACCTGTTCTATGTAAAGCTCTTTCTCATAGTTCAGTTCTAAATCTCTTTCGTGCACTACCTACTCTATATGTCCCCATATAGATTACATTTCCTAAAACAAGATCAGAAGACTTTAATCTCTCTCAGAGTAATTTCACAAACTGCCTAAGAATAGATAAGAGCATTAACCCCTAACATGACAAATAGGACATATATGTAATGTGTCTCTAAGTCCTTTTAAAAGAACACATATCTCTCCAAATGGAAATGTCACAGTGATTATATTTAGTACACAATGATCCAAACAAAAGTGCAAGTACACGTAAGTTTGGGATTGTCAAATACATGTTCTCCTAGTAGTCAGCTACTTCATAATTATGCAAAGATAGGAATTATACTTATTGCTCCTGAAACAATTGAGTTGTCAAGAAAAATGGAAGAGAATATACTTAGGAAAACAAGATGTGAATCTTTCTGCATACATTTTTCTACGATTTCTTTGTTCCGTCATATGAGAAAACTTTCTGCAGAAGAAAGTTACAAATACCTATCCCAACATTATGCACATATGACACACTGGTAGACTGGAGGTACAATGGATTTTAATAAGAGCAAATGAAATCTTTGTGACTTGAGTGAAGTATTATTCTTAAAAATAGACTGAGATTGGACTTTTAAAGAACACAATATTTAAAAATGAGTACCCTCAGCTATTTCTGGAAGAAACAGAAACAAAAATAACTTTATTGTCAATGCTCAAAGGAAAAATGAACTACATTGGATAGCAAACAAAAGTCTTCCATCATTTTGGAGGCTGAAATTGGAATTTAAGCAAGAGTTAAATGATTTGACCCAGTGAGTTGAAAAGAGATAGTAGCTGATGAAAAGTTAAAGAATTTTTTTTAACTGTGAATTTTGGTAACTATATAAATATAGACACATACAACATACCAGAGAACTGAATCATTTCTTGTGACTATAAACATATATACATATATATATATATATATATATATATATATATATATATATATATATACAATTATATATGGTGAGATAAAAAGAGACAGGAGAGGTGGGTAGTTTTATAATTATGCCTGACCCTTAATGACAAAAAAACGAAGTATATTTTCCATATAAAGACACATAAAATAAACCTAAATGAATCTAATCATCATGAAATTTGAATAGATAGAAACATTTTCATACAAGTGAATCCAAGCTATGTTGCCTATAGAGTTCTGTCCAATGAAGGAGTCATCAGCCTCATGTTGCTATTGAATTTGGCTAGCTTTACCTTTGAAATGATGATATTTCGGATATATTGATTTCATCAAAATATAACATGGAAATTAAGTTCACTTGCTCCTTCTGACTTTGTAATTTGGCCACTGGGAAATAGCACATCACCTTTGTGGCTTACATTATATTTCTGTTGGACATTTCTGTTCTAGAGAATCAAGCCTATTGATTATCCACAAAATACATGAAACTGTTTTTCTAAAATCCAAAAAGTATAACAAGAACAGATGCCTGAAGAATATGTTTTCTCTTCACTTTAACCTTTTACTTAGTCCAATAAGATTAATTAGACTAGAAGATTCTTTGACATAGAAATCCAGAATAAAAGTTTAGTGAATTGAAAAAAAAACACACACATACAAGAAGGATTTCATATACTTGAAAACATGTGTTTTAGCAGTTCAAATTAAATTATTAATTTTGGTTTGGATGCTTTTCCTAGGTACACATTCACTGGGATCTATACCTTTGAGTCATTTATAAAAATCTTGGCAAGAGGGTTTTGTTTAGAAGATTTTACATTCCTTCGTGATCCATGGAACTGGCTGGATTTCAGTGTCATTGTGATGGCGTGAGTAATTTTCAAAATTTTATAATTTCAAAGGAATGGCAATAGTTACAGCATAAACCAGGATATTGAGACATATCATGAATGTAGAGCTTTCATGTTAGTCAAGTTAGCTATATGCCTCATGTATTTTGAGAATACATATTGCAAGGTAAATAGATTTACTAAATGAGCAATAAATGGAATTACTCTGATGTCACAGTATTTATCTTCATCAAAATGAAGTTATTCATTGACTAAAATTTAATAGCTACAACTGTACTTTGATTGGTTTTGCAAACAGAAGTATCCATATTAGTGAAACCTACACAGAAATAAAACAACAATTTTTTTTTTCCTTAAAGGCACCCTTCAGCAGATGCCACCCTGAGGTCTATGGCAATTCTGTTTATTTAACTCAAGGGGCTATATATGCCAAATCCAGCATTAATTATTTCTTTAGTATGAAATTTTCCAAAACTATCAGTAACTCTGATTTAATTCTACAGGTATGTAACAGAATTTGTAAGCCTAGGCAATGTTTCAGCTCTTCGAACTTTCAGAGTCTTGCGAGCTCTGAAAACTATTTCTGTAATTCCAGGTAAGAAGAAACTGGTGTAAGGTGATAGGCCCCTTATATCTCCAACTTTTCTTGTGTGTTATTGTGTTTGTGTGTGAACTCCCCTATTACAGATATGTGACAGAGTTTGTGGACCTGGGCAATGTCTCAGCATTGAGAACATTCAGAGTTCTCCGAGCATTGAAAACTATTTCAGTGATTCCAGGTGAGAGCTAGGTTAAACACCGAGGCTGACTTTATATACACTACAATAATATTCAGGTTGATATCAAATGTATGCAATTAACCTTGTTGCTTATTGCTCATTGGATACATTAAGGAATGCCAAATAATGTTTCAATGTCAGTTTATTTCCTAACATTTTAGTAATTTCTGCTTCTTTGTAAAGTCAGCCTTTGAGTTTAACAAAAATTTGCATGAGACATCTACTAAAAAAAAAAAAAAAAAAGATATTACTGGTTTTGTGCTCTCTCTGTCCCCCCCCCCCCACTTCTCTCTCTTGCATATGATGCAAAGTTTTGTCTCTTGCATTCTGATGAAGCTTTGCTACCATGGCTTACTGATTTGTATTTTACCATTCACTGCAGATCTATTTAAAAAATAGATCTTCTTTGATAAAGGAGAAAAGATTATATGGAAAAGCATCCACATTGCATGGGATTTCTGTATCTTAAAATTCTTTTCTCCTCTAAATCACTGCTACTTGGAGGCTAGTGTAAACAATGGGTTGGAGGGAAATAGCCTCATGAAACACAGAATCCGAAAGGAAAAACAAAACTGCAACTTTGTCTTTTATATGGCAGCACATAAAACCGCACAAGCAAAACTTCCTGCCTATATACTTTAACTTTAATTTTGAACCTCCAGAAAGCACACTGTTCATATTGAAAGTCTGCGCTACATCTACTTTCCAGATCATAAGGCTGTCCATAAAGCTTTGGTGTGTACATGGCCAAGCAATATTTTGTGGGGAAATAGGAGTGTGTGCAGCTTGTGAGAAAAAAAAATCATGGTTTATGACACTCTTCCTCAATTGAGTTATTTCTTCTCAGGTCTGAAGACCATCGTGGGGGCCCTGATCCAGTCAGTGAAGAAGCTCTCAGATGTCATGATTCTGACTGTGTTCTGTCTGAGCGTGTTTGCTCTAATTGGACTGCAGCTGTTCATGGGCAACCTGAGGAATAAATGTTTGCAATGGCCCCCAAATGATTCTGCCTTTGAAACCAACACCACTTCCTACTTCAATGGCACAATGGATTCAAATGGGACATTTGTTAATGTCACAATGAGCACATTTAATTGGAAAGATTACATTGGAGATGACAGTAAGAAGTATTACCACATATGTTAACCTTAGTGTTGCTCAATGAGTTTGCAACTATAGATAGTTGAGATTTTGTGAAGGTACTTTCTTAAAAACCTTATTCTAATACATGACAGTAGAATGCATTTTGACACATTGTACACAAATGGAGCACAACTTTTCATTCCTCTGGCTGAATATAGTGTAGAGTCACACCAGAAGTGTAATCATACATGTATATAGGATAATAATGTCCATCTCATTCCACTGTCCTTCCCATCTCCACAACCCATCCCTTCCCCTCACACCTTTCTGCACAATCCAAAGTTTTTTTCATTCTTCCCCACCACCCTCCATTATGAATTAGCATCCACTTATCAGAGAAAACATTTGGCCTTTGGTTTGGGGGGTTTGGCTTTATCCATTCATCTGTTTAAGGGCATCAGAGTTTAGCTATTGTGAATTGAGCTGCTATAAACATTGATGCACCTGCATCACTTAGTATGCTGAGTTTAAGTCCTTTGGGTATAAACTGAGGAGCAGGATAAATGGGTCAAACAGTGGTTCCATTCCAAGGTTTCTGAGGAATCTCCATACTGCTTTCCATAGTGGCCACACCAATTTGCAGTCCCACCAGCAATGTATGAGTGTACACTTTTCCCCACATCCCCGCCAACATTTATTGTTACTTGTATTCTTGAGAACTGCCATTCTGACTGGAATGAGATAGAATTTCTGTATATTTTAAATTGTATTTCTTTAATCAATAGAAATTTTAAACATTTTTTTTTTCATATATTTGTTGACCATTGTATTTCTTCTTCTGTGAAGTGTCTATTCAGTTCCTTTGCCCATTTATTGATTGGGTTATTTGGAGTTTTTTGGTGTTTTTTTTTTTTTTTTTTTAAGTTCTTCATATATCCTGAAGATTAGTGCTCTATCTGATGTGTGTGTGGTAAAGAGTTTCTCCAACTCTGTAGGCTCTCTCTTCATGTTCTTGATTGTTTCCTTTGATGAGAAAAAACTTTTTAATTTGGATTCATCCCATTTATTGATTTCTTGATTTTACTGCTTGTGCTTTAGGAGTCTGGTTAAGTACATTAATGAGCATGTAGAAAATAACTGAAACAAATTTGGGGATTTTATTTAGTGTGAGTATGACTGATGAAATGAAAAGAGTTTATTTTTTATATTAACAGGTCACTTTTATGTTTTGGATGGACAAAAAGATCCTTTACTCTGTGGAAATGGCTCAGATGCAGGGTAAGGAATACAATTCTTTAAAAAAAAAAGATGTCGAATCTTATGAAAAGAAAGAAAGAAAACAAAACAAAAAGAAAATGAAAGTCAGGAAAAAATACAAAAGGATATTTACATATAAATAATGAGAGCATGTCTACCTAGCAAGGGCCTTGGGTGACTTTCTGAATTACCATTGACCCTAAACTCACAGCCTTTGAAAAATCATTCCTTTGGATAAAGATGTTTTCTCCAGAATGTACACTCAGGATGTACCTAATGTATTTCTCCAATGAGTGAAAGGCCCAGAGTCAGCTTTTTCTGTAAACCCATCAGGATTATTTAGGAAGCAGAGGAAAAGAACACAAGGTGGGCACATTTTTGTTAATGTGCGTTTGTACTGATGAAGTAAGTTTTGTTGTGGCAAAAAAAAAAAAAAAAAAAATCCAGAAAAGAGTATGTCTTTAGGATGCCATATATTTCAAGAAAATGCCTTGAAAATTCAGGTATTCTTAAAATCGTATGAATCTTTGAGCAAAGAGCCAAAGGTATGTCCAAGTCTGAGCCAGAAAACTACTTCTATTTGGTTACATTCTGCAATGAGAGATCCTTTGATATCTTAGTCATCCTTCTAATCTCTCACATTTAACATATTTTCCCAAAAGTACGAAAAATTAATTTTAAATCAAGACAGATAATGTTTTAAAAGCAAGAAAAACAAATAGTAGGTGACTCAGAGGCCATAAAACTTGAACATATTTTAGGGCCTCTTAGAACAGAAAATTGGTGTGGTCATAAAATCTAAGAGCATCAATGGAAGTACATATTAGTCCTATAGATAGAGCTTTGGGGAATTTTTTTTTTCCTGACAGTTTTGGTACATGAATGTAATAGATAAGAGCATGGATTCTAGGTTCAAATTCTAACTCCACAGTCTGCAAGTTCTTTGAACTTGCAAGTGTACTAAACTCTTGGTTACTTCAATTTATATATCTCTAAACTTGGAAGAGTAATATAGTCCACTCTTAAAGTTGTTGTGATGAATATTTATTTAATATACATAAAGCATTTGTACTAGAACAGGCTCTATCATAAGCATTACAATTTATAATATCATAAGCTTATAATAGGATTGTAACTAATGCTATTATTTATTATTATGGTTAACTCAAAAGACTAGATAAATGTTTGGATAAGGCTAGTTAATGCATATTTTATTCCTATGAAAACATAATAATCACTTCTCTTTAATAAATACCTACTATGGGTTAAGAAATTTGCATGGTAAAATTGATAGTCACTCTATTGTTAAATGTCAAAATTCTAAAAATATCTACCCAGTTTCAAGACTTCATATAAGGTCACAGTAATAAAAATAACATACTATTGGTTAAAAAAAATAACTGGAATATAGATCAATGAAACAGAACCCAAAACCCAAAAATAGTCATGTAAAAATATAGTCAACCAATTTTTTGACAAAGAAGCAAGCAAATGTAATTCAATAGAGTAAACAAAATCTTTTCAACCAATGATGCTAGAACAAATTAAAGAAACAAAACTAAAACAGAACATAAATCTGCAACAGAACTTACTCAAAATAGATTATGCATTTAAGTGTAAGATATAAAACTTTTTAAAGAAAATATAGGAGAATCTACATAAATTTGAGATTGGTTATTAAATATAAAACCAATTAGCACAGTCCATGAAATAAAAAAGGTGATAAATTGACTTTATTAAAGTTAGAATCTTCTGTTCTGCAAACACATTCTTAAGAAAATGAAGAGACAAAGCACATGATAGAAGAAAATATTTACAAAACCCAAATCTGATAAAGGACCTACACTCAAAATATACAAAGAAACTCTTAAACTCAATAACGAGGAAATAAATAACCCAATTCAAAAATGACAAAAACATCCTGAACATACAACTCACCAAAGTATATATACAGATGGCTAGTAAAATACAAAAAGATGGTCAACATTATTTGTTAGTAGGCAACTACAAATTTAAACATCTATGAGTTTCCATTGTATACATATTACAGTGACTAAAATCTCCAAAATACTGGCAATATCAACTTCTTGGTGTACCAACATGTGGATGCAGAATAACAGGAATTCTCCCTTATTGCTAGTGGGAATGCAAAAGAGTTTGGTGGAGTCTCACAAAATAATCACAATTTTTACCAGATGATCAGAAAACTGCACTATTAGATTTTCAGCCACCCAATATAATGATATATCTATACCAAACCTGTAAGTGAATATTTATAACAGTTGTGTTCATAATCACTAAAACCTGGAAGCGATCTGGATATCTTTTAATATATGAATGAATAAATACATTACTGTTACATACAGTGACATATTCAGTGATTTTAAAAATGAGCTATCAAGACAAAAAAAAAAAAAGACTTTAATGAATCTGAATGCATGCTTCTGTGTTTAAAGAAAGCCAACCTGATAAACATACATGATATGATTCCAAATATATTGACATTTTGGAAAAGAGAACAGTACAGATGAGAACAAAATCAGTGTTTATAGGGGTTCATGCTTAAGGGTTAAGTAAGTGAGTAAGTGAAGCATGTGGGATTTTGAGGGTAGAGAAAGTATTTTATGACTGTAATGGTGAATAAAAAACATTATGCATTTGCCAAAACTCACAGAACAAAGAGTAAACCTTAACATACACAAATCATTTTAAAAAATCCTTTGTAATGTTTAGGGATCCCAGGATGAAATAATAAATATGAAAAGACTATTTAAATATATTATGAATGTATGAAACCATTTGACTAAAGGAAGTGGCATAATAATGTGCTATCCTAAGTCACTCTAGAAATGAACAGGGTCTGTGAGAATAAAGGGCCAAGGAACAGTACTCTAGTGGATAAAGTCATTGCTCTTGGTGGTATGAACTGATAATCCTAAAACTACTATGCATGTGTACTGGTATAGAACAATTAAGCAAGTGGATAGTGGATAGTAGGAGGCAGATTTCTCACTTTTGCAGTGACACATTTCAAATAAAGGGAGGAGTCTAGAATGATCCTGTGGTAGTGGATTTGAATTGGAGACATGAGCATAACCTCAAGTTTAGCTTACTCTTAACACAAATGATTTATGTATTTGTGTGTGTGCATACATCACAAGTTAGCATATATGTGACCTTGTTCTGAGAGGTAAGAAGCACTAGAAGCAATGAGATCTTAGTAGCAACAAACACCCAGCTAACATCTGACCTTGGTTTTTAATACTGTTCTCCAATAAAAGGAAATGGGAATCCTTGGAGAAATGGTTAATTAAAGAACTAGTGTGGAAAATAAAATGAACCTATAGCATCTTGTAAGGTCAGGAAGTACAAAAGTGCTAAGAAAAAAATAAATAAATAAAAACAAAATATGCAGCCAATGGGTATATCAGACTGGTACAAATATCAACAATAAAAGCTGGTAATGACCAAAGTTTGAAAAATTGAGCAAGTAAATATTACATTTTAATTCAAAGTATAAAATGAATATTCATGACTATGAATTGATGTGAATAAGTAATCAAATAAATAAATAAGTGATAATGGACAAATATTCCATGCAGAATTCCAAATAAATTTTATGCATATACTGCCTTTAAGGAGATCATAACTGTGCATTCTTTAAGTGTGGACTGCACATTCTGACTTTATTCCAAAGAGTGTAGTATAAAAGTGAAAGAAAAAAAGTAGACTTACAGTGAAGAAACCTAGCAAACACTATGTCCTGTCAGGTGATCAATGTTGTCAACAATGACAAATGACATTGATTAAGTGCATGCTTTTAGCATGATGAGAGGATAATAGTACTTTTATTCTGTATTTTTCCACCCCAAAATCGATAACCAAAATAATAATGAAATAAACATGTCATAAATCCTAACCTTGGGACATTCTATAAAATACCTGACTTGTGCTCAAAACTGTCAAGTTTGCCAAAGACAAGGAAAGTCTGAAAAACTATACAACCAAGAGGAGACTAAAAAGATATATGGAATAGAAAAAGTATGTTGAGGAAAAATTGAAGAAATAGAAATAAAGTCTAGACTTCAGTTAATAATAAAGTATCCATATTAGAAACTGGGCATGGAGGATGTGGGAGATCTGTACTATTCTCATAGTTTTTCTGTGAAACTCGAATTATTATAAATCATAAATTTTATTTTAGATAATTCTACAGAACTAATTGAAATAGCCCATTAATTAAGTGGTTTCTCTCCCTTCGAATGTTTTCCGACATTTAGCTTTTAATTATTTGTTATTGCCACTTTGTAAAGAATAATTATGGTGTCAGAGCCAAAGATCTGCAGTTCTAAATGTCTGTAGATATGGTTCCTTTATGCCTAAGTTGATTCTGGTTTTCCTGGTAATTCTGGGTTTTATTTGATGAGTTTCCCTGTGAGCAGGCACATAAGTATTCTAAAGTGGAAGGCAAAAAAATAATTCATTGCCCATAATTCCAGGTTATGACAATTCCTACAAAGCAAGATGGGTTGAACTTGATATAATTTCTATACTGACCTTACTATCAACCCTCTTTATCATAGTCAGTGTCCAGAAGGATACATCTGCGTGAAGGCTGGCCGGAACCCCAACTACGGCTACACAAGCTTTGACACCTTCAGTTGGGCCTTTCTGTCCTTATTCCGTCTGATGACTCAAGACTACTGGGAGAACCTTTATCAGTTGGTAAGATCCAAATTAACATGAATAGAATCTTTTTTGAATATATATAAAATTTTAAGTATGGATATTTGTTTAAAATATTCTGGAATACATAAAAGGGTCTGGTATAAAGTAAGTGTGCATAGAATCCTCACTGCTCAGTCAGTTAGATAGATGGAGAGTTGCTTATATAAAAGGCATTCTGCTAAGGGCTGTGGCAAATGCAAAGAATGCTCATGGCTTTAAGGAGTTTATAACCTAGTCATGGAGATTAGAAACAGCATGTAAAAGGATTTTACAAAGTCAATTATACAAAATTTTCAAATTAAAGCCATAATTAATTGAGGCTAAAAGAGGAAGGAAGAAAGGTGTCTCTTCTAGAAGATTTAGAGGAGGATACTATGGGTGAGGAGCCCCACTGAAAGAAATGAAAGATCCAGTGTTCTCCGTTGTTCTATCACCCTCCTTTATTCACCCTTCAAATATATATCCAAGATGCACTAATGTGAAATGTATTTATATCAGATGCACTATGGTCAAACTTCTGATAATTTGATTATTACTTTCGTATGTGTGTATGCTTGCATATTTTAGGAGCAAAAGAAAATTGATCAAAATAAATTGAATATTAAAAAGCATTCATCTCTTGATTTCTAATTGTGACGATTAGATCTTTATTCGGGGACCCTATTCTAAAATACTGATAAATTTCTCTTTTCTCCCCTAGACATTACGTGCTGCTGGAAAAACATACATGATATTTTTTGTCCTGGTGATTTTCTTGGGCTCTTTTTACTTGGTGAATTTGATCCTGGCTGTGGTGGCCATGGCCTACGAGGAACAGAATCAGGCCACACTGGAAGAGGCAGAACAGAAGGAGGCGGAATTTCAGCAGATGCTCGAACAGCTTAAAAAACAACAGGAAGAAGCTCAGGTACAGAGTGATAAATAAGTACAGCTTTATTATTGTTTCAGTTATTTAGTAGGAATATTATTGTACCACAGGGGTTAAGTTGGAGCTAGCTTCTCATTTTGACTGTAGAAATTACCATTAAAAAAGAAAATCATTCAAACTTAAAATTGTTTCTGAAGTTACAGCCCAAGAGTTCTTTAGACACTATACATTACCAAGAAATTAGCTAGTAGCTAGATAAAGCATTAGAGATAGCGTTTACTATATGGTTACCTCATGGAAACTGAGGGAGGAATCTAATTTTTAGTTTAATTTGAAAAAGAAGTATAAGTGGCATTTCCAACTATTATTGTTTCACCTCTAATTTTCCCGTTTTCTTCTGAAGTTAATTGATTTTTAATATCAAAGAGATGACATTATGTATACCAACACTTAACCATTCTTCAGGACATCTGCATTGCAAAACTTGTTTGCTACAGTCCATATCAAGATATTAGGAAATCATAAGAAACTAAATACCAATTTCAGATTTTTATTAGTATTAAAGTTGATTTGGTTAGGAGTTTAGTGAATGGGTCACTCAGGTCTTAAGGAATGCGGATAGGAGCACAGTATTGGACTAAACAGGGAGCAGGGGAAAACATGTATTTTAAGATGAAGACCATGAGAGACTGTGAATATCTGATTCATGTCAGTTGCAGATACAATTCTTTTACATATTTGACAACACTTGATATGGGCAGTCTTTTTAATTTAGGTCCTTCTAATAAGCATCTCATTGCTATTTTAATTTGCATTTTCCTAATGCTTTTCATGTTATTATTTTTTACCTGTATACCTCTTTTATGAAGTGACTGTTCAAAACTTCATCTATACTCTTTCTTTGTTAGTGTTTTTAGTTAGGCTTGGTTTTGTATGAATTTAGTTTTGAATGTTCTTTATATATTCTGGGTACAAGTCCTTCATTATATATATTATTTGTGCACATATATGATGCTTTGCAAATATAATCTCCCAGTTGTATACACACACACTCTACTAGGAGATTATATTTGCAAAGCATCATATATGTGCACAAATAATATATATGTATACACACAAATAATATATATGTATACACACTCACACACACACACATACACACACACACACATATAACCTCTGAGACACATTCCAAGATTTTTAAATAGTTTTTTTTTATTTTCAAACAGCACCTCACTAAATTGCGGAGCCTGGCTTTGAATGGGCATTCCTCCTGTCAGTACAATCCTCCAGACTGTCAAGCCACTGGGATTATAGGCATGTGCCACTGCACCCATCTACTAACTGTATTTTTTGAAGCAAAGGTTTTTAATCTGAATTAAAATTTCCCTGGGAGGGCTCTCAAAGAAGATAGGCTCAGCAGAGATCTGAATAAAGTGTTTTCTTCCTAGGTACAAATCTCTTTATGCCAGGTGTCCCACAGGACCTTCCAGTCCCTTAAAGGAAAAGAACATGGAGGCAACTTCCTCCTCACATGTTTCATTTTAGTTTATTTAGTTAATATAATTTTTGACTTTTTAAAAACTCAATGATTTTCATGTTGCATCTAAGAAATTATTGCCAAATAAAGATTTTCTCCTGTATTTTCTTATAAATCCAAATCATTGTATATTTCACATGAAGGTCAATGACTTGTTTTAAGTTAATTTTTGCATAGAGTGTGAGTATTATATATTCTTTTTTTGCATGTGTATATGGAGATATTCCAACAACACTTATTGAATATAATATCCTTTCTCCACTAAATTGACTTTGAACCTTCATCAAAATGCATTCTGTTAGTCTGTTAGACTAACACACGTTAGTCTGTCTGGGGGATTTATTCTGTCCAGTTTATTTGCCTTTCTTACACCAATGGCACACTCTTTTAATTACTGTAGCTTTTTATATGCCTTGAAATTAGATTATGCTAGCTCTTCAACTTTAGTTTTCTTCTCAAAGTTGTTTTGTAGTTCCATATGAGTTTTAGAATAACCTAGTCTATTTCAGTTTGGTTAATTTCTACTGTTCTATCTTCAAGTTTATCATCTTTTCTCAGCAGTGTCTAATGTGCTGTTAATCCCATCGTGTGTGTGTGTGTGTGTGTGTGTGTGTGTGTTTGGTACTAGGAATTGAACCCAGGGTTACTTTACCACTGAGCCACATTCCTGCCCCCACCTTTTGTATTTTATTTAGAGACAGAGTCTCACTAATTTGCTTAGGGCCTTGATAAATTGCTGAGGCTGGCTTTGAATTCACGATCCTCCTGCTCCAGCCTCCCAAGCTGCTAGGATTACAGGTATGCACCATGATGCCTGGCCATTTACTGTGTTTTTAATCTCTGCTATTATCATTTTCACCAATGAAAATTGAAACTATATCTTCTTTTTATTTTCTAAGTCTATAATTAATATTTTGAACGTACACAGTGCAATTTTTAATTAATTAATTAATTTATTTATTTATTCGAATTGGTTTTCATGACAGCAGAATGCATTTTGATTCATAGTACACAAATGAAGCACAAGTTTTCATTTCTCTGATTGTACACAAAGTAGAGTCACACCATTCATGTCTTCATACATGTACCTAAGGTAATGATGTCCATCTCATTCCACTATACACAATGCAATTATAGCAATATTTTAATGTCCTTGTCTGCTACTTCTAATGTCTGTGCTGGTCATTGGTCAGTTTCAATTAAGTTGCCTCTTCATCTTGGGTTAAATATTCTTTCTTTTATACATTTATGACAATCTTAAATTCAGAAACTGACCATTTTTGTTTTGGGGGTGCTAAATAGGACAAGAACAGCGTTTAATCTAAGGCTGATTGTTGAACACTACTGAGGGAAGCCATTTCCAAATACTCTACTCAATGGCCCATTTAAAATGAAGTTTTTACTTGTGTCGCTGGTAGGAACAGGCATACGCCGTTGGCTCTGTATACATGGTAGGTGGCATTTCCTGTAATCCTTAGCCTAATACACATGCATTGATGAATATTTTTCTCAATACTCATGAGGGATCTCAGAAGAGCTCCAGAGTTCTCTGTTCAGCCCTTTCTTCTAAGATGCCTGTCCTATGAACTGTAGCCACCTTAGAGTTCCTGGACACCTAGTTCTGTGTCTTCCACTTATG
The DNA here is from genome assembly GCF_047511675.1 of Marmota flaviventris. NCBI lineage: Eukaryota > Metazoa > Chordata > Mammalia > Rodentia > Sciuridae > Marmota > Marmota flaviventris. Next base: position 66,345,249 of record NC_092508.1, read on the forward strand.
GAGCCCATACAAAGGCCTTCCTTGTCCTTTAGTCTGGAAAGCAATGCTGCTCTGTATTACCCTACCTTGGCCAAAAGCAGAAGTCCAAATAATATTTTTATATACTGACATTTTAGAATTTTTTTCTCAGATGAATTAATTCATATATTTATTCTTTAAATGGCAGTATATGAAGTTTAAGTTTTTAACAATTATGAATTACTTTGAAGATTCACAATATTTGGTCTTTTTTTGAAGCATTTTTGGTAAAACAGGGACTTGGCAGTGAGTGGCCTAGCTAATTCCTGACCTCAATCATGTTAGCACCTGCTGAACGCAATGCAGGCTTTTCTATTTGCCTCTTACCCTGAGTAAGAAGTTGCAATATGATTTTACTCTATTGATTTTAGAAGGAAACTATGGAGAAATTTGAAATATTTGGAATCTCATAAACTATCCCTCATACTTTCCAAAAAGTTTTATTCATATCCGGAATTTTTAGGGAGTTTTATTTCATCTAACTATAAATAAAAGACATTTGTAAGATAGCAAAATAGCTATTTAGAGAGTAAAGACATTTATTATTTCAAAGTTTTAAATAAATGTTATAACAAATAATATTTACACACTGCATATAATTTTATATTAAAGCATTAAGTTATCATATTATTATTTGTAAACACAGACAAGTTTATGTGTTTAAAAATGCTACACAGAAAACAGTACAAAAAGAGTAAGTTATTCTAAGATGAAGCCTCTTTAAGGTAAAATATGACATCAGTTAATAAGAGTGTCATCTTTTTGAATTTGGAAATAAAAGTGCACTATGTCTAGTAGAATTTTAAAGAAGCTAATTATCTCTATTAAAATTTAGTCAGCAAAAAATGTTAATTATATGTACGTAATAATCAGTTATTAGATTCCAGTGACTGAATCTTGATTTGACTTAGCTTTTTCTTTACAACATTTAAATTGATCCCAGAAAAAAATGTTTTAACCTTTATTGTGATTTCACAGTACCAAATCAATTTTAGTTTCTTCTTGATATCACAGGTTACAATGACTGGTGGACAGCCAATACTGAAACAGAGGAGGGAATCAGAAACAAAACTCGTGCTGGAGGGAGGAGGGAGTTAGAAAGCATTAGTGCACTCCTGGAATTATTCATACTGCAATATAGTCTAAATCTTGCTCACCACGTATGACTCTTCAGAACTGACTCTTTTGCTAATGACTTCACAAAGCCTAGCATCACTTCCACTTTATTTAATACCGCTGAGGGTCCTTGTGTGGTTTTAGTCATTGTTTAGACATGAAAACATGACATGTACAGCTCAGGGGATTCATAAATCAAGTGCAACTTTTAGAGATGGAAAAAAGACCAATCCTACAAGAAAATAAAAACTTTGCTAGAGATCAATGGAATTATGTTTGGCATTTATGATCTTTAAATGCCTAATAGTGACCAACTTTAGCATATCCCATTGTGATCTACATAGGTCTGACAGGAAAATACTTAGGAGTCAGTTGTAAGACAAAACTAGAAATAGCATTTAAGAGATGCAATAATTAGGGGTCAAATTGAAACAGGTACAGTTAATGTCTCATGGTTTTAAATGGGATTTTACCTGAGTTTTAAATTTAAAATGAAAGAACTATTAGGTTTTTTTTGAAGACACATAGAGACAGGAAGTTCTGGAGCCTGTTTTGAACCACAAAGAAATGTACTAAGAAAATGTTCTTACCTGTGTAAGTATATTAAACACTAATCTGTTATTTGTTACAAGAAGAATTCAGGAAGTTGGTTGTGAAAAAATTGCTATTATTCTAAATAAGCAGGACATTGGCGGTGTCGCAGACATGAGAGATGACAGGAAACATCTGCCTTTCAGGGAATCAGCAAATCTCTGAAAGTGGAACAAGTGACAGATATGAGTTGATGAGTGACAGAGAAAATGTGTTGTGTCGGAGGTTACCTTTGTTGCCTTAAAAAAAACGTGTTTTGTTTTTTAGTTATTTGAACTGCTACTCAGAATAGATAGGGAAATCATGCTTATGCAAAACAAATTCCAGACGTGATTTAAATGAACATGAGTTTCATGATTATGGCAAGGGAATAGTACCACCACTTCCTTTGTTTCTAGGGACAAACAAGTTGATAAATGATATTTCTGTGTGTTGAGTACATGTGTCTGTATAATGGGGAAAGGAGAATTAGGATTGTATTTGGCTAAAATAAAAGATATATGTTGACATTTGTTAGCTCCTTCAAAAAATGGCATATATATTATGTACCTCTATGGATCAAGTACTTTGCAAACGTAACTTACTACAGACAAGTGCTTAATTTATTTGCCTTGTTATACTTATGCAGTCATGTAGTAAAAGATCTTATCTCCCATCTTTTACCATGGATGATATTGGAAGTATTAGTGCCAATCAATAGTCATAAAGAAAGTTGTCTAATAATATGCAATTTTATAAATATCTGAATTGCAAATTAGGATGTAAATAAATGCTAGACATTGTCTTATATCAAGTCTTTGATCTAGGTTTTCCATGTGAATATAGCACTCGGCATAAACTAATATTCGTGTTGCTGAGTTTAACACATAAATTTAGCACTATATTTAGTACTACAGTTAGCTCCTCTGAGGTCATGTTAATCTTAGAAAATCCACGGGATAGCTTTTTTGGTTTCAAACATTTTATATTTCATTTGAGATGACATTCAGAAATAAAAACTACTTGTTTCTTTTCAGCAAGCAAGAAATAAAGCACAAAGTATTTTTGAGGCTGTAAATGGGTTTTACCTTTATTCCTTCCTAAAATAAGTTGCTATTTTATCAACCATTCTTTACAAACCATCATCTTTTATGAGATCTTGAAAAGTCAGGGCTCACATGTCTGCCCCCAGTCACCCCCCACCCCAGTGTCTGAGAAAATTGACAATAAAATGCTTTTGAAACCTTTATGCTACAAAAATTTACTGAGCACCTTTTACGTCAGATGACATACCAGTCACTGTGCAAAGAAACAATGACAAAATTCCCGTCTAATTTACAGTCCATGTGGGAAGAGAGACAAAATGGTAGATAAATTAGAGTTGTTTTTATTTAGTAATGTGAAAATTTTAATCAGTGTTTTCATAATTTAATTATTTTCACTTCTATGGTTTTGTTTAAAAACAGGAACATACCTAATGAAAATTCAGCTTTGATATACATCATATTGTTTCATATCCTCTCTAAGTCATGACTGAATCATTTCCAGTCTAAACATGTTCTTAATATAGATTAAAGTACAAAACATTTGTCATGTTTAACCTCAGAACTGTCTGTGTTTCATTAGCAGGTACAGAAATTCAAGATGCTTAGTAATACTTAGGGCTGAAATGTAGCAAGAAAATATTTGAAAAAAATTCTCATAATCTCTTGAAAAAATGTTCACGTATTTACTTATTGATATGTTAATCATTTACAATAAATAATAATAAATTTGTAAATATTTAAATTTTAGAACAAAAAGTGATATACAATAAATTCTCTGAAATTAACATAAGCCCACAGATGTAGACTATATTCCTAAGTGTCATTCAAATAAGTGAGGAGGAAAACTAGCCAATACATTCCCACTACTTCTATCTAGAGGTAAAATAGTAGATACTATAAAAGTTTTGAGTTCACAAAAAAAGGAAAGTATTTTGTCCTGGATTTAAAGGACAGTTACATATTGGAGAAATAATCCAATTGGCTAAAATGGAATAGTGATCAGAGGAGCAACTACTACTAACAAAGCATTTACTTTTAAAGTGTAGAAGACACAGACAACACTTTACAAGAGCAAACATCCCCTAAACTGAAGTTGATCTCAACAGAGATGAGCAAGGGCAGACTTTACTTGCCTTAATGTATAGAGTACCAGATAAATTTATGCTATTTATCACAGAAGGGTTATTTTTAAGTAAACTCTCCTGGCAAAGCAAAATAAAAACCCAAAAGCCTTAATTCACACATATAGTTAATAGTCTCAAATGACAGCACTTGAACTGTGGTCAACTGACTTCCAAGTTACACATTCTGAGCAGCACCTGGCTCTGTCTTATACAGGCAGTTGCAGCCGCATCCGCAGCTTCAAGAGATTTCAGTGGAATAGGTGGCTTGGGAGAGCTCTTGGAAAGTTCTTCAGAAGCATCAAAGTTAAGCTCCAAAAGTGCCAAGGAGTGGAGGAATCGGAGAAAGAAAAGAAGACAGAGGGAGCATCTCGAAGGAAACAGAGAAGGAGACAGGTTTCCCAAATCTGAATCTGAAGACAGTGTCAAAAGAAGAAGCTTTCTTTTCTCCATGGATGGAAACCGGTTGACTGGTGACAAGAAGTTCTGCTCCCCTCATCAGGTACAGATGTCTATTGGGAGCTCTGGTTTGTTTTGTCATTGCTTTTGCCTTCTAATTACCATATTTCATTTTGGTGCATCTTTGTAGTATTTAACTTGAGTGACAGGCTTCTAACATTTAATACAGTTATATATTAAAATTATAAATTCTTTAAAAGAGATTTTTTAAAATTAAACCATTTATGCCTTTTAGGGGAATCTATTTTAAACATTTTCATGATTTTGAGACCATATTTTTTTTTAATGAGAGAGAGAGAATTTTTTAATTTTTTTTTTTTTAGTTTTCGGTGGACACAACATCTTTATTTTATTTTTATGTGGTGCTGAGGATCAAACCCAGTGTCCCATGCACGCCAGGCAAGCGCGCTACCACTTGAGCCACATCCCCAGACCTTGAGACCATATTTCTTAATTGGTCTTTTTTTTTTTTTTTTTTGGTACAACCTGCTTATCAGACTTTTTAGTGGGATAGTTTGGGAAGCTCTTGTTAATCTTTTTCATTTTGAGACCTCAGAAAACACTATTTTGCATGTGTGGGTCTCTCTGCCTTTATCATCTGAGACTGTAACATGTAACATGTGTATGAATTTTGAAAAGAAATATCTCTGGATTTTCCTTTTGCCTTTATTCTTCGATGTGAGAATTGCACTGCTGGGAGTCTCCATTACACTGGCCTGGAGTCATGCCATGATCTATTAGAGTGATATTATGGCCTAAATGCTTCTGAAGAGATGATATTAAAAATAGTCATTTTTCCCCGTAATTTAATGCCCACTGCCCAATGCTTTAACATATTTTCAAGTCAAATAGGAAAAAATAGTTTCAATTCTTTGTTGTTAATAAATACTATGGATTCCATAATATAAAGAGTAAATAGTTCTGTGATGAGGACAGTTGGGTCTAACTACTACTCTCTCCCATAATACAAATGTAAAATATGGTATTTAATCATGTAACACATTTGGGATCTATTTGAAGCCCTGTAGGGAAGTCAGTTTCTCAGAAAAAAAAATGTTTTGAATTAAAGAGTCACCCTTAGTTGTATGCAGTGTCATATGCTTGTAAAACCAGCTTCTTGAGAGGGTGAAGCAGGAGGATGGCCAGTCTTATGCCAGCTGGGGCAATTTAACAAGACTGTCTCAAAATTTAAAAATTTAAAAGGCTAGGGATGTATCTCAGAGGTAGAACACTTGCCAAGCATGTGTGAGATTCTGGGGTCCATAACCAGTACAAGGAAAAAAAATAAAAGAGTCACCCTTGATATTTTGGCATTCTTAAAACTCTTGGGAGTGATTAGGATTAGGAATATTTTACAGTCTAAAATAATGATTGATACTATGAATGTTTGTGTTAAGTTCTCAACTCCAAACCAGTTCTGTGACCTTGGTCAAGTCACTTGTACTTTGAAATTTTCTGCGAATTTTCCCATATGTCTTAGAAGGTTGTGGAGGATAAAGCAATGTATGGAAATTCTATGTAACAAAGAGAAAGTTTCTTATTAAGATGGGTGAGTGAATTTCAAATGAAGATGCTAAAAACTTTGAGTAACTCAATTATAAATGCATATGTATAGGGAGTAATATTTACATGAGCATATTTATGTGCTTTTGAAAATAGTATTATTTCCTTTATAGAATAAAAACTGTTGATTAATTCACTCAGTCAAACAACAAATGTATTATCACTTCCCATGTGGCACAAATAGTGATCCTGGATATACCTCAATGAACAAAGAAATTCAACTAGCTGACCTCATGGAACTTTATTCTAAAGTTTAATAAACAATAAACAAAACAAATTAGTTAAACATTGTGCTAGCAGGCAATAATTGCTAGGGGAAAAATTAAAGCAATCAATGGGAACAAGAGAAATAGTTGGAAGTAAATTTTTCGATAAGGTGGTTTAGGAAATCTCCCTTGTGAAAAAGACATTTTGACTAAAATTTAGAGGAAGGAAGTGACTGTCTGATGGAACAACATTCCAGGCTGATCTGATGGAAGTGCAAGAACCTCATGTGGTGGCACACCTGTGCTGTCAAAGAGCAGCTCAGAGGCCTGAGTTGCAGAGGCTCACCCAGCTGATAGAAGTTGATAGAAGAGGGAAGTTAGCTGACAGCAGGTTTTAACACTGAAAAGAGAATCAGTCTATGCATATGGTATATGTGGCTCATTTTCTATTTATAGATAGGTATATAGATAGATAGACAAAATTTCAAAAGCAAAAGAAATGACCAATTAACATTCAATTTACAAATCCTAGTAAAGACAGGAAGAGGGCATTAACACAACTCACAGGCAGAAATAAGCCTGAAGCAATTTACAGTTCTGGCTTTGTCAACAGAAAAGGTCTCTCTCTGGTAGGAACAAGAATCCTTGCACAAGATGGACAGGGCATACTGTTTAAAATAAATACAATTACTGAAAAATGTCAAAGCATAGAGGCCATAAATTATGGGCACCTTGTCCTCTACTAATGTTAATTTTAAATGTTAATTTACATTTATTATATTATCCTATTTTTAAATATGTAATGCATAGTAGTGTTGAAAAATGAAAAAGTATTTAAAGGTGACCGTGGAAACTGAATCTGAACAAAGACTATGTTGCTTGAGTACACAAAGGCATTTTTATTTTAAACTAGAGGTTTTGTAGCTAGAACCAATTGTAGTTATTGACTTATTAGAGACAACAAAAAATACATACATTTAACTTAAATTTTTAATTTAAGAATTTCTAACAAATATTCATTTTACATTTTTCTTGAAATTTCCTGCAACTTTTTTCTTCTTGACTTTTCTCAGTCCACTTTGAGTCTAAACCTACATGCAGAATTGTGCCATACAGCCTTAGTTCTGTATTTTATTTTTGCTATTGAAAATTAAGAATAAGTTTTTACTTTCTTAGAACAGGTAAAAAATAGAATAAATCCCTGTAGCTTATTTCTTGGCAAGCCTGAGACAGAGAGAGATGGCCTCTGTTCAGCATCAAAGCTCTTTTTCCCTGAGAAAGGGTTGCCACAGCTGTGGGTATTCCCTTCACTCTGCTGTGTCTTCTAGCGTGTTATTTTTGGTTTATTTTCTCTGAATACTATTTTTGCTATCTTCTTTTTGGATTTCTGTTGCCTTGAAAGCTGCGCTCACACCCATTATTATACTTTCCAAAGAGTGAATAGAAGTTTCAAATAAACTGAAAGATTCGGAACGCCTCTGAAAATACTCCAACATAAAAACATGTAAATTAAAGGCATGTACCAAATCTGTTACAGATGTGAAAACATACCAAATACCCACGACCAATATTACGCAGGTGATTTTCAGTTTTCAGAGAAGGTTTTATGACATAAATGTATTAAGATGATTACATTGAACCACCCAAAGGATTAATATAAGGGATAAGATGATATAAGATTGTATATCTCTAAGTGTAAAGTGAGGTCCACCTGCATTAGGAACCACCTAGAGTATGTGGTAATTATTCAGATCCCTGAATTCTAGCTCCAGCTGCCTTAGTCTGTTTTGTGTTTCTATAACAGAATAGTTGAAGCCTGGATAATTAATAAATAAAAGAGGTTTATTTTGACTCATGTTTGGAAAGCTAGGAAGTCCAAGAGTATGGCCGTAGCATCTACTCAGCTTCCCGTGAGGGCTTTGTGAATTGAAGGTCAAATGGGTGCATAAAGAAGAGAAAAGAGGGGATCAAGTCTGGTATCTGCTAACCTGTTCCCACAAGAAAAGCATCAATCTAGTCATTATGGTTCTGCCCCCACTTCCTTCTAAGCCCCATCTCTACATAGGCACATTGAAGAATGAAGGTTTTGACATGAACTTTTTTTTTCCATTAGAGCAGCATAGTTATACACAGTAGTTGGGTTCACTTTGACAAAACCATACATGCAAGAAATTTGATTTCAGTTCTTATCGCCCCATTCCTTTCCATTTCCTATTCCCTTCCTTATTCTCCTTCATCTACTCTATTGATCTTCTTTCCACTCCTTTATTTATTTATTTTTATTAGTATATTCTACATATGCATAAAAAGATGAAATTCCTTATGGTAAATTTATATATGCACATAACATGATTTTGTTAAATTCATTGTGTGTATATGCCACATTTTCTTGATCCATTCATCTGTTGACTAGCATCGGGGTTGATGCCCTAATTGACTATTGTGAATTGTACTGCTGTAAACATTGAAGCAACACCTCAACTTTTGAGACACATATTCAAACCACAGCATCTACTTTCTCAATCACAATTCCAAAAAGATGGGGCCTAAAAGTTCATATTTTAAACTCTCAAAGTGATTCAAACATAAAGTTTCAAAACACGAGTTCTGAATATAACCAATAATATATTGATCATTTAAATTGAGTGATGAGACTAACATATTAGTGCTCTTTATAAATTGAGGAGGTTTTAATCTCCTGAATGCTTTGATAAGAAGCCAGTCTCACTACTGTTTAGCATTAGGTAGACACTTCTGTAGGAACTGAATGTCACAAAGACACAGCCTCAGGTTCAATATGCTAAACAGCCATCAGTTCCTGTGGAGAATTTAACCAAATCCAAAGAAACAATGCCATTTCTGGTGAATAGTCTCTCTCAAGAATATCACTGGGATGGAGGGCAACAAAATTATTCTGCTGCTTTGGAGTCTGGGAGAAGCCATAAAAAATAAAGCTAAAAATGGGACCTAAGAATATCAGCCTGGCCTAATTAGGCAGAGAGACCAAAAATAATCCAATAGAGTCTTCTTTTCCTATGTTTTTCCACTAAAAGTATTTTATGTGCTTTTACACTAAAACTTAGAAGGAAATGTGGAAGCAAGTTTGCTGCTAGCATATGCATATATATGCATACATCTATGTGAGTGTGTAGGTATATTACCTTGGCTGCAAAAAGAACTAGGAAAGGGAATGGGAGACCAAGCAGAGGGGTCAAAGAAGAGTGTCAGCATTAATAGTGAGGGAAGTAAACAAATATTCTGCAGACCAAATACAAATATTTTTGAAAATTGTCACTAAGAGTGCAATAAACACAGAGTTATCTGATGCTGCTAGTTTAAATTTCACTCAAAAAGTTAAAGATTTAACACTGAGATAAATCCCCATTTTTCTGGTACTAGAAAATCAATTACTTGATTTATTATGAATGTCAATAATAAAAAACAATTTTGTGGGCTGAGGATGTAGCTTAGTGGCAGTATTCTTGCCTAAGTTGTGTGAGATCAAACCTGGGTTTGATTTCAGAGACTGAAAAAAAAAAAATCATGTCTAATCAACTAGTATTTTTTATTATAATTACAGTATTAAAGTGAAGTCAGAGGAATAAGCTATAGTCTCCATTTTATTCTCTATCACCCTTTTTGGTAAAGTCATGTTATATGTCTTGTCTCTTTAAGCTGGTATTAAATTTTAAATAAGAATACTAATGTATGGTAATAGTTTAGGAAATCCTCTCGACTGTGTTTGGTATGACATGGAGTCACTCAAATAAAGTGAATCATTGGTTGCCATTAGAGAAATTATTAGGAAATTTGGAAGACAGCATTTGAGTAAAGTTTTGTGACTTTTATTCCTATGTGGATAGAATCAAACAGATCCACAGAAAATCTTGATTTTAGAATCCAGAAAAGAGAATGGAGAAAAAATGGTATTTTTTTCAATACTATAATTATCAAAATGTAAAATGGTTGAATTTAAAATTCAAACTGAGCCAAAACCTATTTTCCAAGTCACAAGCCCTTCAGATCATAGTGCCACTTGCACCCCAAAAAAGAATCATTTATCCTTTCCAGCATCTGAACCCTTACCTACTATAGCATGGTAATGCAATCTGTCTCATACTAGAGTGAGGTTGTGCACTTGGTGAATTGCAAATCAAGATTCTTAGCCAGAACAACACTTAAATCATTTTATGGTCATTAATAAAAATATCAAAACACATATGTTTCCTATAAACTGATTGCCCATATTTAAGAGCAAGATTACTCCAGTGCAAAAGCAAATCATTTCTACAATATTAAGATTTTTATTAAATAACTGTGTCCTACCCCACCCCTTGCCCCCAATTCCTTTCTTCCTTGCTTTCTCCTCAGTCTCTGCTGAGTATCCGTGGATCCCTGTTTTCCCCAAGACGCAATAGCAAAACTAGCATTTTCAGCTTCAGAGGTCGGACAAAGGATGTCGGATCTGAAAATGACTTTGCTGATGATGAGCACAGCACATTTGAAGACAGCGAGAGCAGGAGAGACTCACTGTTTGTGCCTCACAGACATGGAGAGCGACGCAACAGTAACGTTAGTCAGGCCAGTATGTCATCCAGGATGGTGCCAGGGCTTCCAGCAAATGGGAAGATGCACAGCACTGTGGATTGCAATGGTGTGGTTTCCTTGGTGGGTGGACCATCAGCTCTAACGTCACCTACTGGACAACTTCAGCCAGAGGTGATAATAGATAAACTAGCTGCTACTGACACTGTACATCAATTCAAAATGATCCAAAGGACTGGGCAGTTTAGCCTGTTATACCATCTCATTTCCCCAAAATGAAAGTCTTTAAAAATAATACCTGAATGGAAAACAATAGAATATTGAGAACCAATTGAATTGTATGCAACCATTACCTTTCAAATGCTTTATGTTAAAAGAACTTAATTTTTAGCGTCTGGAATGAAACCCAAAGCTGCAAATTTGGTAGACTTCCCAACACAAAATGTTAAGCACTTTGGTAATCAAATTTATTATAGACATAGATTAGATAGGTTCACCCGAAATTATAAAATTATCTATTTATTTATATTCTGAAAAGTTCTTGTTCCTAAAATAACTAAATATTATATGACTAATGTATTGATAATAATCAGTTTTCATACAACTGTCAATATTATAGTACAATTTAAAATGACTCTAAAGTAAAATGTGTTAATTTCTTGTAGGATGGCATATAGAAATAATTGAAGAAATCTCAGGAAAGCACACACATTTCATTGTACATCTGTGTTTGTGCATGGAAAACAAATTGGCCCATATATGTTGATATTGTCAATATAGCCTCAGAGAAGATAATTTATCCTTGAGACTATATAATCATAGTATTTATCTTGGGGGCATATTGATCTGAGTGTTACTAATTTCTGTAAGCTGAAAATATAATTTGCATTTGAATGAAATAGTATTTTAGCATGCTTATAAAATTTTTCCCTGAAAAATATGACATGTTAATTAAAATATTTTGTGACATGGTTGCCTTATACAATTTCATCCAACTGGTGAATTCTTGTCGAAAGGTATCACCTATAATATTGTCTTCAAAAAGTATTTATAATATAATAATAAATTCAATATTTTATTATTACTTGAAAGTGATTACCTGAAAAAAATTGCATGCAGCATGATTTTCCAAGGAAGTGTTATGTGTTCTTGTATTATCTTTTTAAAAGGGTGGTTTGAGCCATCAGTATTTGGTTTGCAGGGTACCACCACTGAAACGGAAGTCAGAAAGAGAAGGCTAAGTTCTTACCAGATTTCAATGGAAATGCTGGAGGATTCTTCTGGAAGGCAAAGAGCCATGAGCATAGCCAGCATCCTGACCAACACAATGGAGGGTAAGAAGCAGGCGGGGCGAGGAGGGGGATGCTCAGCTCTCTATAATATTGTATGCTTTGTGGAGCTATTCTTTCTTCTTGGAGAATTCTTTATGTTTTTTTCCCCAAGATCAGAACTGCATTATGGACAAGTACATGTAAAAATTGTAGCATGATATTATCACAAAAACTGACATTAGCCTATTTCTTTTTTACTTAAGTCCTCATCTTATCTATGGAGGGATACTCTTTTGCCTTTTTTGTTTTGTTTTTGCAGTATTAGGGATTGAACCCAGGGCCTCCTGCATACCAAGCTAGCACTATTAGCACCACTACATCTCCAGCCTTAGAATGATAATTTATCCTTGATATTGCATCAGTGAAGATCTAATCTAACGATACACTATACTTTATGTGAACACTTCCTTTTTAAAATCTGAATGTGTAGAAGTGCAGGGCAGTGATTGTGGGATTGGAAGAAGGATGAGAATGAGTTAGACAGATCAAAACATTCCAACAAAAATCCTAAAAAATTTCTCTCTTCCATATTCCACATACACAGCAAACATGACATTCTTTCAAAGGACACTTGACATGAATGCTCATTGGTTTTAACACACAGGAATGGTCAGCAACTACTACTCCCTTGTTTACACTTTAAACAAGTCCCTACTTCTTGAAATTTGGTGCAATATTACATTAATACTGCACTTTTGTAAATCAATTATATGGATACATTCTAACAGATTTTTTAGAAAATATCAATTGCATTTCTTATTTGTCCTTTTAGCATATTAGATATCCAAATAGTCCCATAATAACTTTATAGCAGGCTTCATTTATTAAAATTACCAGTAATTTGTTTATGTATGAGGCTAGAATTCTCAACTATATGAATAAAGGGTAGTTTAGATTTGGATCTGAATCCAAAGAAGAAAGACATGTTCTCATTCTACACAAGATCAACGTTCCTGTGAGGAAACAATAGGTTACAGATATTAATGAGGATCATAGCTTTAGACAATGTTCTTTAAAAGGCACTTTTACAAGAAACAATGATGTTTTGCTAAGTTTAATATTGCTGTGATGCTTATTTTAAAATTCTATTTTGATAAAGAGAATATAAAATTCTCTCTTTAATCATTATTTTGAATAAAAATGACTGAAGTGTTTATTTTCTGTGTTTAAAAGAGAAAGTCTATTTAGTAGGACTGTCTTGTCAAGTTTGTTAAGCTAATATGAATTTCTATTCCCAAGTAAGCATCAAATTTGTCAAACAATATGTAGTCTACTACCAACAATAATTCATTTTTATTGTTACTTACTACTCTTTTTTGTTATCATCCTAGAACTTGAAGAGTCTAGACAGAAATGTCCACCTTGCTGGTATAGATTTGCCAATGTGTTCTTGATCTGGGATTGCTGCGATGCCTGGTTAAAAGTAAAACATCTTGTGAATTTAATCGTCATGGATCCATTTGTTGATCTTGCCATCACTATTTGCATTGTCTTAAATACCCTTTTTATGGCCATGGAACACTACCCCATGACTGACCAATTCAGTAGCGTGTTAACTGTAGGAAACCTGGTAAGTTCATTTGAAATTTACTTATTTCCTGTGTAGGGGTAGAAGAGGTAGACCAAAGGTGGTGAGGAGATGTGTGTCCTATGTTGAAACCCCCCAAATTATATCTTCTTTCTTCATAAGAAAAAACAACTAAAGGAATATTACAGAGAATCTAGGAGATACTGTCTAAAATTCACCCACTATCAATGCTGATTGTTGAAGCTAATGTTGGTGCAGACTGATCATGGTGTCAACAGTAATAAATAAACTCCTCACAATCTTCTGTCTATTTCTTACTGAAAATGTAGGTCCAGAGGGATCACAAGATCCTTATTATCAGTCCTAAGGTAATAGCATTAACAGACACAGGTTTTAAAGAAATTATGTCTATTGGAGGGCTGACCAAGATTTGGATTTCCTTTAAATGGGGGAAGGGACAAGCATAATTGTTTCAAATTAATGAATTACTTAAGTGATAGTCATGGAAGAAAACAAATGGCAAAAATGCATTTGTAATTTAGCCCTATTTAAGATCCAAATTACTTGAGCATACATCTTTGTGCTAACGTACATTTCTTCCTAAATCTACATGCAAAAGAAAACAATTAAAATGGATGAACAAGTTTGCCTACTGTGACCTCTCTGTGTTAGACAGTTTTGCTTAGTTTTAACCTTCAAAATACCAAATATATTTTCCTCATAAAAGTTACCCTTATGTATAATTGAACACTCGATTTTAGTACTTAAGACTATCTTAAGAAAAGATCATAGACAAATATCAGTGATTATGTTTATTTTATTTTAATGTATCTTTAGTGCCTAATCCCTGGAAATGTTTCAGATAAAAATATATGGGATAAGCAATTCCTTTTGTAGTTTCTGGCATGTAGTATATACCTGGAGTACATTGTTTCCTTAAGGGTGATAGAGTCATCAATGAAGATGGATGCTGTTTGGTTTATTAAGCCCTAAAGGTGATAGCATCATTCTTTCTGATCCTGGGGATCTGATCCGAGCTTTGAGGTTCAGGAACTTCCAATTGTGACTATCTAGTGTGCTTTTAGAAGCATTCTCTCATGCCTGAAGACAGATAACTTATTATTCATATCAATTTCACATTAGAAATCTCCATCTTCTTTTTAACAGAAAGTTACTAATAAGGATAACACCTCCCAAACAGCATGTTCCTAAGGCTTTTAATACCTGTGGGCTTTTTGAAAGTTATTATTTGAGCCTAAGGTCTCTAATCAGTGAAAAAAAAAAAGCTATTTCATTCATTTTAAGTAAAATGTCTAACCCATGAAAGTGTTAGTTTCTTTCCTCTGATTCCTCCTCTCTCCTACCCTCTCATTCCTGCTGGTTTCAACAGGATGTCATGAGTTAGGATGGACATAGATAATTTATGGACAAAGATCGTCCTCTTTACTAATTCAACCCCGGTTGGAGGGGTGAGGGAGACTGACTCACAGAATGAAAAGAAAAGGTGAATCACTAAGCTTTGTAAAGGGGCTTTTGCAGTTGGGTTTCAGGAACAGTTCTTGGATGTAGCCCAAACACTGACTGTGTCTTTTGTATTCAGGGCAGAAAACATTCAGCCACAGCTCACAGGTTTTACATCTTCTGTCCTCTGCACTAGAAAAAGATTAGATCTCTTTTTGAGTTGCAATTCAATGACCTTCATGATAGAGGTGTGTTAGGCATAGGTTGGTAGCTGTCCACCTCCTCTTCGTCAGCCTTGGCAGCATATGAAAACATGGCAACCCTGAGGCATCAAGCAAGTGGAGGAAGAATTCCCAACAGATGGGGTGAAAGGAATTCTGAGCAGACAATTGCAGTATTCCTTAATAAGTCACTTCAACTTTTCTTCACTATTAGATTCAGGAGAATACCCACCATGTTCTCCATCTTTAGCACCTGTAATGCCGAGGGTTTTTTTTCCTGATGCATTCCTTGATCTTTTCAGTACCTCCATCCCTGCCTAATTTATCTTTTGTTTGTTTTTGAACTTTTCTTCTGATTCCTATTAAGGTATGCTTTTCACTCATCAGTGCTAGGAATTACCTACTCTAGTGGTATAACTTTTGTTCAAGTCCTATATTTACAACTGTTATAGATCATAGTTCAAGGATTACTTTAGATGAAGTCAGGGCCAGCTGGAAGGTCATCTTTCCCACAGCTTATTAGAAGTACTGTCAACATCATTTCAATTTTATATTACCTAAACTAGTGACCTTCTGGCTCCAAAGGTAGGAATATTATATTACGGCTTACTTTTCCTTTATTTCTTGTATAAACTTGATATGAAGACCCATTATTTTTTCTTTCAAGGTATGTCTTTTTATTGTAAAACTACTTGTAAAATAATATTTCTAGTACTAATCTCCATTGTTTCCTGAACAGTCAAAACAGCCCCTTCAGAAGAACCTTGTACCCATCTCTGAGAGCTGTACCACATATATACTACACAAATATAAATACCACACACATATTTATATATGTACATGTAACAAAATATTTATCTGTTATTGTTCTCTACATTCATATTTGCAATGTTCTCACTCATCTCAATTCTTTGTATTCTTTAAGGTCCAACTTCAGTGACATCTCCTCTAACATGACACTCAGTCCATATAAACATTCTTAACTCCTAATACTCTTGTGAATAAAGCAAGGTTGTATATTATACCTTGAGTTTGGATTTTCAGTCTCTTATAAATTACTCAATGGCAGAGGTCATGACACATTTTTCTTTTGTGTCTCCAACTATGCTCACATAGTGGTCACTTGATAAAGAATCCACTGGTTGATTCTATCCCCAAAGAGCTGCTTGGAGTTGCATATTTTTGTCAAAGAACACAAGCTCCTAAGTCAGGCAAAATTGGTTTTGACCATAGTAGCCCATGTTTACTAATAATATGGGCTCTGGAAAAGTATAACAAACAATCTGAGTCTTGGTTTTCTATTATTGAAATGGATGTAATAATACCAATCTCTGAGAGCCTTTGTGAAGGTCGAATGAGGTAATGTGAAAACACCTATCTCTGTGCCTGGCATGTAGCATGTGCTCATTAAACAGCTTCCTTCCTCCTTCCTTTTATATATGCTATTAACCTCTTGAACCTTTCTTTGAAACACTGATGGAAAATATTTCTGTTCTAGCTCTTGTGTTTTTCCCAGGATATTGGACAGTTAGGGAAATTGAATAGGTGAAGAATATTTTGGAAATTTGTCAGAATAGTGCAGGAAATTGAGGTTTTATGGACTTCCAATTGAGTATGGAAGCACAAGATAAATAGATTTTGGATTTTAGGGTAAACAAATGGAAAAACACTGATCTAAAGCACAAAATCTGAGTCCTAGTCCAAGAGTCAATGCTAGGTGTCTGTGTGGTTCTGAAAAAGGTTTCTTATATCCTTGGGTCTGTTTTCTCAATACACATAATCAATGACTGTGTTGGATTAGCGAACTTCATTTCCTCCTATATCTACAATTCCATGACTTTATGGTGGTGACCTAAGTAATGAGGTAGTGGAGTAGAACAGGGAACTGATGACTAGTAGATTGCTGGTAATAAAACCATCAGTAATTGAGTTTAGTGTTGGGGAAACAGGCTCATGAAGATGGAAAGCATAGATGTCAGGGAATAGACTTGAGTGATCTAACTATGAGAATAAGAAAATTTATGATCTCTCTATCTCTGTGGACTGAAACTTCATTATAATTAATAATAACATATCAATAAGTCATAGCTTAATTTTCAAAACAGTTTGACTATAATTTTTATATATCTTATTTAATACTCACAACAACCTTTATAATATTTGTACATATGAAAAATAATATATATTTTATATAGAGAGGAAAAGAGTTGGAAAGTATTTCATGTGTACTTAGCTGTCTTCAAACTGTATTATACCATTTAGGTGGTTGTATGGCATATTTTGTGTGGAGTTTCTAGTTTGCCCATTAAAATATTTGAATGTCTATGGAATAGCTTATTGCTGCTCCAATAAGTTCATACTGACTTATAGATGAAGATTTAAAGGTTTTGGTTGAAGCAATAACAAAAGAACACAAAAGAGTTGTGAATCCTTTAATCTTGAATTAAAGTGCTCCTTTTTGTATCCTGTTCTTGCAGTACATAAAAATTCAATCAGTTCTTTGCTGATTAGTTTAATCAAATTTGAGTATCTGGAAGACATCAAATCTCCACTGAGTTTCTATAAGAAAACTATGTGTTTTTATAGGAATTCATTTTTGTTGTTGTTGTTGTTTAGGAAGCTATTTTAAAACTCATCCTCCCTCAGCTTCTCTAAAAGCTAGAAAGAGTCCACCAGTCATAGTAGGTTAGGTAACCTCTTCATCATATAAACTTTCCCAGCCAATCTGACAATGCTAAATCTAGACTAAAATGTATCAAAAACAATGATTTGGAAGCCTAAATTAAAAGCATTCAAAATGATATAGCTTTTATTTTGAATTGCAAATTGTAACTGCAATATTTTTAAAGAGAAGTTGCACGGTAGTATTATGTTTTGGATGAAAGAGAATGAATTTAGGTTTTTAAAGAGAATGAATTTAGGTTTTTAAAGAGAATTAATTTAGGTTTTTAAATGCAGGAGACTTAGTCATTTCAGAAGACCTAGAAAGATTACCTCATGATTTTCTAAGAAGAGTATTTGAAGATCATTTAGACAGAGAATATCTAGCTCACTTTAATGCATTCCTATTGCCAGGGTGCCTTGTTCAAATAATAGCTGTTATGAAAATCTTATATAAGAAATCAAATTTGTGTAAGTTAGAACTTAAATTCACTAGGGAAACTCACAATCTGAAAAAAAATCCCATTGTGAGCTGTTCTTATTCATAAAATGAAAAAAATATATATTCTTCAAAGTTAATTCCATTATGTTCCGAGATTTTCATGTCTTAAAATGCATCTTATTTCTAGTTATATGAATGCATGACTAACATCAGTGAAGCTGTTTTCTGCATAGCCATTTTCCTTAGATCTTGCTGGAATTAGGAAAATGAGATGTTAGCTACATTTATACTTTTATAAGAGTGGTCAAGATTTCTTTTTAAATTAATGTGATGTTTTAGAGCACCAACTAATTTTAATAATATTGTTATTTTAACATAATTCCTTCAAATTCAAAGTCTGATTTACTTTCTTAAATTGAAAGATGAACTTTGTGATCATAAAATGCAGTCTTTACTTAAAAGAGAATTAAGAAAATTGCTTTAAAAGACTTTCTGCAAGAGGAATTCCATAACTCTTCATGTCCTTGTATATCATCACCTGTGGGTTTTTGTTTTTGTCATTTTTTCAAAAACAGGGATTGAACTCAGGGGCACTCAACAACTGAGCCACACCTCCAGCCCTATTTTTTGTGTTTTATTTGGAGACAGGGTCTCACTGAGTTGCTTAGCACCTTGCCCTTGATGAGCCTGGCTTTGAAGTCATCTTCCTGCCCCAGCTTCCTGAACTGCTGGGATTATAGGCATAAGCAAGGGCACCTGGCTTCACCTGTGGTTTTAAGTTAAAAAACAATGTTGACTGTCTTTCATTGTTTTTCTTTTTGTTATCAAATACACATTTTTATCTAGCCACTCAAATAATTTCTTGATCATAATTATGGGTATATGCATACTTAGTTTGTACTCTTGATGATTTCAAGTAAATCTCTAGCTCTGTGCTCTATTAATTCATTAACCTTAATTCTGAGGCATGCACCCAAAGATTATTATTTTAAAATAATCTTCTTTTAGGAATGTTTATAAAATTATAGAACTAAAACACTGTCTGTTTAAAAAACACAAAATCCAGAACAAAATACATATTTTAACCAAATTTTAACTAATTTTTATTAACTTTCATTAACTTTTAGATTTGTTCCTGATACAAAATTATTCCCCCAAATAAATCTGCATGTAGAAGCATAGTGTGCCAAAGGGCAATAATTCAGTAGCTATTTTTCAGGTATCAAATTTAAAATGTGAATGGTGAAATGTTTTAACATCTATATTTTCCCTGGAAATCCAGCCGATTTGTTAACTGAGCCAAACCCACCTAACAAATTACTACCTTGCTGGGGAATGTTAAACTTGAATTGGTGCTAAATTTAAAGTTTAAATAGTTTTACTCATTAACATTCTTCTTTATAAAATCCTAAAGTACCATTTTTCAGTGCCATTGAAGTGCTGCTCTCTATTTTACTTTAGGTCTTCACTGGGATCTTCACAGCAGAAATGGTTCTCAAGATCATTGCCATGGATCCCTACTATTATTTCCAAGAAGGCTGGAATATCTTTGATGGAATTATCGTCAGCCTGAGTTTAATGGAGCTGGGTCTGGCAAACGTGGAGGGACTGTCTGTACTGCGATCCTTCAGACTGGTACCTGCATACCCTACATTTACATCAAATCTCTCATTTGAATAACATATTATGAGATGTATATTTACAACTTATTTCAGCTTTTGTAATGATGTTATAATTTACATCAATATGTGATATCCTAAGAAAATACATAAGCATTCTCTTTAAAGCCAAGAATATTTTCAAAGAAAAATAAAAGTGGTTGAAACACTTTATAAGGATGATATATAAAGAACACTTTAAAAAAACATATATGTTTTTTAAAATTATGTCATAAATTTCTGGGTGTTTTTTTTGCATTATAGTATGTAAAGAAATGCAAATTAAAATGATGGGCCTGAATTAATCTTAAATTTTTATCAACTCTATGATATTAGTAGGTACTACTTTTGAGCAAGATTCAGAAAAGTATCTGATGACTTTAGCATTTTAAATAGTATAGAAACTTTTCTGAATTATAGGAAAACATTTATATTAAAAATATGTGGGCTTTTATTGGAAATTAAGTATATGTGTATATTTTTCCAAATTGAAAGAAAGACTTTCTATCTTTTCAACAAAGTAATTTATTTCACTTTCATTTTATAAAGGTCTATGAAGAATACATAATTAATAGCTTTGATGTTTCTTTTCAGTTTCTAAAATAGAGTCTGAGGAGACATTAGCTGATAAATTTTAAAATGTTTCCAATCAAAGCAGCAATTTGTGTTCATGGTTGTATCTTTTGATAAATCAGAAATGAGTCTTAAATCTTTTTGCTTTTAAATAATATGATCTAATTTATGATTCTAGTATTATTGACACTATTTTTTTTTTCTGGATTTGAAGTTGAATTAATTTAGTATGAAGAAACATAAGTTTATTCAACAGACATGGGTTTACAATGTCATATACTTGTAAAATGATGGTAACTTCCAAAATTATATCACGGTTAACACTCAGAATATCTTTCCATTTGATTACAGCTTCGAGTTTTCAAGTTGGCAAAATCCTGGCCCACACTGAATATGCTAATAAAGATCATTGGCAATTCTGTGGGGGCGCTGGGAAACCTCACCTTGGTGTTGGCCATCATTGTCTTCATTTTTGCCGTGGTTGGCATGCAGCTCTTTGGAAAGAGTTACAAAGAATGTGTCTGCAAGATCAATGAAGACTGCACGCTCCCACGCTGGCACATGAATGACTTCTTCCACTCCTTTCTGATTGTATTCCGAGTGCTGTGTGGAGAGTGGATAGAGACCATGTGGGACTGTATGGAGGTTGCTGGTCAAACCATGTGCCTTATTGTTTTCATGTTGGTCATGGTCATTGGGAACCTTGTGGTATGTATGTGTTACACATGCTCATCATAAAAAAACAATATTAGTAGATAAAGAAGGCCAGAGTGGCAAACATGTGTGATTTTATAGTAAATGACTTAGTCTCAAATCCCCTTACTGGCCCTCTGAGAATGAAAAGTTACTTAGCTCTGAGACTGAGGCTCCCTATCTATGACCCTGGAATAACAAAACTGAAATCACATGGTTGATGTGAGAATAAAGTGAGGTCTATCTAATGAAAGCTCAGAAGTCATAAATACCAATTTGCTTTTACCTGATTCTTCAAAAATGCATTTTTATTATTAAGACTAATATTATCCTAATGTTAGTTTCATAGGACAATCTCCACTGAACCTAAAATAGTTATGCATTCTATATTGAAGTTCCTTTTTACATGTCTATAGTTCATATTGTTTGCTAACTCGGGGGCATGGGTTCATACTAGCAAATTTTGAAGATAAATTCAATGAAATAGAGCATTATATTTTAGCTTTGGAGTATAATTATCCAAATAATTTACCAGAGTACTAAATATGTTATTCCCTAAATTTGCTTTAATAAAGAAAAATAAATTATTGCTGTTTGATGCATTCACATGCATGGACATTGATCAGATTTAAGAGACTGACTTTTAGCTATTACTTAAAAGCATTAATGTGAAAGTAAAATTTGTATATATGTGTTAGTGCTTGAATTTCTTAGTCTTGTGTAGACAAAGTTTTTCTTTGCACAGTCCTACTAATCCTTCCCTTTAAGGATACATTTTAAACAAAAAAATTACTCAAAACACTACTAGTGAGATACCTGTGAACATGGAAATTTTGCCCCCAGAATAGTAAATTAGAAAGCTTTAGATTCTTAACAATATCCGATACAGATAAAAGGAAATGAGATAGGATTCTAGTTTTGCATTTGTCTATGATGTAACATATGCTGGAACTCAATAATTACATTTCAAGCTAAAAATATTCCTATAAATAAATTTCCTTTTACACCAGAAATTGGGAATTACTCCTGTACTGCTATAGTTGTTTGGTTAATTGGGTAATTTTTCTATGTATCCTGATGACACTCTGAGAATTAACATTTCCTCATATTTTCTTAACAAAAATGAGGGAAGAAAAAGTAATTTACATTATATGGGTCTAGCCTAAACCTTTGAATAATTTTAGATTTTTCTCCATCTGTTGAGATATTTGAACACATAAATTTCAAAGTATATTTGATGGGAAATGTGTTGAGCCTTATATAATTTGCATTTAGAAATATCTACTGTTACAAAAGTAATTTGTAAGGAATTTGTATTTCAAGTATATTGTTTATGTAAAGATCAGAAGGCTATTAAAGAAATAAGTTTATTATTTATACACATGAAGCTAAACATTGACTAGACAAACTGGTAAGATACAGTAAAATGATTAAAATTGAAGTATATTTTTTTTCTTCTTGGAAAATCCTTAAACATGAGGTTTTGACTTCTCACTGAAAAGTCTGAGTCAATACAATTTAAACCTTAGATCTCCTTTCTTAGTGTTCTCTGTGAGAAGGAAGAGGTGCCTGTTTTTCAGTTTTGCCTTTACAGCAGGTAGACGATATCTGGTCCTTTAAATAGTGTGTGATTTCCACATGGTGTCTGAAATATAATAAGCATTCAAGAAGCATTTGTTAAAATAATTTTAGCTAAGATCTAAGTTCCCTGTTTAGTCTGTTATTTTTACACATACTTCAATACTAATAGAACTTTTTGCCTTCTTTTTCTTTTAGGTTCTGAACCTCTTTCTGGCCTTATTGTTGAGTTCTTTCAGCTCAGACAACCTTGCTGCTACTGATGATGATAATGAAATGAACAATCTCCAAATTGCAGTAGGAAGAATGCAAAAGGGAATCGATTATGTGAAAAATAAGATACGGGAATGTTTCCGAAAAGCTTTCTTTAGAAAGCCAAAAGTCATAGAAATCCATGAAGGCAACAAAATAGACAGCTGCATGTCCAATAACACTGGAATTGAAATAAGCAAAGAGCTTAATTATCTTAAAGATGGAAATGGAACCACCAGTGGTGTAGGTACTGGAAGCAGTGTTGAAAAATACGTAATTGATGAAAATGATTATATGTCGTTCATAAACAACCCCAGCCTCACTGTAACAGTGCCAATTGCTGTTGGAGAGTCCGACTTTGAAAACTTAAATACTGAAGAGTTCAGCAGCGAGTCAGAACTAGAAGAAAGCAAAGAGGTAAGTTTTGGTTGTATTTCCTGTAAGAGCCACACAGTATGGTTATTCAGTATTTTTACTGTGTTTAGGTGCATTATTAAAAATTAATATGGAGATTGGGATGTAGTTCAGTGGGAGAGTGCATGCTTAGTATGAGTGAGATTCTGAGTTTGATCCTATCACTGAAAAGAAAAGTAATATAAAAGTCATATGGTAATTAAAATTATGAGAAATTGGGAAGTCTATAGAGATTTCAGCATTCCACAGCAAATCGCCATTCTGAACAATCAGTATGGTCATTTTCTCGTTAGTTGGAAAATTTGGTTGAAAATGGAGCCTTACAAAAAAAGAGTTTTATTTAATAAAGTCTATACTACATTATGCTCTTGT
The DNA here is from genome assembly GCF_047511675.1 of Marmota flaviventris. Lineage (NCBI taxonomy): Eukaryota > Metazoa > Chordata > Mammalia > Rodentia > Sciuridae > Marmota > Marmota flaviventris. Next base: position 66,369,077 of record NC_092508.1, read on the forward strand.
GAAAAATCAGTGAACTATGGTTTTTATAATTATGCCAGTGTTATCTCCTTCTTTTCTATATTAGGTTTTGCTATGATTCTTAATACAAAAGTATTGTGTATATCTGTTCACCTCTTTACTCACTTTGATAGAGTGCTTTATTTATGAAAGTATTATATTCATGGAAATATTATATTTATTAGGAAAGTTCAAATAGTACTGATTTCATTTGTCTTGTCAAAGATAAGCACATTTGCATGATAAAGTCTTCCACATTAACTTGAAAATACTAAGTTAGTGAACTACTTAGAAAAGTGCCATTTGAGGATTACAGTTAAACTGTAGATAGAAAATCTGCTGTTACTGTCATTACTAGTTGGAAAGGATGGAAGGAAGGAGAAAAAGGAAGGGGAAATGCACATATCTCATGGTTAGAATTCATAGGGTCTTAGGATAGTAGTTTAATGGCATCAATTCTTCAATTCTGTGCTGTGAAGAACAGGATTAAACTTTTACTATTATTTATTTATGATCTTCTTATATACACTTGGCAGCGAATCTAGCACAGATGGAGTTATAAAAGACATGTTTTAGCTTGAGGGTATAATGTTGACACCATGGGAATCAGACCAATGATGTCTGATTTTTGTGAGCATATTTTGGAACTTTCTTTTTAAAAATAAGTATACCAACATATTTGATTTGAATTCCTTCAAATAAGTAACTGACAGTGTTACAACTCATAACTTCCTGATTTTTTCCAAGCATTTCAGAGCTGCTAAAATATAATAGTAAATTTTAAAATATTTTGAAAAAAGTAGAAGTATTTACAAAATGAGGTAGCAATATTCTTTCTCTGAATTCCACCTAAAGTCTGCTTGATGAGTTCACTTCTAATTTATATTGCTCCTTCTGGTAAACTAAGAATTTAATTCTAATTTCATTTTTCATCATCTGATATAGATTTTTTTAAGAAGAAACACCAATTAATTAACAAGCATTTATTGACCACTTTTTGTGAATTTGCACTCTATTGGATAATACGGGTAAGGAAGAGTTAAAGAAGAGCTTTATAATTCTCCTTCAGGGAGATCTTAACATCTTTGAGTGAGCTAACACTTTTCACAAAATTATTAAAGACCTGTTTAAAAGTTTAATGTTGTAGGACTGCATATAAAGTTGTAAGTGTTGAGGACAGCAAGAGTAGTTGTCAAATGGAAGAGATAAAATTGAAATAGGCCTGAAAGTTTGGGTCAAATACAGACAAACAGAAAATAAAAAGCAGAAACTTTCAAAAGGAAAGCCAAAGTTGAGAGTGAGCTCTTGGTATTAAAATAAGAATGTAAAACAATCATCATTAATAAAGTATTGGTGAAGATTGTAAAGTTTTGAAGTAAATCAGAGTTTGGAATTGCCTGCTTAATCAATAAGGATTTGTTCTGAAAGAGAGGAAGGAAAAAGGAAAATGATTGGAAACATTTATTTGGTATCAAAAGTAAACAATTCAGACAGGTAAGAGAGATTATCTTGGAGAGTGTGGTAGTGATCATTTCATAGCAATGAGATGATGACATTTGGGGCTAGGATCATGAGTAACTATAACTGGTAATTTCACAAACCTAACGAATCCAGGAAATCAGAAAAATGTCAATGCTACTGTATAGAATGGCCTTTTTAAAAGGTTACACGTTTTATGTGGGAGAGAGATCAGCCCTCCATAACTGTGGATTCCACATCCAGAAATTCAACCAAACTCAAATCAAAATTAAAATTTTAAAATTTGAATATAAACAGACATTTTTATCTTGCCATTATTCCCTTAAAATGTAGCATAACGTCTCTTTATTTAGCATTTACATGATATTAGGTACTAAAGATGACTTAAAATATAAAGTGGATGTGCATGGATCATATGCTAATACTAAGCATATTTGTATCATGCATACCCACAGATTTTGGTTTTTGCAGGGGGTCCTGAAACTGAGCCTCAGGGATACCATGAGATAATTATGCTGAATTAGAGGTGATGGTATTGGGAATTGGAGTCTGGATAAGAAGTCAGGTTTAAAAATAGATTTGATATTGCAATTTTATAATAATTTGGTTCCCTGAAAACAGAAGTGCTTACCAAAGAATTCATTGTAAAGCAAAATTGAGAGAAGACTAGGGACAAAATAGCATGAGTAGCTTAGGGTCAAGAAAAGCCAAAGAGTTAAAGAAACTTGTTAAGTTAAGGTTTTATGACATCACATTTATAAAAAGTAAATATCTTAATTTCCTTCTACCAAATAGCTGGATTTCAAAATACTTCAAAACCTTCTTAAGTCTACAGATATTTCTTCTCAGTGCCTCAAACTACAAATTTGGAATACTGAGATAGTCTTTTCCTCATCATCAGTCCTTCAAAACATTTACTACCTGAACAAAAAAATTTTTATTGGGTGAATTTTAAAACCATTCTATTCTCTTTTAAGCTAATTTTGAATACATGGAATCCAATTACAGAACAAAATGAAATTGTTTACATTATAAAAATATATTAGTGGAAAATCATCAAAAGTACATATGAAATTATATGTTTTTATAAATAAAGAATAAATTTTCAAATGATCTTGCACAGTAATACTAAATTCAACAATAAATTATATATGGGTAATGTGCTCAAATTAGTACCCAAAACACTCTAAACAAGTAATAGGGCAATTCTCATGTGTGCTCACATACAAGATAAAAAGCAGTTTTGAAAAATAAAAGTGAAAGATCCGCATGTTCTACTATCATAGAGTGTTCCAACTAAAAACAATTTTGATCCAAAATTCCAAAAACTGATGACTGGTCACGTTTCAGTTTTGCATTCACTTCCATTGTTAGGCTTTTAAAAAAGGTATCACACACACATAAGTAGTGGACTTTTGGTTCATGTTTCTGAGATTTTTGGTCAAACTAGCAAAAAAATATTGAACTCTGCTTTGGAGAACACAGAACATTCCTTTTCTTTGCTGACAAACTGAGCAACCACATAGGCTCAACCTAACCAAAGTATAGGTTATACATTTCTCACTAAAAAAGGGAAAAAAGAAAAAAGAATACAACCACGAGAATGGGATTCTAATTATACTCCATGTATGTATAATATGTTAAAATACATTCCACTGCATGTATATCTAAAAAGAACAAATAAAAAATAAATATGTTACAAAAAATACACACATTTTCTGTTTTAAGAGGAAGCAGTAAATTAACTAATTAACTTAGGTGGTATGTGAAAACTCCATCTCCTCTCTTCTTTCCCTCATTTTGAAATAAAGTCTGCCTGGCATGGATAGCATGGGATAAATGATCCCTAGGAGTGTTTTAGAGATGAAAATATGAACTGCTCTTATTTCATAAATTACATAATATGTATTATAAAAAGTGTGCATATTATATTTGTGTATATATATATATATATATATATATATATATATATATATATACCACTAACATAAACAGGCAGGTATGAAAATAATGGAAATAAATATAAACCACTGCATGAAAAAATATTGTAAGACAACCGAAGGCATAGATTTCAAAATAGTATTTTTTTTTTCTTCTCAGAAAACTTATTATTGTACAAATCTTGTGACAAACTCTATTGTAGAAGTTTTTTTTTTTTTTAGCATTCTAAATTTCACAAAATCATGATTTCTTAGCATTTTTATGTAACTATATATCTTTAAAACATACTTCTTAAAAGGTCATTGATTTGTCTTCCTAAGTGAAGGACATAGAATAAATGCTTTTAACAATCATATTTGAAGTTGAATTCCAAATTCAGTCTGGCAATGTCATCCTGTGACCTTTACTGCTTACCATTCTTACTTCTCACAGGGGTAAAATCAAGCTGGAGCCATCAGGAATGCAGCTCTGGTGTTTTTTAACCAGCCAGAGGCTCGTGCCACCACTTTTACCCAGGTTACCCAAGCAAGTTGCACATGTACAATCACTTTCTAAATGATTTTGACTGGCCTGCATGCTTCTCGGCTCTGTTCCTTCCCCTGCCGTGGCAAGGAAGCGCTAGACTCGCCCAGCTGCTCTCTGCTGAAGAGTGTGACATCACAGCATGGTCAGGAAAGATGGGAAGTCCCAACATCACATTTAGTTCTGCTAATGAGTTTCCCAGTTTACTCTTTTAGACTTTTAAAAGCAATAATTGCATGCTCATAGGATTTATAATATCTATTTTAAAACATGATAGGAATGTTAAAGATTCAATATAATCAAAGACTTAAGAGAGCATGCATTTTTTTATTTCTCTGCTTTTATTTCATCAAATTAAGACCACAACCTTTTTGTTGTTGATGATTCAGCCCTTATAAGTAAATGTTATTACTAAAATGAGTCACAGTTTTTTGTCCTGATAGTACTGCCATTTTCATATCTTTATACTCAGATTCATGTATATAATCTTTAATTCATATATTCCAGATGGAAATGCTTGCTTTCATGTATTTGGGAAAGGCTCTATAAAAAAAAAAAAAAAAAAAAAAAAAGTAGGGTAAACATTGAGTTTTTGGAGAATAAGGGCCATAGTCTGTTTATGCATTTGGACACCACATATCTTGGATTTTCAGTAGGTTAGGAAAGTTGTTGATTTGAGTATCTGTAAAACCATAATGATCTTTGTAAAGTAATTTAAAGAAGGAAAATATGATATAGAAAGAAAAAATTCATTACATCCTGATTATTAAGTAATTGGTTTAATGTACTCATTTTCAATTTGGAATTTTCCTTATGTATGTTAATTTCTTCCTCAATATTCTACGCAAAACTGAGCAGGCAAAAAATAAACTTGGAGAATTTACTACTTTTGATTATTAATTATAGTTTCATTAGGAGTTAAGGGCATCTCCCAAGATTACTGTAGCTTTGTGGGTTAACTAAGCCTTTAGTTAACCTTCTAGAATCTACTTTCTCCTTTTCATAGCTCAGCCAAAGTGCAGGTTCTGGGAGGGAAAATAATAAAGTAAAAGTAAAAATTTTAGAAGTATTGAACTTTTCCAGGACTTTTGGTACAAAGAATATCTAATTAGAGTTTGGGGATGTTTTTAGGTTTAATTTGCACATATTTTCCTTTTCCCTGGGGAAATGGAGAATTATCTGTAGAATACAACAAATTAAGAAATAAGATTATTAATAAATGATAGAAAAAAAATTCTAATCATTTATGTAAATTTTATTTAACATTGACTTAGTGTTAGGTGCAAGATAGCATTAGTATTCACTGAAGAAAATCCGATTTTTTTTTTTTTTTTTACACAAGCAGACTAGATTTAATTGGTACTGGCAAATTGTCTTTTATACCATATTCATTGCAGGATGCCCTCTTTTTGAAGCTTTGATGGGAACTGTGAGATGCGGGACTGAAGTCCTGAGCACATGCCCTTCTGCGGAAGGCGTGATGCTGTTTTGACTTTGAAGAGTAAAGGGAGGACAACTTGAGCTCTCCATTCCTCTGTTATGCTGCCAGTGTCACCCAAATGTCCTTTCTGACAGGCAGAGATGGGTTTGTGGTTAACCATTTAGAACCATTTCTATTGATGCCCTTTTACCCTACTCTTCAAACACAATGTAATTATTTTCAGTTTCATATATTGTGTTCCTATTAAGCTATTTTTAAACAAAAGCAGCACTAATGATGTTGTGCTCTGAACATATGTCAAAACAAAACCAAATGGTGGCAGTTTATATTTTTAATCAGTTGACAAGTGGTCAGAAAAAATAGAGATTTGGTTAAATATTAGCCATTAAAATATTAGCCATTTTCTTTCTGCCTTAGACCAGCAACCAAACAGCTTCAATAGGTGGCTGCCTATTTTTCAAGTGAAATATAATAAGTCAAGATATGGGTATGCATATCCAAAGATCAGACTAAGGCCCTGATAGTATGTGTGATCAAAAGACTTTCCTCTTCTACTAGTAAGACAAAATCCAGAATGTTTGGGAGAAATGGATAGATTTTTAAAGGCAATCTGTAATGGCTGAATCTTTTATTTTGTCTCTTGAATCATGCAGCAGTTTGTGAGAGTCAAACATTTAAGAGCTGACTGAAAATAAATGAAATGTGAGCGCATTTCAGTGGAAGTAGGCCAGTTGCTAACATTCTCTTCCATTTCTGAAAGTTAAATTTCATTATTTAATTGGATAAAAATCAAGGGTAATATTCATCGTAAGGGGGAATTTCCATGCAAGGTCATGTGATATGAGAAGGTGGAAAAATGGTCTCATGGCCTTTTTGGTTGTGAATTCTGTCATTTTTTAAATGTTGAAATAACCCATTCCTCTGAGTGGTACTGGTGGTAAACTTCTTGAACACTTCATATTCAGGTACCATGTCTTTGAGAACATGGTTCTTGGATCAGTGTGCAGCTTCCACAGCATTGCGCCGGGCTTCTGCTACAGCCAGGCATGTTTTCTGTGGCTGAATTAGGCCTGGAGAATGTTGCATCTCAAAACCTGCTTTCCAGCGTGCATTTGTAGAGCCTAAATTATCATCCCTCTGTAGTCTCAAGAGTTTCTACAAGGGATGGAGGAATCTAACCTTTAAATGCCATAAAATATTGGAAGGCTTAGGGAGAAAATAGTACAAGAAAACAAGTTTGGGCTTGTACTATGTGGTTTTATATGGAAGCTTTCTGTTGTTATTCCTAATATTAACAATTACATTTTAACTACTTCAAAACAACTATTCATTTTAGTTATTCAGTTTAGTCACTGAGTTCCTTAATGTGGTAAATTTCATTTCAGGTTTCTTTGCTTTTTTTATGTCATTATAGTTTCACAGCTATGGCAATATAAAGAAAGTAAGTTATTCTTTATACTTAATTATCAGTTATTTGCTTTTAAATCAGTTACATGCTTTTATATAAATTTGGGAGTCATTTTTGGTGTGGCTATAATAAGATTATAACAAACTACCATCTACTAGAGTATGAATGCTAAAATGTTCATGGTTAGATTATACAAATATGTGGAATTAGTATAGATTGCTATTACATCAATGTTAAGAATGAAAAATGCTTAATTAATTTTCAAATTAGTAACTTAAATATACAACAGTAAACTTTTATGTATGTAGTGATTAAAGGATAGCAAGCAGTATATTGGTCAATTTAATGTAACTTAATAAGAACTCAATTCAAGCTTTAATTTATTAATGCAGGTAAACTCACCACTTTTGTTATTTTAAAATTGTTTAGTATTTTTATAATTTCATAGATTAAATATATATACTTCCCCTCATAAAAATGCAGCCTTGCCGGGCATGATGGTTCAATCCCATCATCCCAGCAGCTCAGGAGGATGAGGCAAGAGGATTACAAATTCAAAGCCAGCCTCAGCAAAAAGCAAGGCTCTAAGCAACTCATTGAGACCCTGTCTCTAAAGGGCTGGGAATGTGGCTCAGTAGCCCAGTGCTCCTGAGTTCAATCTCCGGTACCCACCCACTTGATGTAGCCTTGGAGTTGAGAAAACAATGTAATAGCATTTCTGAGAGGAAAACATCACTGAGCCTAATTGTCCATCTTAGAAGAGCTGACTCTATGTCAACCTTTATGGGGAAGGAAGCCTCACATGAACCCTTGCTAGGGAAATGACCTCTTGTCTACTATCTTCCAGCCTTTAGTTCAATATCCCCTTACCCCCCACTCTCCTGCCACCAAACTTTCTTTGGAAAGACTTCGAGAGCCTAAGTTTAAAAAACTATACTTATAATTAGGAGGGGTAAAAAAACCCTCCTGGATGACAGCAAAATGATTCATGGTATAAATGGGTTCTGCTTCTTGGAGAAGAGCAGAATGGGGGCAAAATCTTTTTCAAAAGACATGTTGTGCCTCATAATGAGAGGCAAATAGAAGTGAATTAACTGAAAACCATTCCTCTCCATGATGTCTGAATACATAACCTCCAAAGCTATTTAGAATATCAAGATTATTTACACCCAAATATGTTAGCCACATTCACAAAGGTTTAAAATCTACAGACTATCAATAACAAAATACATTCAGAGGTTCATCCTTGATAAACGGTTCAATCACATTCAAGTTAGTGGTTTTTGTTACTTGTGCTATGAAGCACTGTTTTAGATAATTATTTATATTTAAAATATAAGGTAACTGTAGACTATATGATAGACAATTATAATGTGAAAAATTAAACACTTCACCATTATATTGCCAGTTCTCTTACCAATTATATTATAAAAATGGAAAACGAAGGGTGAGTATATTTTTTGTATGAATATGCATATAATATTTATTACTATATTCCTTCTTTATTCTTTATTGAATGTCAAGGTTTTAGAGAAGCATTTTGGAAATATGTTTTTAACATTAAAGTATTTTTAATTAAATAATTTCTATTCAATAGTAAATTTCATTTTCTAGTACAATTATATAGACTTCTCTTACGGTCATGACTGAGTTATACTTTATCAAAAAGGAGAGATGAAATTATCTAAACATTTTAGCTCTCTTCATAAAAGTAATATAAAAATGCATTCAGGCATTCATTTATTAACTCTTTGTGAACCTAGCATAAGTATTTGGTGTCTATTCTATTGGTGATATGCCATATTTTTTGATATATAATATGTGTGTGTACTTGGTATAAATATTTGGTCAAAGGCCTGAATTACAATGGACTACATGTACTGCAAAATTTAGCACAGATAAATCATACAAGAAAGAAAAACTCCAAGAAGGATGTGGACCATGACCAGGTTCGGAAGAAATTTTTGAGTTTGGATTAGCCCAGAGGAAGAAAATGAATCATGAACCTTTTTATAAATAGCTTCCAAATAACTTGATTTCTTACCGGTGTTATTTATTCAGCAGATATTATTGCTGTTGCTCCTCAAAAGCCAAAATGCCCAACCGATAAACTATCAGTGAAGTTGGGAGGGAAGTTAGTTACTGCAACCAAGCAATTATCCAGTATCTTCTTGATCACTCAGTGGTAACTACAACTGTACCCAGTAGTAACTTTCCTAGGCCTTTCCTAGAAGAATAAAGATACTCTGGCTGTACAAAGCAGATAAATCCCAGGAGAATAAAGTAGGTCTTGACTGTCCCATGTTTCTAAAATGCAGAGGAATTTAATGGTAAAAAAATTTTTTCATTTTATAACAATCCTAAGAACCATCAGTCAAAAATGATGACCTAACTTCTCCTTTTAGCATACTCCAGACTAGGAAGGACTGCATTATGGAGTCATATGTTGATTTAAAAGTCATTTTCATAATATATTTACTTGGAAATGGTTATTGTCACCTTCAAAATCATACCACAGAAAGTATATCTGGGTGTTACCCTTCAACTTTGATTTGAAATAATAGACCACATTGGCATTATGTATTAAATAAATCAGAATTTTGAGTCACATTTTCTCCAGTGTGACTTGTGTTTAGGGATTCATTTGGCCGTTTAAAAATAACACATTAACTCTTTCATAAAATTAGGACAGAGTGACCTAACAGTTAGCTGCTGAAGTTAGTTGGGGGCTTTGAAACCATTAACATATCCATGAGCTATTCGTTCATTTTAAAACCTTCTCATTTCCTCAGTTGGGCTGTGTGTCCTGTCTTTGTGCCAGTTTTTATAAAACATTGCACATTCATAATGTCTTCTCAAGTGATCTCAGAAAACATTAGGTATTTATTCTTGTCACATTAAAGTGACTCTTCTAGCCATTTGGCATGTCACAATGATTTATTTAAAGGAAAAATTCACAGCCTGATCAAATGTTGAATTCAAAGTGGACTTCTAATGAAAGTCTATACAGATCCTAGACAATGCTATTTATGAAGAAATTTCCATTTAATTTAGAATTCTTTGGCAAGTGTTGAATTCATTTATGCAGTTCAAGAGAGAGAGAGAGAGAGAGAGAGAGAGAGAGAGAGAGAGAGAGAGATCCATCATTTTCTACTAGTAAAGTAAGGAGAAAATTATGTAAGCCAGAGAAAAATATAGCTCAAAGTTGAAATGTAATGACTGTGACTAATGTTAATGTGCTGCCCTTCCTTTCTAAAATTACAGAAACATGGACAGTACTGAAATTTTCCATCTAAAGACGTGGAAGTTGTGATTTGATTTGACACATTTTAATTAATATAATCATTAGTAGATGTCAGTATACCAAACTTTTATCAAACTCTTCTTGGTTTGGCTACAGGATTAATGTTAGCAAGTAATGTAATGTGGCGTTTATATAAAAAGTGACATCAAAAAATAAGTTAATCAATATTATCCTTCCTTACCAATTCATCCACATTAAAGCCTATGTCTTTCTTTCTCTCTTTCTGTCTTGCCTTTTGTCTGAATTAGGTCAGTAGTCACAATGTTTTAAATAGTAGGACTTCAATTATGTTAAACTATTTTTAAATAATTATCAGTAGTATTAGTAGAATCAAATACAACCATTATCAGTTTTTGACACTCCAACAGAGCATTTACCAATTAGATGAATAAAAATGGAGAAAATTCATATCTTTGAAATTGGATTATGTTTCCAGAAATTAAATGCAACCAGCTCATCTGAAGGAAGCACAGTTGATGTTGCTCCACCCCGTGAAGGTGAACAGGCTGAAATTGAACCCGAGGAAGACCTTAAACCAGAAGCTTGTTTTACTGAAGGTAAACAAACTCTCAAGTCTCCCCTCCTTCCTTAGAGAGACTGAATATACCTCATTTGAAGGAGATCTTTTAAAGAAATATTGAAGTCATGTTCATCTCTTTTTTCCTGTTCTAAAAAACAAAAAGAAGAAGAAGTTCATCTGTCTATATTTCTAGAGTATAGTATAGCAAAGACTGTGCCGGAACAAATCAGAGGATGTGAAATGAGATTTTGTCATTATTGTTGTTCCCACACTCCAGAATGTAAGAAAGCTGGCCCTGTGAGATAAATGGAATTCTGCAATGTCATGTCACTGATATGGCAGTCCCTTCAGAATGCATTGGCAATGGCTAACTTATAGATGTCTCAGTAATCACATCTCATCCCCTATAGTTTCAAATGCATCAATTTGTGCTCTGACCAGAGCTGTTTGGGGATGTAGCTGTGTTTTAGAATCTGGGCAGGGTGAGCTATATTTGTTCCCACAGCAACCAGCGTAGTGTCTTGCATACAAATCAATACTTATTGATTTATTGTGATTGAATTTAATCTGATGAGTAGATGTCCAGAGCTAGAGCAGAACAGTGGGTAGAAGTTAGAAAAAATATGAAATCTAGGAAGCAGAAGACAAAGGAATAGAGATACTGACTGCCAAGATGAGTCCTAGGTGTGACAAAGAAAAGCACTGAGGCTGAAATTAAATTAGCTTGAGAAAACTGACAGGGGCTGATGCCTGGGAAGACAGTGGGATTTTCCATGCATGAAGAAACGGAGTGAATCCAGGATCACATGAAAATATGAATAAACATCTTTAATGTGTAGTTTTGCCCAATCTGAGAAATATACCAAAACCCTATTTCCCTCAGTGGCCTTAAGACAAAGAGATCATGTTGGGTATTGAAGAATGAAACCATTTTTAGTCAAGCAATATGGGTAAAGTTTTTTCTTGAATTCTAAGTAGCTATCTGAATATATAAGTCTATAAATGATTCATATACAAGGAGGGATGTTGACTGTTACTAGGAAATGAACTGAAACTGGGGTAGGGAGTGAGCAAAAAGTTTATTTGTTATTATTTACGATTAAAATATATTTTTTACTTATTATGTTTAATGTTTTCTTTTAGGGTGTATTAAAAAGTTTCCCTTTTGTCAAGTAAGCACAGAAGAAGGCAAAGGAAAAATCTGGTGGAATCTTCGGAAAACCTGCTATAGCATTGTTGAGCACAACTGGTTTGAGACTTTCATTGTCTTCATGATACTTCTCAGTAGCGGTGCTTTGGTAAGTGAAAAGCATATTGGCAAGAATCAGCTTCTAGTAAATTTGCTTGTTTTCTAAAAATACTAGGAGCATAGACTATGTTCAAGGGTCAAAGGTGGAGGAATAGCTGTGCCTTGCAGACCTAGACACCCATGGTTTAATTATGCAAAATTCCATTCAAAACAAATCAGAATCATGAATCAGCCAGATGAAATTTCTGCTCTGGTGTTTATCTAACAGATGTTTTCCTCACGGATAAACCATTTAGAGATATTCTGTTGCACACACCATCCAGTTATCCCTAATAATAATTTTAACATTAGGGACTAAGAGTATATTTGGCTTTCATTAGCGAATCAACTTATTCTTTCAATATAAGCTAGATTCTTTAGGGAATCATAAAAAGTAAAGTTGGAATAAGCCACCTCTGTCTCTTATTAACAGAACCTCAGGTTATTTTGTGAGTTCACGTTACTCACTAAAAGTATGTTTTTGTAGCAGTAATGGAAGTAGAGCCTTTTGATGTGAGAAGCAGAAATAAAAGCCCACATGAAATCATCTCAGTTAGTTTTACCTGTAAGAGTTTATCTGATGTTCAATGCTTTTGTGATGTTAGCCAATACAAATTATTGCTTCATACTAAATTATGCAATTTTGCAAGAATTTAAGGTAAAACGAAGTATTCTTGCTTCACAGGCTTTTGAAGATATATATATTGAACAGCGAAAGACTATCAAAACCATGCTAGAATACGCTGACAAGGTCTTTACTTATATATTCATTCTGGAAATGCTTCTCAAATGGGTAGCTTATGGATTTCAAACGTATTTCACTAACGCCTGGTGCTGGCTGGATTTCTTGATTGTTGATGTAAGTATCCTGAATGATTATTATGAAATTACTTTTAAAAGACTCAAGTTTGACATCACATATATTTCTAAGATTAAAACCTTGGCACTAAAAAACTATTTTCACTAATGCTGACATAATTGTACAGGGTTTTTAAAATTGTAACAAATTAAAAAACGAGGAATATCTTACAAATAAGAGTAGACGAAGTCCCCAAAATGTAGACAGTGGTAAGAAAAAACAACAACAACAACAAAAAAAAAAAAAACCAGAGAGGTTGTTATATACCACAAGATGATAGCTAGCTCTTTTTCCTTTTCTCCTGAAAGTTAAGGACCTCAAGATAAAGGACAGTTAAACAATCTGATAATTGACATCTAAGCACTTAGCTTATTAACAGCTCAATTAAAAAATATCTCCAGGAGGCAAAGTCAAGACAGATTTGGGGACATTAATTGTGGGAATTGAGCTCTAAGCCCTTATTAGAGTACATGTGACTAGATAATGTTAAATTAACCCATTTACTGTCTCTTTTCAGCCACATACCCACGGAGACAACAAAATATGTTTCCATTTTTAAATCAGTAGTTGGATATACCAGTAGCTAATCAGATATTTACCATGCAAAGGGTTAGGTATGTGTCTGCTCTGAATCTGATTATGCTGGTGAGTCGTCATAGGAACATGGCAATTATAGAATCTACCTGATTTGCAACCTGTTTTTTTTTTTTTTTTTTTTAATTCCAAATGATAGAGAAGTGCTGGGGCAAAATGACAGTCATCTGCTTTTTTGTAGTCTGGGATATTCCATTGCACAGGCTTCACAGTCTACCAACAGAGCAAGGTGCCTCATGCACTATCTCTAGCTGTTTCCTAGCCATCCTAAAGCACTTTATTTTTAGCTCCAACACTTGCCAATATGAATCAATGCCTGCCATATGTGTGCATTCATTCTTTTTATCAGTTTTGACAAGTCTGGGTCTATCCGATTCTACTCTTTTCTCTCATACATATTACACTCATGATTATATAACCAAAATATATTTAACCCTTTGAGTTCATAAGAAATCAGCTGCCAAATCACTTTTAATGAAGCATAAATGACCTCCAATTTCCATATCTGGCCTTTCATAAATAATAGTGGTGAATCTAAATATTGTCTCAAAAAGTTGTCCATTAAGGAAAGTTCAATATTCTCGTATTTTGTAGCTAGAATGAATTTTAGAGTGTCTAGCCTTTATTCTAGATATCAGGAAACTGAAGCCTCAGTTTAAATAATTTTCCTGAAATAACACAACTGCTTAATAAAGCTGACCCTAGTGTCCATGTTTCCTAATTCTCAATTCAGCTTTCCTTTTTCTCCCATAGATTTCCAGTTTAACTGATCCACTGTAAACATTTTAGGCAAATAATGGGGGATGTGTGTGTGTGTGTGTGTGTGTGTGTGAGAGAGAGAGAGAGAGAGAGAGAGAGAGAGAGAGAGAGAGAGAATGATACTGGCTTTAGATGTAGCATGTATAATCATCTTCTCTCTGAAATAAGAGAATACCAAGTATGTTCAATAATCCCCTCTACTCAAAATTTTGTCATGTATGTAGATCATGTTTGAAGACTTCAAAATGTGATAGAATCTCTCAGAAAAAAGTAAACATAAAGGTTTTAAAAGTACAAGTACAATATCTTAAAATAGCTTCATAATCCATAGGTTACATTGTTGGAACTAAACCCAATAACCACAAAAAACTTAAATGAATCACTACCAACAACAAAAATTCCTTTAAATGCATAAAAAACAAAAGCCAGGCACAGTGGTGCACGCCTATAATCCCAGTGGCTTGGAAGGCTGACGCAGGAGGATCCCTAGTTCAAAGCCAGCCTCAGCAATGGTGAGGAACTAAGTAACTCAGTGAGATCCTGTCTCTTAATAAAATATAAAATAAGGTTGGGATGTGGCTCAGTGGCCAAGTGCCCAAGTTCAGTTCCCAGAATATAAAAAAAAAGTATATATGTGTATATTATATATTATGTATAATATATGATATACGTGTATATTATATATTATATATAATATATGATATACGTGTATATTATGTATTATATATCACATATATAATATATTATATACACATATATAATATTTATATATTATATGCACTGTCTCTAGCTTGCATAACCAAAATATATTTAACCTTTGAGTTCATAAGAAATCAGCTTATTATATATAATATACACATGTTATATGTATATCATATATATTATATATAACGTATATATGTGTGGTATATATATATATATGTATATATATATATATTATATACTTGAGACAGGTATCTATGTAAACAATTTAACCTCTTTAATCCCCTACAAGGTAAAATTAGATTGCCGTATACTCTTTCTCATCTCCTAAAATTCATTCATGTGTTCAGTCGACATGACTGGTGCCTAATAATAAGCACCATATTCTTTTCCAGACAGAGGAGATATGAAGATGATGGGGCAAGCTCTCTATTAGAACTTAGGCTCTATGGGGCAGAAAGTGGAGGAAGCAAAGAGCAAAAGTGTAAATAAATAAAACCTAAAAATTAGATTACTTGGCTGGGGTTATGGCTCAGTGGTAAAAGTGTTCACCTAGCATGTGTGAGGCCTTGGGTTCAATCCTCAGCACCACATAAAAATAAATAAAATAAAGGTATTGTGTCCAACTACAACTAAAAAAATAGATTAAAATAATTAGATTACTGCTAGAAATAAAATAGGGTGGTGGGATAGAAGGTGATCATAGTGTGGGGAACAGGAGGACAAAGTCAGATTTTGTCCACCAGATGTCTCTGAAGAGGAGTTAGGAAGAGGGGGCCATAAAATCCATTGGCTCTGGAGTGGGGAGGAGCTGATGATATTCAAGAGAGAGAAAGGAAACTGGTGTGCTTGTGTGTGATGAAACATGAGTGAAAGTCAAAGAAACTGAATTTGTTTTGGCCCTCCTAGACAGAGAATGTAGATGAACTAGGACATCCAGAACCAAATCGTGGGGCACCTTAACACTTAGAAGTCAGGCAAAGAAGAAAGAGAGAGTAAATTCTACTGAGAAGTCGTACTTGAATGCATGGTGTCACAGAATCTCAGAGAAGATTTTATCAAAGGAAGGGAGAACTTGTTTTCAAAGGCTGCAGGAAGGTCACTTAGATTTGGCAAAAGGGAGAACATTGATTTTGTGGATGAGAGATGTTTCACAGAAGTGAAGGGAATAGAATGGTTGTTGGAAAGATAGAGGAGAAAATAGAGACGAAGGAGTGAATGACAAGTATAGTAAATCAGTTTGGAATCCAGAAGGACCTCAAAAGGACTCCATGCCTCTGCCATAATATCAAACTAGGTGGACTACTTTTACTGTGTCTGTATAATTCTTTTTTTTATTATCCCCAAATCAAAAAGGTATTATTTTTATAAAACCACAAATATATTGAACTATTTTAGATTTCAGCAAACTATATACCATAGGTACTAGCCATAGAGTGAACTAAATACATGATTTAATTAATATTTATTTGAAATTGGTTGGAAGCAATCAAAATTCTTGTGATCCTTATCAAGTTTTTCTTAAGTGTCATTTTTCAGAAAACTAATCTGTGCATCACTCATAATAACTTTAAATTTAGTTTTTAAATTATCCTAAGATGCTGATGTATCCAAAACAAACTCCATACTCAACCAGAAGGAAATATTTATTGCACTCGGGGGTTCCACTTTATACGCAGCACAGCAGGGTGGTGTGGTAGACAAGAGATGCTTGGCTACAGGTTGCTGGGGAACTCTTCCCTGCCTGTTCAAGGGCTCCTTAGATTTCTGTCAGCTGTTCCGTTGATGTGAACAGCAGAAGAATAGGGACACTTTCTGATCCTAATGTGGATTTCCAGCTGTCAGCAACCTCTGGAATCTAGTGGTTCCTGCCTTAATTCTTGACATCCTGACATCCACAATAATGAAGCTAGACTGTTGTGGTAGTAGCACAATGTATTATCTAGAACTTTTTAAGCCCTTATTGTGGGAATGCCCTCATGAAGAGCCTTACATAATAATGATGAAAATCCCTAACCCTGATTTATTGCTGTATATAGGTGCTACTGAAAACACTTAACATATGCTAACTCATTTAATCTTCAGAGTTTTATGAAATGGAAACGGTAATTATTCTCATTTGCAAATGGGGAAGCTAAGGCAACGAAAAGTTAAGTTGCTTGTCCAAGTTAGTATATCTAGTGTTTATGCTGGAATTTGCACCAATTTGTAATTTGTCAAGTGCCTTGCCAGTATAGAACATTAGCTTCAAACTTTATGTATGCTGAAATCTTTAAACCTTTTGCAAGAATCTACCTCTGTTTCTAATAGATTTAAAATATCTCATTTCAAAATCGGCTTCATATTTTTACATTAGCTAACCCAATAATAAAATGAGTTTCTGTCTTACACAGATGACATTTGTCTTAAGTCAAAAGGAAACCAGAAAAATTATTTACATTATTGGTAATATTACGATAATCTTATCCGAATGATTTACACAGAATATTTAAGCTACTTGATTAAATCAATCTATAATGAATATTCTGAGAATCAGACATTTCTTTTAAATTTCCTTTATTTTCCTAAATAAATCAAATATGCTACAAATCCCATCTCAGGTTTGCCAGGAAGTTCAATGTCATACAATTTTTTATTGTCTCACCTTTGTAACTTTCAGAAACTCTGGGACATTGTAGCCCAGGGAGAAAAAAAAAGAGTAAGTTCTGCTGATCCTCATTATATAAGGTTGCTACTCTGGCACTTTGTTTTCTGAGCCATAAAGTCCATTAAAAGAAACACTGTTTTGGATGGGTGCAGTGGTGCATATTTCATAATCCCAGCAATCTGGGAGGGCGGCTGAGGCAAGAGGATCTCAAATTCAAGGTCAGCCTCAGTGATTTAGCAAGATACTATCCAAATTAAAAAGAATTGGGGATGTAGATCAGTGGTAAAGCATCCCTGGGTTTAGTCCTCAGTATACAGAAAGAAGGAGGAAAAGGAGAAATGTTTCATCAGGCTCATACCTATAAACCTAGTTGCTCTGGAGTCTGATAGCAAGAGGATCCCAAGTTCAAAGTCAACCTGGGCAAATAAGCGAAACACCATCTCAAAAGAAATAATAAAAAGGGAGTTGTAGCTCAGTGGTAGAACACTCCTGGGTTCAATGCTTAGTACCAAAACAATACAAAACAAAATAAAACTCCAAGGAGCACAGTTTTACTAATGTCCACCTTCCCTAACAGTTCCATTCCTGTATAGGGTAGTGAAATGCAAGTGGGACCTCCTGGCCTTTAAATGCCTGTCTTCCTATAGTTCCAGCACCCACTGGTTTGTACATGATCTTTTTTTTTCCTTTCAAAGCATGAGCTTTCTTACTTTAGATTCTTGAGAAATTTGCAGCCACCTCCTTTCAAAAACTCTTATCTTAAATAAAGGACTTGGTTGGAAAAATGGAATAAGTCTTCAAACAGTACCTATAAGAATATGAAAACGCTGTTAATGTCTCCTGAAGCATAGTCTAAAACATAGAAACCTCTGAGTCCTTTAATAGCCTGTCCAATCTTTCCTGTCTTCTGTAGCAGCAAACCCAAGATAGAAATAATAGCTCCATAAATTATTCTGCCACTGATCAAGTTCAATATTTAAGTCATTTCTTATTCTGTTGAATTCTGTAAGATACGTTCTAAATTAAACCATGAAAAGAAAGTGGTTTCTTTTGCCTTTAAAAACCATATGCTAGTTTTAGTGTCACCCTTGATACCATGTGTCCTTGAGCAGACCCTTCCTTCCTTCCTTCCTTCCTTCCTTCCTTCCTTCCTTCCTTCCTTCCTTCCTTCCTCCTTCCTTCCTTCCTTCCTTCCTTCCTTCCTTCCTTCCTTCCTTCCTTCCTTTCCTTTCCTTTTCCTTCCTTCCTTCCTTCCTTCCTTCCTTCCTTCCTTCCTTCTTTCTTTCTGTGGATGGGTGGTGCTCAACTTACTAATGCAAAGGTGATACCTACTTCTTGGAATTTGTGCACGTAATCAAGAAATTATATTAAAACAAAAAAGTTCCCTTTCCTGAAAAGGACATGTCTTTTTTATTTTTAATATTTCATATATTTAAGTGCAATTTAACAAATGTATAAATATCAGAAAGGTGTATGACCACTCTAAATAATAGATACTAATTCTCATCGTAAGTATAATAGATAATTTGGATAGAATTTTTTCAGGTAAAAATTTCCCCTTATTTATTTATCCAATACATAACCACTAAAGTATGTTCAGTCAGAGAGTTTTAGGCATGTTAAGTAAAAAAGTGTTTCAACCCAGATAATAAAATGTTTGCATGAACTGCAAGGGAAGACAAGGTATCTAACCAATTGACTCTATTATATGTAAATACCTCTAGAATGCATAGTCAGATGCTACATAATTTGGGAGAGAAACATGATTGCTAATCAACAATACTAAGAACGCATCCATGGAAGATCTGGCTTTTAAACTAAGCCTTCAATAATCTTTGGCATATACATAGGTTGTAAAGGGATCTACAGTGTGACGTATCTAGCAGGAGGGGGTTACAAATGTTTGTAAGAGTAGGCAAATATTGCAGTTTCATTGATATTCAGTGGTTGGGGATGAGGCTGGTGGGTAAGATGATCCCACAGTGCAGAAGCAAAGGTTGCATGTCTAAACCTTCATTCAGCACGGCATCCTGTGCCTTTAGTCAATAGTTGATTTATTGGTGGACTAATTAATATTTTTTTTTTCCTTTTGTAGGTTTCTTTGGTCAGTTTGGTAGCCACTGCTCTTGGCTACTCAGAACTTGGTGCCATCAAATCCCTCCGGACACTCAGAGCTTTAAGACCTCTAAGAGCCTTATCTCGATTTGAAGGAATGAGGGTAAGACTGGAAGCTCTTTAAGATTCATATCAAAATAACATGTAGTCAGTCATTTAGATTCAGACTACCATCCTCTTCTGATATTTACATCAGAGAATTACAAAACTTGACAGCATGAATCTTAGTGACCACTAAGTCTAACCTCTTGAAACGGAAGTTTAGTTTAGGCCTTTCAAAATTGTGATAGAATCCAGGTTTGGGATCACAGTTCAAGGATGTCGTTTCCACAACATCCAAAAACTTCGTGCTGCCAGTTATTTCTTTTCATTGCCTACACACTTTGAAATGACTGCTGACTGTTGACATTCATCCTATGAGGGTTTTTTGTTTTTGTTTTGTTTTTTGTTTTTTTAACCCTTCATAATATTTAAATTTGCTTCTTCAACAAGTACTGGTAAAGTTTTCTCTTCTTCTGGAGATAGCCTGTATTCTCCCTTGAATGTATACTCTTCACTCTCCCTCCAAAGGCCTCTGTCTCTTGAGATTGCCTCCATTCTTCCTTGAATATATATCTACTTTCCTAAATAAACTTCTGTCTGTGCCTTTGGAGGGGGCGGGAAAGGTACTGGTAAGGAATTAAAGGCAGAATGGTTTTTGTGTACTTTAACTCTTCAATCAACATTAGTAATAAAAATTGATGCTGGGCATGGTGGTGCATGTCTGTAATTCCAGTGACTCTGAAGGCAGAGACAGAAGGATGACAAGGTCAAGGTCAGTCTCAGCAATTTAGCAAGGGCTTTAGCAATTTAGTGAGACCCTGTCTCGAAAAAATAAACAAATATTTTTTTTAAAAGGAATTGAGGATGTTGTTCAGAGGTCAAGCACCCTTAGGTTCAATTGCCAAAACCCCCCAAAATTGTTATACATCCAAGAAAACAACATAAATAGTAGGCTACAACAAAATCTGTATATTCTGAGCACCAAAATAAGTTGTTAAGCTAATTTGCTAAGTATTTCAAACAACCCCAGGCTTTGTTTTATAGATCTCACTTTTAAGTAACATTTTCAGTGAGGTTCACTTTTTCCATAGCACTTTCATTTTCCTTTCAGTTCTCTTCCTTAGTACTTTAGATATCATGCATCTAAACATGACGTACATGCTTACCACACCCCACTCAGTACTCTTTGGCACAAAGGCCAGCTTTGTTTAATCTGGTTTGCAAATGCACAGAGATATTAAATTTCTTCAAGGCCACAAGACTTTTATGTTAGGAGGTGGTTTATTTGGGGCAATAAAAATGCTTCAGCCTTGACTACAAAATTTATTCATCAGAGAGAATGAAACCACTCTGCAGAATCTCCAAAACCATTGTAAGCAAAAAACACTTGGTTTTTAATTTTATTTCATTGCTACTGTTAACAAATTCATAAATAATCATACAATTTCCCATTTCTCAAACAAATGTGTACTATTACTGATAAGAAAGACTTAGGCCCTCTTCTGTTTTCATAGCAATAGTTCATTTCAGAAGGGAGGTGACAATTGAAAAAATTGAAAACAAATAAATATGCTGTAATATAAAAATCATTTCATTAACATTTTAATTCACTTATATGGAAGAATTACCATTCCAATATTCAAATAAACGTATAATAGTCTTTTTTAAGATAGTAGAATTTGTAGAGGCATGCAGGTTATTTTACATAAATTTTAGTAAGAAACGTAACATAGTATGCATAGTATATATGGCTTAATTTCGGAGAGAAATGAAATTCAATTAGTACAGGAAATTTTTACAATTTTACATTTCAGATTTTTATGTCAGTTTTAAATTCTTTGATATTTATGTCTAAAATGTCCATAGTATTTTAATCAAATAATAGCTTCATTCAATATAAATGCTAAACAAAAATAGTCCAATTTGAACTAGATTAAATTAGATAAGAAAAGTTACTTTTGAGCGCTGTAGAGATTTCAAAATATATCTTAACCTCTTCAGAATTTAACGAGGTGAAGGATAATTGAATTTCCCTTTCACAAAATCAGTCAGCCTGGTCTGATGAAAAAGTTTGTGCCCTGAAGTGACCATTTAGAAGACCATGGAAGACTAATGGGGACATGTGTGCAATACGTTCATGTCTACAGATATCTCACCTCCTTTCCTAATTTGATATGTTTTTTAAATGGAGATTTGCCAATAGGAAATAAAAGGACCTTGTAAATTCCTAACTTTATTCTTCATAGTCATTAAATGTTACCTGATACGAGGATACAGATTTAAGACATGTTTATTTGTAAAGGGTTTATTTGCTCATTTTTGTCCAAATCATTATTCAGTATTTAATATTCTGGATAATTAAAAATGTATTGCTAAAAGATGATTATTTCTTCTGTTGGCATTTAATGCACCTTTTCCTCCCTTTTTTCCCTACCACACATTTTATGACTCCATCTTACTGTATCGGATTTTTGTTTGTTTCTTTTCATGTTTTGGTATAGTTTGCTTCCCTTAAATTCTTAGCCCTTCAGTTGTGTCACTGTTTTAAACCTAAAGTAATAATTCACCTAGGTTGTTACTTAACTCCTTTCAAAATATCCTATAATACTAAATACAAAAATGAAAGGAATGTTTTCCACTTTGAACATTTGTAAATGGTCTTCTTGTTTCCCCTTCTAGGTGGTGGTGAATGCTCTGGTGGGAGCCATTCCCTCAATCATGAATGTGCTGCTGGTCTGTCTCATCTTCTGGCTGATCTTTAGCATCATGGGTGTGAATCTGTTTGCTGGCAAGTTCTACCACTGTGTTAACATGACAACAGGCAACATGTTTGAAGTTAGTGAAGTCAACAATTTGAGTGATTGTCAAGCTCTTGGCAAGCAAGCTCGGTGGAAAAACGTGAAAGTAAACTTTGACAATGTTGGCGCTGGCTATCTTGCCTTGCTTCAGGTGGTAAGTGATATACCATATGAGTATTGACTACATTTTCAACATGTTTCAAGTAAGATCATCTCTCTGATGTTCTTCATTTGAGTGATCAATATTTGACAGTGGAAAGTAGATGATAACACGTATAATATTAAGTTGACTCTAAAGATGTTGCTGTTGTTTATTACATTCCTAGTCTGCAACCTTTAGAATGTTTGAGCATAATTTCATATTTCTTCTTCCTTTTTTTTACTATTGAACACTACTTTCATTTTTAGTTTTCTTTAGCAATCATTGTCAAAAGAGAAATTTAGTATTAAAATGATAATCTATAAATTGTAGTAGTGATAATTTAAATGTACAAATTATTAACCAGATAATTTTATTGTAGCAATGTCTAAATAAATGTGATTGTGTCATGTGAGGAAATATAAATGTTATGGGATGGATTTCAAAATAATGTACTGTTTAATTTTCTTTTACTTCGATGGTAGTATATTATCTAACCAATGATTAGTAAAACTTGAGTTTTGTTTAAACCATGGGTTTGAATCATAAAGCTTACTCTTTGGTAAGAAAGGGATGTGAGACTGAGATGAAATTTTCATCCATCTAGCTAAATTCTAGTCTCTAGCTAAATTTTATTACAGAAAAAAAAATTAGAATATCTTCTAAGAGAAATAAAGAAAACAAGTTCAAAGCTCTAAATACCAATCTTTTTCCATTTATTTTTTTTTATTCCATTCACTCCAATCTCTTCATAGAAAAATTCATATCATGCCAAAATTTATTTGCAACAATATTTTCAGATTTTCATCTGGTATGATGCCATAGTCTTGGATGAGGTTTTTATGTGAAATTCAAATATATTTTGTTTACAGGCCACGTTTAAAGGCTGGATGGACATTATGTATGCAGCTGTTGATTCACGAGATGTAAGTGTTACTCAAATACTATCTGTTAATAGCTGCTATATGTTCCATAGTGACTATTGTTGATAATTCAACTGAGAGACCCAAAATTGTATGTTATATAAAATTAGAATATTTATTATTATATGTGGAAATGGTCTCTTAAAGCCAGTATACTATGATGGTTGATTGGTTGATAATTTTTTAATCTATGTCTAATATATAATACATATCTGTAATGAAAGGATATCTAACTGCATGGATTATGAGACATCAGATCAGTCCTGTAAGTGAGACTCCTCCACTCAGCAGTGATTGTCTCTCCCTGTCCCTGGAGAGTATATGATAAACCAGCCTGTGAAGCAACTTCCAAGAATATTATTATACAGAAAAGCAAGCAAGTTTCAGGAAAATGCAATTTCGAAAATAGAAATAAAAACAACTCCTCAGAACATAACTGTTTATGCTGTATTTCCCTCTTAGAAGTCAATGTTCTATTAAAGGTATATTTGAAAGAAGCAGCATTTCCAAAACCACACTGAAAAGATTGTCAAACATTATGATAAGACCAATAACAGGCTCAAAATGTTTGCCCTATTTATATCATTGTTATTTATGCTAAAAAATATGTTACATAAAGATATGTTACATTTTGTAAGACACAGTGGGGAAAAAGATTCAAGAAAACTGTAAAATTGGAAAATTTTCATGCTAATTTGAAAAAAGAATTGTTTTTCTAAAATAGTATCTTAAGACAAGGTAAAAGTGGCTCTATATCCAGTAAAAACCCTCACTACATTATTAATCTACTTTAATCATTCAATATTTTAATATTTTCAATATTATTTAGGTTAAACTTCAACCTGTATATGAAGAAAATCTTTATATGTATTTATACTTTGTCATATTCATCATCTTTGGATCTTTCTTCACTCTGAATCTATTCATTGGTGTCATCATAGATAACTTCAACCAGCAGAAAAAGAAGATAAGTATTTCTCAGCTTTTGCTGTTCTGAGTTTCTGTCTGTTCTATCACCAAGTAACCAGGATACCCACAGCCATACAGCCATGACTGCCTCAGACGACTGTGTTGTATTACTTTCAATTTACTACATGGTCAGCTAAGCTACTGCCCCAATCAGTGGCTCCCCTCCACTTAAGAGCTGCTGTGGTGTCTTTCTTACCCAAAAGTGTGACCACTAATGCAGATCTTTGGATCTCCCATTTGTCTTGTGGAGGCTTTTAGGAATTGCCTCCACTCATTTTTCTGACCTCATCTTCTCCCACATCTCATTCTCTGTAGCTACTACTCTGCTACCCAGTCACTCCCCACCTACCAGCTAATGCCACAAGGAGTTGCTACAGACACAGCTGATTTTCACTGACGTTTTCTGAGCAAACCATACCCTTGTATCTCCATGACTTTATCTGTGATATTTTCTCTTCCTGGGGTGTTTTGTACAGCAAACTCTTACTCATCCTTTAAGGCCTAGTTTAGGGCACCCTTCTATGTAAAGCTGTCTCAGAATTTATTATTGACCCTGCAGAACAATTTTTTCCCCAAATCACTATGCAGTTTTCCTCTATGTTTTCAGTTTCCTGCCCTGGTCAGATACAAGATGCTGTGTCTTTTTTTTTTTTTTTTTTTTTTTTTTCCCCATAAGTACCAAGAATTGAACCAAGGGGTGCTTAACCACTGAGTCACATCCCCAACTGGTTTTTGTATTTCAGTTTGAGACAGGGTCTCCTTAAGTTGCTCAAAATCTCACTAATTTGCTGAGGCTGGCTTTGAACTTGTGATTCTCCTGCTTCAGCCTCCCCCAGATAATGTGATTACAGGCATGTTCCACGAATGCCCTCACTGTGTCTTGTATATCTATGGAATACTAATAGCCAGTACACAGCTCAGCACACAAAAAGAGTTCAAAACAAATTGTTGAATAAGGCAGCGAACCTGTCAATAGTGAAATGGACTAATAAAACATACTTTGTTTCATGAAGATATATTTCAGATCCTTAAGCCTCCTTCTAAACAACATAATCAGTTAGGTCCCTGTGCTAATCAGAATTTTGTTTACTTATGGGATTTGCATAATATTAAAGTTTTCCAAATTTATCATAAATATGAGAAGCAGAAAGATTCTAGATGTAGTAGAATAATATCTTTTTTTAAACTGAGAAAAAATTAAAGGAAGACTTGGAAATATTTTGGTAAAGGTGCTATTGTGACACGTGTTGGGATTGTAACCAGTTTTGTACTATGTCTTTACTTTGGAGGTCAAGATATCTTTATGACAGAGGAACAGAAAAAATATTACAATGCAATGAAGAAACTTGGATCCAAGAAACCTCAGAAACCCATTCCTCGGCCTTCAGTGAGAATTATTCATAATCTTTGCAATTTCAAAGTTTCCGTATAATCTAATTGGGTAGTGCTCGGAATCAGAACTTTTGGGTGATGTCACCAATGTATAGATCTAATTATGAAGTTTATATTGTGTGTAAATTTCAACTGCTATACTCAATAACAATTGCCAAGTTCTTAAAGTAAGATAATATTCTTTATCTTTTACAAATTGAAAATCTCCAGATCAGGGTTCCCACTAATTGATTTCAAAGCAAGGTTCACCCTTCTGCTGCCACTGACCCATCTGGCTTGCTGTTCATCTGATCTTAAGTGGTACTCTCACATCCTCTTAAGTAGGTGGAGATTTCCAGCTGTCAAGGCCTCCTCCCTCTATGCTCTTGGTTCTTGCATTCTTAAGACTAGAATATATTCCTACCCTATTTAGAATGGAAGAATGCCATCCAAGTTGTTTGTTGTTTCACTACATACACCAAAAAAGAAAAAAGCTTATTCATAATGCATATGCTAGAGCTTCATGATAATGGAATGTCATAATCATAAGTTATGTTGGCAGAACTGTATTCTAACTCATCTATCCTCTAAGATTGGTAACAAATAAGGAAACTGAGGCTCAAAGAAGATAATTATTGTATCCCAGGTCACAAGATGTGATTTCCAGAATTGGGACTTTGCAAGATCTCATGAATCCTATAAGTGATTTTGCTTTACAATACTTTTTAATAGTAATTGGATAATGTATGCATGTACAAGTATGTAAAAACAAATCCTATTAGTATAAATAAATATAATGCACCAATAAAAATGTCAGAAAAAAGAGTCATTGGAGCTCAGAGGTGTTAAGTAGGAGACAAAGGGACATAGAATACTGTACACAGAAGGGAATGAACCTACTTTACTGAAACTCATTTAAATTTGGAAGCAAGTCAGTTCATGACCTTTGTTTTTTGGTAAGCCATATAATTTTATGTTTTTATTCAACATCGTAAAAAACTTCTTTAAGTAGTAAAGTTGTATTTAACTACAATGTTAAAATAGGACTATTCGAAAGGGTGTACTTCCTAAAATGACTGTAAATTAGACAAAAACAAAATTTTTCGTCATGTAGGTTTACTGAGGCACAAGCAAAAAAAAAAGGATGAAGAGAAAAAGAAATGAATTAACAAACACATAGAAACACGAAATGGGAAAAAGTAGAATTGTATGGAAAAGTGACTGACTTATTTTGAAGAAGTAAAAAAGATTTAACTGAAAATCCCTAAAATGTTCATAAATGACCTAGAGTGTCTATCTATATAAAAATCTATCTATATTAACCTAATTTCTAAGTTCTTATTACTAGTTGCCATTATTTTTTATAAAAATCATCATAGTTATTAGACTCAAGCAAAGTCTATGCATACTGTCAGCCAATTGCCACTCTTTTATGTCTAGTCATCTTTTTCTCTCCATGTGTTCTAAATGTAGAAATAAACCAAATGTGGGGGTCATGTGGTAGATAGATCCATATTAATAAGAAGAACAATGAAGCACAAAGTGTTTAGGGTAATGTGAGTAGATACACATCTCATAACCATATGTGGAAAGAGTTTTCTCTATAATTTTAATGGATCATTATTTATGAAATGCATACATTAACCTCCTCTCCCTTCTCTCTTTCTAGAACAAATTCCAGGGAATGGTGTTTGATTTTGTAACCAGACAGGTCTTTGATATCAGCATCATGATCCTCATCTGCCTCAACATGGTCACCATGATGGTAGAAACTGATGACCAGAGCAAATACATGACTCTAGTTCTGTCCCGAATCAACCTCGTGTTCATTGTCCTGTTCACTGGGGAGTTTGTGCTGAAGCTCATCTCCCTCAGATACTACTACTTCACCATAGGCTGGAACATCTTTGATTTTGTAGTAGTGATTCTCTCCATTGTAGGTAAGAACATTTTAATTACAGAGGTACAGTTACAGTGAAACAGTTCCCCCAAGTCCTACCAGCTGCTTAACAGGGAAATTAGGTGTGAGGAAAAATAGATTATGTAGATCTCAAGTTCAGTGCTAACGAATCTGAATGAAAACTCTGAAACCTGGATGTATGGACAAAGCTGATAGTTAGAATCATGTTAGAAATACTGAATGGGGGATGGGTGGGGAGGATAGGAAACAAAAGTCATCATATTCTCATAGTCTTAAACAAAAATCACAGGCTGAGAGAAGAGTCTCTGAAAAGTCATCAAAATAGAATAGAGTTATACCATAAAAAGCTGAAGAAATGACCAGCACTGCTCAGAGCAGTTAACAGTTTTCCAAAGTATGAGTGATGACATCTGAGACTTCCCTTGAAAGTAGGATTGAGTTTTAACAGGAGAAAAGAGAAGATATGGATGGCACCATAGAACAATAAATTTAGAAAATTTGTATCAAATAGTGTTCATTTTTCTCTAACTAAAGAATGTCATTAAAAAATAGAAAACAGATGTATTTATATGTTTCATAAGTAGTCTTTGAAATTTCCGCAATTGATTTGTGGGGATAAGCATTCATAGAAATTTGGGTTATATGATCTTAAATTGCCATGATAATATCTGAGATTATTTTAAAAATTTCAAAAGTTTATATTGGTTTATGATATTCTACAATCATTGTACTATTTAATTGCTAAAATCCAAGAGTATACAATTATTTAGTAAAGGTTTACATTCTGTTGTTTTCGCAGACTACACAGAGATAAGGCAATCATATAAGCACAATATATTCACTATTTAGCTCTGTTCTGTATTTTTACACAGGAATGTTTCTTGCTGAGCTGATAGAAAAATATTTTGTGTCCCCAACCCTGTTCCGAGTGATCCGTCTTGCCAGGATTGGCCGAATCCTACGTCTGATCAAAGGGGCTAAGGGGATCCGCACACTGCTCTTTGCTTTGATGATGTCCCTTCCTGCCTTGTTTAACATTGGCCTCCTGCTCTTCCTGGTCATGTTCATCTACGCCATCTTTGGAATGTCCAACTTTGCCTATGTTAAGAAGGAAGCTGGAATTGATGACATGTTCAACTTTGAGACCTTTGGCAACAGCATGATCTGCCTGTTCCAAATCACCACCTCTGCTGGCTGGGATGGATTGCTGGCACCTATTCTCAATAGTGCCCCACCTGACTGTGACCCTGACGCAATTCACCCTGGAAGTTCAGTTAAAGGAGACTGTGGGAACCCCTCTGTTGGGATTTTCTTTTTTGTCAGTTACATCATCATATCCTTTCTGGTCGTGGTGAACATGTACATCGCTGTCATCCTGGAGAACTTCAGTGTTGCTACTGAAGAAAGTGCAGAGCCCCTGAGTGAGGATGACTTTGAGATGTTCTATGAGGTTTGGGAGAAGTTTGATCCTGATGCAACCCAGTTCATAGAGTTCTCCAAGCTCTCTGATTTTGCAGCTGCCTTGGATCCTCCTCTTCTCATAGCAAAACCAAACAAAGTCCAGCTCATTGCTATGGACCTGCCGATGGTCAGTGGAGACCGGATCCATTGCCTCGACATTTTATTTGCTTTTACAAAGCGTGTTTTGGGTGAGAGTGGAGAGATGGATGCCCTTCGAATACAGATGGAAGATAGGTTCATGGCATCGAACCCCTCCAAAGTCTCTTATGAGCCTATCACTACCACTTTGAAGCGCAAGCAAGAAGAGGTGTCGGCTGCTATCATTCAGCGTAATTTCAGATGCTATCTTTTAAAGCAAAGGTTAAAAAACATATCAAGTAAATATAACAAAGAAACAATCAAAGGGAGGATTGACTTACCTATAAAAGAAGGCATGGTTATTGACAAATTAAATGGGAATTCCACCCCAGAGAAAACAGATGGAAGTTCCTCTACCACTTCTCCTCCTTCCTATGATAGCGTTACAAAACCAGACAAAGAAAAGTTTGAGAAAGACAAGCCAGAAAAAGAAAGCAAAGGGAAAGAGGTCAGAGAAAATCAAAAGTAAAAAAGAAACAAAGCATTATCTTTGTAATCAATTGTTTACAGCCTATGAAGGTATAGTGTGTGTGTCAACTGGACTCCAGAGGAGGTCCTTGCCAAACTGACTGTTGTAACAAATACTCATGGTCAGTGCCTATACACGACAGTGACCTCTCTGTCACTTGCAACTCTGTGAGACAGGGTATCCACATTGACAAGAGGTTGCTGCTTCATTACCAGCTGACACTGCTGAGGAGGACTCAACGGCTACCTAGACCACAGGGAAAGCTGTGCAAAGTGATCGTTGTGACTACACCAAACACCTTTAGTAGAGTACTCGCATCTGCTCTATTTTTAACTTCCATATCTGCCATATTTTTACAAAATTTGTTCTAGTGGATTTCCCTGGTCCTTGATTCATAGTTTATTCATAATATTATGTCACTATTTTTGTAAATGAGGTTTATGTTGAGGGAAAATTATATAAGAGCTCTGTGTTCCTACCCCATAAGTCTCTTAAATAATCAGACAAAAATATTTTGCCTGAGCTGGGCGTGGTGGCACATGCCTGTATTCCCAGTGACTGGGGGAGGCTGAAGCAGGAGGATCACAAGTTCAAGACCAACCTCAGCATGTAGCGAGGCTCTAGGCAACTTAGTGAAACCCTGTCTCAAAATAAAATATAAAAAAGGCTGGGGATATGGCTTGGTGGTTAAGTGCCCCTGGGTTAAATCCCCAGTAACAAAAAAAATAATAATAATACTTTTGTTTTTTTTTTTCCTGATGAAATCCTTGCTCAAAACCAGAAAAAAAAAAATTCTGATGTTCACAGTTTCAAGTACTTCCATTTTCTAGATGCTTTAATTTAAAAAAGTGTTTTAGTCTCTTATGTTTGTTTACATCTGAACAGTTATGTGCCTGTAAAGTGTCCTCTAATATTTAAAGGATTATTTTTATGCAAAGTATTCTGTTTCAGCAAGTGCAAATTTTATTCTAAGTTCCAGAGATCTATATTTAATTTTGGTAAAATGCTTTCCAAAAAAAGTAATCTAATAAATCTGTTCTAGAAAAGTATATCTAAAGTATGACTTTAGAGTAGTTCCACTTCCTGCTGCAGTATTGCTTTGCTATCTTCTGCTCTCAGCAAAGCTGACAGTTTATGTCAATTAAATACCCTCTTTTATGTAAATAGTTATTTTATCCTGTGGTGCATGTTTGGGCAAATATATACACATATATAGCCCAATAAACAACTTATATTAAATTAAATATGTACCACAGTTTATGTGTCTTTTGCGAGCTTCCAACAGGGATGTAACCTGTTCACTCATTACACATAAATAGTTTGAAGGCTATCACTAATGCATGTCAATATTGCCTATGCTGCTCTATTTTACTCGATCCATTCTTCACGAGTCTTGGTTAGAAGTCACACGTTGGTGGTAGAATGAAGTCAACCAGCTCTGTCTACATGTCAAGCATAATAATAGATTGAAGTTATTAAAAGACTCCTTTACTTTTGCATTTTTTAATTCAACTTGAGTATCATACAGTGTCTCTCTCAATTTCAATGAAACAAACTGCGTATAGCCTATTGTCATATTCATATTTTGCTAAAAGTATGTCTAAAACTTGTTAAAATATAAATAATGTAAAAATATGATCAATTTTATTTGTCAACATTTTGTACATAAGAAAATTATTTTCAGGTTGATGACATGGCAATTTATTTTATTTTATGCTTTTGCTTTTTATTTATAATCATAATTCCAAACTTTTGAATCCACAAGACTTTTCAATAGATAATTTCCTAAAATAAAATTAGACAATGGGTTTTTTGGATTTCTTTGTTATACTATATTTTCTACCATTCCAATAGGAAATACATTGGTCAAAAACTCAAACCTAGACCATTTTCTACCAACAATGGTTGCCTCAAAATAACCCTTCATTCATGGAATTTTTTTTTAACTTAACTTTTGTAGTATTTGCATATGCAGACTAGGCTTATTTTTTTAATTCCTGCTGCACTAAAGTTATTACAGATATAACTCTGTCCTTTTAAGCCATGAACAAGTGGCAAAGTTGTGCAATTACCTAACATGTTATAAATTTTTGTTTTTTGCACAAACCAAAACTTTAATGTTAACTACTTTTACAAAACTATTTATTGTAGTGTATTGATGAACTGCATGCAGGGGATTGCTATTACTAAAAAAGAATGGTGAGCTACTTCATTATTGAGCCAAAAGAATAAATATTTCATTTTTTTATTGTATTTCATTTGTTTGCCTCTGATTGTTTTTATTGTTGGCTGTTTAAAATATATATAATTAATGAAACATGTTATTCATCTGATATGAGTACATGAAAGTTCACATGAATTTTCTAATAACCTACTACACGGTCCACCAAGAAGTTCCTCAGAAGAAGGCTGGTTAAAAGCATTTTTATAAACTTTTTATGGGTGCAAAGTATTAAGCCCATATATTCTACTTCCAGGTTTGATAATAATAGTAGCCACCAACAATGGCTGATGGTTCCAATAAATTCCTTTGGCTATAAACATTTGAATCTCACTTTTCTAGATTTACTTGATGCCATCTCCTATTTTCTTTAATATTTTTTTAGTTGTCTATGGATCTTTATTTTATATGTGGTGGGAGAATCAAACCCAGGGCCTCACACATGCTAGGCAAGTGCTCTACCAGCCCCTCCTATTTCCTTGATGACTGACAAATATTACATTCTTTCTTATTAAATACACTGTGAATTTTATCTATACATAAAGTATTAATGATACAAAGATTAAGAATTTATGTTAATTTTTTCCACATCCCTTGGATTTATGTCAGGTCAAAAACAAACTTTTATTCTCAACGGAAAATTCAAGTTGTTAATGCATATTTTTAAGACAACTTGGATCTAAATATGTATTTCATAATTTCCCCCAAATATTATATAAAGTGACTAATTGGAATTCATTGGCTTCTTTATGCTCAAGCCAATTTAAGATTTCACAGATTCCACAGAGAAGCCAAATATTGCTTTGCAAAATCTTCAGCCTTTCTATGAATACTGTTACGTAATCACTAGCTAATCTATATGTGAACTATTAATTAGTATGTATTATAAATAAATCATCATCTCTGAAAAAATTCAGAAGAGGCTTTAGCTGAAAAGACAGAATACTTTTTAAATATACCTATCTAGTAAAAGGCTAGTATTGTTCAGGATGTAGAGCTGCTGATATAATTTTATAGATTTTTTTTAAATAACTGCTTCCACCAGAAATATCCTTCTATCACTATAATTCTGTCAAGGTGGCTGTAGTAATAATACTATGAAATTGAAGAAATTTAATTTCACCAATAAGTAACACTAAATAGCTGTTTGGTACAAAAAACAAACAAAGGTTTTTATTGGGGAGAAATGGATATCCTTGTTTTTATGTATGTAGCCAAAAGATAATTACTATGTAAATTTATGCACTACACTAACTTTCAAATAACTGGTACATAATAATGTAACGTGGAGACCATTTTTGTGTGTTTAAAACCAGGCAGTAGTAATTATAAAGAAAGCTAGCTTTAACCATTTCTCCAGACATGTAAATTGTAAAAACAACTGGGGTAAGAATCCTGACACTGGCTTTTAGTTTCATTTTGGTATCAAATTAGCTGTGTAATTCAGACAAACAAATTCTACTCCTCCTCAGATTCCTCCTCTACTAAATATCAATGTGGATTGAGAATGTTGCCTCTAGTATTCCTTTAATTTCATGTTCCAAATCAAATTGCCTATTCAAAGTGAATAATTTCCTCTATATGGGTAATATTTAATGAAAAACTCTCTCTCTCTCTCTCTCTCTCTCTCTCCCCCCCCCCATGTGTAGGTGTGTGTGTGTGTGTGTGTGTGTGTGTGTGTGTCTTTCTCTCCATACAGTGTGTATGTGTATGAGTGTGTGTGTGTGTGTGTGTGTGTGTGTGTGTGTGTGTGTTTGGTGGTACTGGGGATTAAACCTAAGACATTTTACCACCAACCTACATTCCCAGCCTTTTTTTACTTTTTTATTTTATTTATTTCTTAATTATCTTGGTACTGGGGATTGAACCCAGGGGTGCTTTACCAGTGAGCCATATCCCCAGTCCTTTTTATTTTGAAACAGTGTCTCACTGTTGCAGAGGCTGAACATAAATTTGCAATCCTCCTGCCTCAGCCTCACAAATCTCTGGGATTACAGGTGTGTGCCACTGCACCCGGCTCATCAATATGCTTTTTTAAACATTGCTTTGAAAATATTTAACAGAAAAAAATATATAACATTTGGTTTTACTTTGACCCCATTAAGAAACAAAGTCTTTTTACCCTTGAAAATATTATGCCATAAACTTGAAGGATGCTTTAAATAATTGAAAGGATGGCTATTATTTCTTTCTTTCTTTCTTTTATTGGTTGTTCAAAACATTACAAAGCTCTTGACATATCATATTTCATACATTAGATTCAAGTGGGTTATGAACTCCCTTTTTTACCCCAAATATGTTACAGATTTCTAAAAGACAATATCTGATATATAATAAAATAATGTTAAAGTCAACAAATCACTAGTCATTTGTTAAATTGTCTCAAGCCACAAATGTACTTACTTCTTTGTCATTCATAACATTTGCCACCAACACTCCAAAAACTGGGGCTTATGTCATATCCCCTAGAGTGGTAGAGTTTTATCAAAAAACAATAACAGATACACATTATTCTCTTATAATAATACCTATAACAATTTATTTTTACATTAAAAAGTAAAATTTTGATGAATCCAAACTTAAGTAACTATTGATGCCTGTAGAACCCTTTGCTGCAATATTTCTCTTATCACCTTTTCTGTCTGGAATCTTTCTGTTCTCTGTAATTCTGCCTGTTGAAACATAGAAGCATGTATCTGAAACTCTCCACCCAAGAGCAGTCCTTTTCCCACAGAATCAATTCCCATATTCTTATCATGAAATAAGAAACACCCTGCACAACCTTCCCTTTCATTTATCCCACTGTAGTTATCTGTCATTGACCACTTCACAACTCATGTCCCCCAGCATCCAAGTCACACCATCTCTAGTTCTGTAAGGTTTAGATATCTTCCCTGTCTTTCACATGCTATACTTTTCACCTGGAATGTCTTTCCTTTTTCTTTTTTTCCCTAGCAAAGTGCTGTTATCTTTCAATAACTGGCTTCAATGTCTTCAGGCATTAGGAAGTCTCCTCAGACTTCTGCAGGTAGAGTACATCATTTCTCCTTAGTGATCCTAATTTATGTGTGCGGTGGCATTTATCATTCTGTGTTAAAATTACCTCCTTATGTATTTGTCTCTTCTAACAGATCATAGAATCCCCAAGGTATGGCATACATCTCATTAATTTTCTGACCCTTCTGTCCTTTATTAACAATGACTAGCAGAGTATGTGACTTTCAGTATTGAGATATATAGTTAATAAAATTGATTCTTGCAGTAACATCCAAAATTACTTAAGCATCAAACAAAAATACCAGTAAATGTCTTTGGTCTTTACTGAAAATGACTTCTCAAATATATTATCATGTATATTCAGATAATTCACTTTTACAATCAGTTGAAGAAATACGAAGATCTTGGAAATGCTGTATATCTTATAAGTATGATTTACAAGCAATATCTACAATCTAGCAGAAGCTAGGTTATAGTTGCAACCTAATTGCAACAAAAAACTTGATTGAATTTCTTCTATCAATAAAAGAATAGTTTTATTCAGTTATCTCAAATGAGAAATACATTCAATGAATAAAAATGTAAGTCAGGTTTCATTTCAATACCTAAACCACGTAGATATTTTTATTTTAGTAGTTCATAGGTATACTGGTAATACACTAAACTTTAGGATTTAGCTTAATGAATGTAAATTTCTAGTATATAATGAATACCCATTGTAAATCCTCCCTATCACAACATAATTAATATAAGTAGAGAATACAAGTTTTTCTCTTAAATGACCATTTTAATACATGGATGGATTCATAAGAAAGCAAGGAAATTCGGGGGGAATAGAAAAAGATAATAAAGCACTGAATTCAGAGACTGCTTTATGGTCTTCTCCTGATTCAGCAATCCAGCTTACTTTTGATTGCCTGCATTCAAGATGGTAGAAGACAAAGATTTAATCAGTTGGGCATGTAGCTCAGTGGTTGAATGCTTGCCTAGCACACATGGAGCCTTGGGTTCAAGTCCTGGTTCAAAAAAAAAAAAAAATTAATGAAGACAAAGGTTTGATTCCATGTATGGATTAGAGAACCTGCATGAAGTCTGGAGCCACAAAAGACTATACCTTAATGAACACATATTTTTTTTAAAAAATCAACATTATAAAGGCAGATAGGAAACTTGCAACAAATTTCTCCATCTACCCTTAGTTCTAGATTTATAAAAATGCCTCTTTTGAGTCTCACTATCTTAGAACCTGAACTCAGCTGGATTTATGGCTTATATTCATATCATCAGTCTCTTATAAAATATTGAAAGCAAAAATTTGACATGGGCCCAATGATCTTGGCCCCAAACTCCTGGTTGAAACTAACTGAAATCTCTTCTGAGAGGCCACACATCAAGCCAGGTCATAACACTTCCCACAAAGCTAAAGACACAAGAGCTCACAACAAGTTGGATAATAAAACTATGAGAAAAGGAAGCACAGGCTGCTGGGGTGAGTGGGGAGAACATACACACAAAGCCTTCAGTTATAAAACATAATGTTTAATGATATTAGGGAAATAAAGAGGGTATAAAATATGAAGCATGAGTGAATGTTAATAAATATGATGAGGTATATTTGACGAGAAATGTTCTGCCTTTCCTAGAAACAAAAAGCACAATCAAAGAAATGAAAATATCATGGAAGACTTAAGTAGCAGTTTACACAGAAGTAAGAAGAGAAATAGTGAATTTCTTATTAAAATTGCAAAGCTGTACATGAAAAGACAAAAATATGGGATAAAAATGTTAAAAATGACTAGAGAAGGAAAATTGAGTAACCTAATATTCAATAAATTCAAAAGAAGGAGATTTGAAAGAATTATGGCCTCAAATTTATGATCCTCCTGCTTCAGCCTTGCAAATAACTGCAGTTACAGGTGTGCTCAACTGTGCCCAGCTCTGAATGTATATTGTTCTCACAGCATGGTAAAGTGCAAAAACAGTACATTGAACCAGTGTGTAGGTCATATGGGTCCTCTATACATTGAATTGTTAAGTTTGTTTTTTTTAAAAAAAGAAAGAAAGAATATCAGGCTGACTTTTACAATCCAGCTATTTAAAAATTAGCCAACAATACAGAAAGGTTAAGATTAATAGGATTGAAAATATTATAAAATACTATTAAAATTAATAGTTGTATATTTATATTATTAAAGCTTTAAAACTCCAAGATAGTTTAAATTAAATGAACCTATTAAACTTATCTTTAAAACATGAAGTAAAAGTCAAATGAATCAGAAGAATAAACAGACAAATCCACCACATAATAAAAGATTTTAATATACTTGTCTGAATAATTGGTAGCTCAAGTGGACAGGAGAACCTGTGGGTGAACTTCAAACACCACAATTACCAACTTCATCAATTAGACATATAAGAAGTCTAATGAATTTTTTTTTTCTTTTTTCAAATGTACATGTCACTTTAAAAAAAAATACAATACATGGTAGGTCAAAAAAAGTCTCAAAAACTTCAAAGAATTGTTATCACACAGACCACACTATGTTCTCTGATTCAAATACAATTAAATTAGAAATTGAACTTTTTGGAATTTATTTGATAGCTTAAAAATTCAATCCTAAATTTCTCACCTGAAAATGATGAGGTAGCTGTGAGACCAACTCTCTAATGGATCACTATAAGCTCAGAACAAAATACAATTATCTTAAGGTACTAAAGAGAGACACACATCTGTGAAAAAAAAAATCAAATTAAAATAAATGAACCAAAAAAGTTGGAAGAAGGAAATGGCTCTGGGTGAGTTTCTTGAATTTGAAGGCTTTTTCTGAGGTCAGGTCCCAGCCAGGTTTCATATAGCAACATGGAGTCACTTCTTAAAAAAAATCAAGGGAACTGGAAAATGACATAGCCAAAGAAGAGAAGCCCCAAATGTGGCTCAAGTCTCTAGTGGATCCCTGATCTATATACACGTCGGGGGCAGGGGAGATTTAAAATAGCCATGCTAAAGCTTAAGAATCCACAGAGATAGATAGATAGATATAGACATATAGATATAGATATAGATATTTAGATGTTGAGGGATCTTTATTTTATTTATTTATTATTATTTATATGCAGCGCTGAGAATCGAGCCCAGTGTCTCACATATGCTAGGCAAGTGCTTTACCACTGAGCCACAACACCAGCCCCTCAGAGAGTTTTTAGTACAAAGTGTCTTTGGTAATGCTCAGAAGAGAAGACAAACCATGGGGCTTATTAAATGGTCAGAATTCCAAAGCAACTATATTATTATACTCAAAGATTATAGAAGAATGCATGCTCATAATAATCATAATAAAGTAGACATTATCAGAAGAAAAATAGAAAAAGATACCAAAAGAATGGAATCAGATATTATATTTGTTATAATATCTGACATCAAATTGAATTTAGCATATTAGAAATGATAGAGAAGCCCAGTGTGGAGGGGCATGCTTGAAATCTCAGCAACTCAGAAGACTGAGATGGAAGGATGGCAAGTTCAAGGCCAGCCTCCACAACTTAGCAAGGCCCTGAGCAAGTAAGCAAGACCCTGTCTCAAAATTAAAAAAAAAAAAAAAAAGGGATGGAGATATAGCTCAGTGGTTAAAGTGCCCCTGGATTAAATCTTCAGAACCTACTCCCACAAAAGAAACAACACCACCAAAAAGAAATGATAGAGGAAAAAGTCAGGGAACTTGAAAAAAGAGCAATACAAATTATCAAATCTGAAAATTAAAAATATATTCTTTATCATGTAAGTGTAAAAAGTGCAACAAAACGAAAGCTGTGAAATAATGTCTGGTAATATAAAACACATCCAAATTACTAGATGAAGCTAACAGTACTTCAGGGGAATTTAGAGTCATAAATTCTTGTGACGGTACTTTACTGATCATCTCATAAGAGAACAAAGAATGCTGAGTTTGCTTAAAAGGTAGAACAATCTGAAAATGTTGGTGGTCATATTCTCTCCTGGTTGCCAGTCAATACAAAGAGGTTAATGAAAGCTAAAGATGGGGAAGCTTTTTATCAAGCTAGACCTGGAGTTTGGAACTGAAATTTGAATTCTAACCCCAATCACCAGAACAAATAAATTTTTGAGATAGGAGCTTGATGACTTAATAACTGAAAGATGTGTTTCACAATTACTAAAAAAAAAAAAAAAAAAATGAAGAAGAAGCCACCGAGTGTGGTAGCACAAGTCTGTAGTCCCAGAACTTGGGAGGTTGAAAAATAAAGATTTCAAATTCAAAGCCAATCTCAGCAATTCAGCAAGACCAAAAAAAAAAAAAAGAAAAAAAAAGGAAATAAAGAGAAGACCAAAAAAAGGCTGGGGATGTGGCTCAGCGGTTGAGGTTGAGGTCGAGTACCCTGGGTTTAATATCCTGTACCTCCAAAAAGCAGCAGCAGCCTAATGGAATGAAAAGAGAGAACTTCTTCAAAAGAAGAAAAGATCAAGGAGTTTAAAAAGAGAAAATAAAATACTCAAATGTATAGCAGTCAATGTCAATATAAACCTTAGGGAAAAAAAATACCTATAAAGGCTGGTGTCCTTACAAGAATGTGAATTACTACTCTTTCTCTCTGAACACATTCAGAAGACAGAATACCTGAGGATGCAGAGAGAAGGCTTGTAGCCACCTACAAGCCAGGAAGAAAAGCCTTACAAGAAAAGCAACCCTGCTGGCATGTTGATCTTGGACCTTTTATCACCGAAACCAAACCATGAGAAAATAAATTAGTGTTGGTTAAGTCACCTAGTCTGTGGTATTTTGTTATGGCAACCCAAGATGACCCAACCTCCAATGGTAAAATGAGAACCTCCTAATAAAAATGTTGATGTTGAAATCACATTTCAAATTAGCCAGTTCCTTTTGTGTGTATTTTTATAGTAAAGTGTGAAATTTTAATTGTTATATTTCTGTAATTTGAAAAAGCAACCTATCAAGTAATTATTAAGGAAAAAATTTAAGTATATAAAAATTTTATTGGCAAAATTTTTTTTCAAAATTTCCCCTTTATTACTATATGTTATGTAGAATTTAATACAATATCTTAATATATCATTGTATGAATTCACACCAGCTCTATTAGCCTTTGATCCATTAATTTAAGCATTCATTCATTCTCTCAGCACATATATATCACAGGTACACAAAAGTGTGTCATGATGCTGAAGTCCTTAGAGAGCTCTTGATCAACTTTTTCTAGCATTCTATGCTTCTTGATGCATACCTTAGCAGTACTTCCTGGCCTGCATTTTGCTTAGGAGGAAACTCATGACACTAAGTTCCTTATTAGCCCTAGATATAATGTTATCACTTTAAAGCAAAAAAATGTTTTGCTCCCTTTAACGAGATGCTCAGAAGTTTTTTGCCAGGTCAGGGGCAAAGTTTGAGACCAGGGTGTTTCCTCCAGCCTGGCTCAAAAATGAGAAGACATGGAGAATCCCCAGCTAATTATGACAAACTTGAAGCAGGAATGGGAAATAAACATTTGTTACAAGCCACTAAAATTTTGGACCTATTGTTACCACAGCAAAAACTAATCTACCTCGTCTGGTTCAACCGATTGTATTGGATTACACAGATGGATAAGGCTTCTCCTCTGGACTTAAAAAGTTGTAAGTTAGTGAAATGCCTGCAGAACAACCCATAAAAATAATTCAGAATGCATTAAACGGAAGTAGTATAAGAACTTTGTACTTCAGAGGTTTGTGAAGGAAAAAAAGTAATACATTCATTCTGACTGGGAATATTAGGCATGGTTATAGATACAGGGAATTTAAGTAAAACTATAAAAAAAAAAAGGAGGGGGGGATTTTCATTGTCTGAGGAAGTGAAGAGTGCATATTCTGTGTTCCAAACTGAAGGAATGGCATTTTAAAAAGCATGGAGGCAAGAGTATATGCATGACATCTTATCAGTTGTCATAGGAGATACATCACTATCTATGAAGGTACTTGATGCAGGGCCTTGAACATAATCAAGGAATCCAGACATTATTAAGAATGAGCTTTCTAAATTATGGTTTATTTCTCATTTCTTTTATTTGCCTTTCTTTCCTTCTTTCCTTCTTTCCTCCTTCCTTCCTTCCTTCCTTCCTTCCTTCCTTCCTTCCTTCCTTCCTTCCTTTCTTTCTTTCTTTCTTTCTCTCTCTCTTTTGGTAGTTCTGGGGATTGAAGCCAGGATGTCATACAGGCAAGGTAAGCATGTTACCTCTTAGCTATATCCCCAGCTACTTCTTTTAATTAATTAATTAATTGTTTACATTTAGTTCTACAAGTATAGTTATGCATCTTGTAATGATAGGGATACTAAGAAATGGATCATTAGGCTTTTTCATCATTGTGCACACATTGTAGAGTTTACTTGCAGAAACCAAAATGCTATGCATACTGCACTTCTTGGCTATGTTGTGATCATATAGAACCTCCTTCATATATGAGATCTGTCATTGCCCAAAATGCCGTATGTGCCAAAACTGTGATTTTAAATTAATTTCTTCATAATACTAAATGAGGTTCAAGTTCCTTTTTCCTGTTATATTCAATTTACCCAGAACCACTTAAAGACAGCTTCCAGAATGCTTCCAAAGCATTATTTTTTGTCATAAATCAAATATCCATATATGAAAATATAATTGTGGTCTTTCTAGTCTGTTTATTTTTTTTCTGTTTGGCATCATAATTATTAAAGATTTATACATATTGATATATAGTTGAGTAATTCCTCTCAATATGTTCTTAAAAATCACATTAGATGTTCTTGTTGCTTAAATTTTTAAAAACATTTTACAGTGCTTGTCCATTGCCACAATAAAACCACCCAGAATTTTCATTAGGAATACACTGAATGAAAATATCAATGTAGTGATAAGATACATTTTTTGGTCTTTTAATCCACAAAGACAATGTCTCTTCACTTATTCAGGTTTTCTCACATTTCTCTTAATTAAAAGAAGGCATCATGCACTTCACATATTAATATTACATAGATTATTAAAGCCTGTGACAATAGTATTTTAATATATTTAATTTGTAATTGTTTGCTTCTGGTATAAAAAAAAAAAACATATCATTATATTGACCTTTCAGCAACTTGGTAATCTCAGTTATATACCATATAAGAGCATCTGTGAGAATTTGATTTGTCTTTACTTCAATTTTTAATTTTGTTTTCAAGAATGAGACTATTATTTCTCCCCTTCCAACCCACACTTTCACCCTTTTCATATTCTCATTTTATTTACTAGCATCTCCACTGTAATGTTGAATAAAGTGATGTCTCATTTTCTATTTCAGTAAAAGGTTTCAATATTTTAGTTTTAATCAGCATATTTACTGTAGGTTTGCCTAAATACTTTTTGTCAAATTAAGGAATTCAGTCTTGTGACAAGTTTGCTAATTTTAGAATTAAAAAAAAGATTGTTATAATAGAGACTAGTTTTCATTTTTATCATGCATAGAGATATAATTTTATCAATTATGCATTATAAAAATTACCATAGTATTATTCTACTTTAATTTATTAATGTAGTAAATTAAATTAATTGACTTTTAATGTTAAAAAATTTTGCATTTAATGTAGAAATTTAATTTTATT
Organism: Marmota flaviventris; assembly: GCF_047511675.1. Classification (NCBI taxonomy): domain Eukaryota; kingdom Metazoa; phylum Chordata; class Mammalia; order Rodentia; family Sciuridae; genus Marmota; species Marmota flaviventris. The sequence goes on from NC_092508.1 coordinate 66,411,727, forward strand.
TTGCTGTATTTTCTTTATATAACTCAATATGCTTGCTAATATTTTAAGATTTTGTGTCTGTGTTTTTGAGAGAGAGATTTCTATAATTTCCATTTTAGTTTTGTGGTAACCAATAAATGTTGGTGTTTAGTTTGCTATTTCACTGCTGTGACTAAAGGACCCAACCAGCACAATTGTATGGAGAGGAAAAGTTTATTTGTGGGCTCATAGTTTCAGAGGTCTCAGTACATGGACAGTTGGCTCCAGGCTCCATTCCTCAGGGCTAAAGGTAAGGCAAGACACCATGGCTGAAGTGTGTGACAGAGGGAAGCAGCTCACATGGTGATCAGACTGCAGAGAGAGTCTCCACTCTCCAGATACAAACTATATACCCCATAGCCACACCCCCAAGGAACCACCTCCTCCAGCCCCGCCCCTCACCACCTTCCTCTAGTTACCATTCAGTTAATCCCTCAGGGATTCATTCACGGATTAGGTTAAAGTTATAAGCCAATCATTTCCTCTCCAAACCTTCTTGCATTGCTTCACAAGTGAGCTTTTGAGGGACACCTTACATCCAAAGCATAACAGTTGGATGTCATGATTACAGTAATCTCCAAAAAGGAGACAAGAAATGGTTTCTCTTTTTCTATTTTTTTTTAAAGCTTTACAGGACAGATTTTTTTTTTTTTTTTTTTTTTTTTTTTGCGGGGAGGTGGGTGATCATAATGGAATGGAACTGAAAATCAACCATAAAAGAAGGAAGGAAAAAGAATACATCACTTGGAGAATGAACAATAGGTTACTGAATGATCAATGGGTTATAGAAGACATCAAGGAGGAAATTAAAAAATTCTTAGAGATTAATGAAAACACAGACACAACATATCGGAATCTATGGGACACATTGAAAGCAGTTCTAAGAGGAAAATTCATTGCTTGGAGTTCATTCCTTAAAAAAAGAAAAAACCAACATATAAATGATCTCATACTTCATCTCAAAATCCTTGAAAAAGAAGAGCAAAACAACAGCAAAAGAAGTAGAAGGCAAGAAATAATTAAAATCAGAGCTGAAATTAATGAAATTGAAACAAAAGAAACAATTGAAAAAATTGACAAAACTAAAAGTTGGTTCTTTGAAAAAATAAACAAAATCGACAGACCCTTAGCCATGCTAGCAAAGAGAAGAAGAGAGAGAACTCAAATTACTAGCATACGGGATGAAAAAGGCAATATCACAACAGACACTTCAGAAATACAGAAGATAATCAAAAACTATTTTGAATCCTTATACTCCAACAAATTAGAAGATAGTGAAGGCATAGATAAATTTCTTAAGTCATATGATCTGCCCAGATTGAGTCAGGAGGATATAAAAAACCTAAACAGACCAATATCAATTGAGGAAATAGAAGAAACCATAAAAAGACTACCAACTAAGAAAAGCCCAGGTCCGGATGGGTATACAGCAGAATTTTACAAAACCTTTAAAGAAGAACTAATACCAATACTTTTCAAGCTACTTCAGGAAATAGAAAAGGAGGGAGAACTTCCAAATTCATTCTATGGGGCCAACATCACCCTGATACCTAAACCAGACAAAGACACTTCAAAGAAAGAAAACTACAGACCAATATCTCTAATGAACCTAGATGCAAAAATCCTCAATAAAATTCTGGCGAATCGGATACAAAAACATATCAAAAAAATTGTACACCATGATCAAGTAGGATTCATCCCTGGGATGCAAGGCTGGTTCAATATACGGAAATCAATAAATGTTATTCACCACATCAATAGACTTAAAAATAAGAACCATATGATCATCTCGATAGATGCGGAAAAAGCATTCGACAAAGTACAGCATCCCTTTATGTTCAAAACTCTAGAAAAACTCGGGATAACAGGAACATACCTCAATATTGTAAAAGCAATCTATGCTAAGCCTCAGGCTAGCATCATTCTGAATGGAGAAAAACTGAAGGCATTCCCTCTAAAATCTGGAACAAGACAGGGATGCCCTCTCTCTCCACTTCTGTTCAACATAGTTCTCGAAACATTGGCCAGAGCAATTAGACAGACAAAAGAAATTAAAGGCATCAAAATAGGAAAAGAAGAACTTAAATTATCACTATTTGCAGGTGACATGATTATATACCTAGCAGACCCAAAAGGGTCTACAAAGAAACTATTAGAGCTAATAAATGAATTCAGCAAAGTGGCAGGATATAAAATCAACACGCATAAATCAAAGGCATTCCTGTATATCAGCGACAAATCCTCTGAAATGGAAATGAGGACAACCACTCCATTCACAATATCCTCAAAAAAAATAAAATACTTGGGAATCAACCTAACAAAAGAGGTGAAAGACTTATACAATGAAAACTACAGAACCCTAAAGAGAGAAATAGAAGAAGATCTTAGAAGATGGAAAAATATACCCTGTTCATGGATAGGCAGAACTAACATCATCAAAATGGCGATATTACCAAAAGTTCTCTATAGGTTTAATGCAATGCCAATCAAAATCCCAACGGCATTTCTTGTAGAAATAGAGAAAGCAATCATGAAATTCATATGGAAAAATAAAAGACCCAGAATAGCAAAAACAATGCTAAGCAGGAAGTGTGAATCAGGCGGTATAGCGATACCAGACTTCAAACTATACTACTGAGCAATAGTAACAAAAACAGCATGGTACTGGTACCAAAACAGACGGGTGGACCAATGGTACAGAATAGAGGACACAGAAACCAATCCACAAAACTACAACTATCTTATATTTGATAAAGGGGCTAAAAGCATGCAATGGAGGAAGGATAGCATCTTCAACAAATGGTGCTGGGAAAACTGGAAATCCATATGCAACAAAATGAAACTGAATCCCTTTCTCTCGCCATGCACAAAAGTGAATTCAAAATGGATCAAGGAGCTTGATATCCAATCAGAGACACGCCGTCTGATAGAAGAAAAAGTTGGCTACGATCTACATACTGTGGGGTCGGGCTCCAAATTCCTCAATAGGACACCCATAGCACAAAAGTTAATAACTAGAATCAACAAATGGGACTTAATCAAACTAAAAAGTTTTTTCTCAGCAAAAGAAACAATAAGAGAGGTAAATAGGGAGCCTACACCCTGGGAACAAATCTTTACTCCTCACACTTCAGATAGAGCCCTAATATCCAGAGTATACAAAGAACTCAAAAAATTAGACAATAAGAGAACAAACAACCCAATCAACAAATGGGCCAAGGACCTGAACAGACACTTCTCAGAGGAGGACATACAGTCAATCAACAAGTACATGAAAAAATGCTCAACATCTCTAGCTGTCAGAGAAATGCAAATCAAAACCACCCTAAGATACCATCTCACTCCAGTAAGATTGGCAGCCATTAAGAAGTCAAACAACAACAAGTGCTGGTGAGGATGTGGGGAAAAGGGTACACTTGTACATTGCTGGTGGGACTGCAGATCGGTGCAGCCAATTTGGAAAGCAGTATGGAGATTTCTTGGAAAGTTGGGAATGGAGCCACCATTTGACCCAGCTATTCCCCTTCTAGGTCTATCCCCTAAAGACCTAAAAAGGGCATGCTACAGGGACACTGCTACATCGATGTTCATAGCAGCACAGTTCACAATAGCAAGACTGTGGAACCAACCTAGATGCCCTTCAATAGACGAATGGATAAAAAAAATGTGGCATTTATACACAATGGAGTATTACTCTGCATTAAAAAATGACAAAATCATAGAATTTACAGGGAAATGGATGGCATTAGAGCAGATTATGCTAAGTGAAGCTAGCCAATCCCTAAAAAACAAATGCCAAATGTCTTCTTTGATATAAGGAGAGTAACTAAGAACAGAATAGGGATGAAGAGCAGGAGAAGAAGATTAACATTTAACAGGGATGAGAGGTGGGAGGGAAAGGGAGAGAGAAGGGAAATTGCATGGTAATGGAAGGAGACCCTCAGGGTTATACAGTGGAGGAGGTAGAGAGAGAGGAGGGGAGGGGAGGGGAGAGGTGGGGAGGGGGGAGGGGGGAGGACGGGAAAGGCAGCGGAGCACAAGAGACACTAGTATGGCAATTTGTAAATCAATGGATGTGTAACTGATGTGATTCTGCAATCTGGGTATGGGGTGAAGGTGGGAGTTCATAACCCACTTGAATCAAAGTGTGGAATATGATATGTCAAGAAATTTGTAATGTTTTGAACAACCCACAATAAAAAATTAAAAAAAAAAAAAGCTTTACAGGACAGATTTTTTTTTTTTTTTTTGTTGCGGGGAGGTGGGTGGGTGGGGGGGAGGGTTACTGGGGATTTAAGCCAGGAGTGCTTTACCACTGAGCCATATCTGCAGTCCTATTTTTAGCACTACTCAGTTTGTCTTTCTTCTCATTATTTTTTCTAAGAATATATTCATATTATTAAAATTTATAAATTTATTAGAAAAAGTTGATCAAAACACTGTCATTATCAAATCTTTTTCTCCTACTATGATTATTTGTATTTCCTTTGTGTTTCCTTCAGTCTGAAGAGGGATTTATCAACTTTATTAGTCTATTCAAAAGAATCAACTTTTAGTTTTACTGATCTTCTCTTACATCTTGTTTTCTTATTCATTAAATTTTACTCTTGTATTTATTTCTTCCTCCTTTCTATTTGTTTTACAATTAATTTGTTGTTTTGATCTAATCCTTGAGACAGGAATTTAGGTCATTGATATAGTCCCTAATATATGCCTTCACAGACATGAATCTCCCTCTGAACATAGACATGACTGCATTCCACAAGTTTTATATGTAGTATTTTTATTATCATTCTTTTGAAATATTTTAATTGTAATATCATCTTTGAACACATAGATTATTTGGAAATATATATTTCTGTTTTCAAATATGTTCGGATATTCTAATAAATTTCTTGTCATTACCTGCTAGTTTAATCCCACTGAAGCCAGAGAACACAGCCTTTGATTTATTCATTTATTTTGAAAGGGATAAGAGTCAACATTTATGAGTCAATTTTTGGTTAAAAGCAAGAAGGTGGAATGAGGCAATGTGATGAGTTTGCCCTGACTTGAACTAAAACTTAGATGCCAGGACAATTCTTAAAACTGACAATTACGCCATTTTAAAATATCATGAGTCTGTGGTAAAATCTGCTGGAGAACATAGCCTTTTAAATTTCATTTCTTTAGAATCTTGTTAAAACTTACTTTATAGATAGCCAACGGTCTTTTCCAGTAAATTTTCTGTATGTATTTTAAACGAACAACTATTCTCAAATTGTCAAGTAGTGATCTACATGGTTAATGTTTAATTAATTTATTGAGTTTTTGCTTTTTTGATTACTGAGTAAAGTATGTTAAAATATCCAGTATAAATCAACTCTTGGGTTTCTCCTTTCAAGTTTAGTCCTCTTTCTCCTGCACACACATCTGGCATGGGATAAACAGGGTGAGTGATCTGCAAGAGAAGCTGACACCTTGCAATGTCCAGCTTCACATCAGCCTCTGAGAAGGTGAAGGAAGAGATATGGTGGAAACTAGAGAAGGTGAAGATGCTTAGTGCCACCCTGTGCCACTAGATGAGCAGCAGCAGGCAAAACAGCACATTGCCTGGGCCCATAAGCTACCCTTAGAGGGTAAAAATATATGGCTACTGCTTCCATTCTGCCCAGAGAATGAGCTAAACCAAAATCTTACCAAAAACGTAAACCTTACCAAAAATTCTGGGAGATGCAGTTTCCAATTATCTAAATTCACTCTATATAAAGCCACCACATATTGTCAAGGCAGGGTGAAGACACCAGTGAAGCAAATTGTTATTCATTAACTCTGAATGCCAGCTGAAGCTACAGGACTGAAAGAGACTGTCATGAGCGAAGAAAGAAAACAGAGGATAGATAACTGCCAACCAGTACTATTACCAGGTATAACCAGGGGGACAAAATAAAAACTACTTACTTTTTGTGAACAGAGTTTATATTTTTAAAAAATAAGTAATGTGTAAAATATTGCTTAGAATGTATGTATCATAAATCAATTACTCACTTCTCAATAAATTAACTTGGTAAATTTAGGTCTTTTAATAATGTGTATGGTATACATTTAAGTTGTCCAATAGCAAGTAAAGAATATATTTTATTTTTATTTATTTATTTTTTATTCTAATTTGTTATATATGACAGCAGAATGCATTACAATTCATCTATACACATACAGAGCACAACTTTTTATATCTCTGGTTATATATAAAGTATATTTACATCATTTGTGTCTTCATATATGTACTTAGGGTAATGATATCCATCTCAATCTACCATATTTTTTACCCCGATTTTCCCTCTCTTCCCCTCCTACCTCTTTGCCCTATTTAGAGTTCATATAATCCTCTCATGCTCCCCCTCCCAACCCCACTATGAATTAGCCTCCTTATATCAGGGAAAACTTTTGGCGTTTGGTTTTTTGGGATTGGTTAACTTCACTTAGCATTATATTCTCTAACTCCTTCCATTTACCTGCAAATGCCATGATTTTTATTCTCTTTTACTGCTGAGTAATATTCCATTGTGTATATATACCACATTTTATTTATCCACTTATCTACTGAGGGGCATCTAGGTTGGTTCCATAGTTTAGCTACTGTGAATTGTGCTGCTATAAACATTAATGTGGCTGTGTCCCTGTGGTATGCTGTTGTTAAGTCCTTTGGGTATGAACCAAGGAGTGGGATAGCTGGGTCAAATGGTGGTTGTATTCCCAGCTTTCCAAGGATTCTCCATACTGCTTTTCATATTGGCTGCACCAATTTGCAGTCCCACCAGCAATGTATGAGTGTGTCTTTTTTCCCACATCCTCGCCAACACTTATTTTTTGTGTTCTTAATAGCTGCCATTCTGACTGGAGTGAGATGAAATTTTAGAGTAGTTTTGATTTGCATTTCTCTAATTGATAGAGATGTTGAACATTTTTTCATATATTTGTTGATTGATTGTATATCATCTTCTGAGAGCTGTCTATTCAGTTTCTTGGCCCATTTATTGATTGGGCTACTTGTTTTGGGGGAGTTTAGCTTTTTGAGTTCTTTATATATCCTAGAGATTAGTGCTATATCTGATGTGTGAGTGGTAAAAATTTGCTCCCAAGATGTTGGCTCTCTATTTACCTCACTAATTATTTCTTTTGCTGAGAAGAACCTTTTTAGTTTGAATTCATCCCATTTATTGATTCTTGATTTTAATTATTGTGCTATAAGAGTCTTATTAAGGAAGTAGGGGCCTAATCTGACATGAGGGAGATTTGGGCCTGCTTTTTCTTCTAATAGGCACAGTGTCTCTGGTTTAATTCCTAGATCCTTGATCCATTTTGAGTTGAGTTTTGTGCATGGTAAGAGATAGTGGTGTCATTTCATTTTATTGCATATGGATTTTCAGTTTTTCTAGCACCATTTGTTGAAGAGGCTATTGTTTCTCTAATGTATGTTTTTGGCTCCTTCATCTAATATAAGAGAACTATAATTATGTGGGTTAGTCTCTGTGTCCTCTATTCTGTAGTATTGGTCTATCAGTCTATTTTGGTGCCAATACCATGCTGTTTTTGTTACTATTGTTCTGTAGTATAGTTTAATGTCTGGTGTAGTGATGCCATCTGCTTCACTTTTCTTGCTAAGGATTGCTTTAGCTATTCTGGTTCTCTTATTTTTCCAGATGAATTTCATGACTGCTTTTTCTATTCCTATGAGGCATGTAATTGGGATTTTGATTGACATTTCATTAAAACTGTATAGTGCTTTTGGTAGTATGGTCATTTTGACAATATTAATTGGGCCTATTCAAGAACAAGAAAGATCTTTCTATCTTCTGAGGTCTTCTTTGATTTCTTTCTTTAGCATTATGTAGTTTTCATTGCAGAGAACTTTCACCTCTTTCATTAGGTTAATTCCCAAGGTTTTTTTTTTTTTTTTTTTTTTTTTTTTGAAGCTATTGTAAATGGGGAAGTTTTCCTCTCAGAGGATTTGTCACTGATATACAGAAATGCCTTTGATTTATGGGTATTGATTTTGTATCCTGCTACTTTTCTGAATTCATCTACTAGTTCTAGAAGTTTTCTGGTGGAATTTTTTTGGTCTTCTAGGTATAGAGTCATATCGTCAACAAATAGTGCTAATTTATGTTCTTCTTTTCCTATTCATATCCCTTTAATTTCTTTCATCTGTGCAATTTCTCTGGCAAGTATTTTAAGAACTATGTTAAATAGAAGTGGTGGAAGACGGCCTTCCTGTCTTATTCCAGTTTTTAGAGGGAATGCTTTCAATTTCTCTCCATCTAGAATGATGTTGTTCTGAGGCTTAGCATAGGTAGCTTTTATGATGTTGAGATATGATCCTGTTATCCCTAGTTTTCTAGTGTTTTAAACATGTATGGGTGCTGTAGTTTGTCAAATGTTTTTTCTGCATCAACTGAGATGATCATATGATTCTTATCTTTAAGTCTATTGGTGTGATGAATTACATTTATTGATTTCTGTATGTTGATCAACCTTGTATCCCTGGGATGAACCCCACTTAATCGTGGTACACTATCTTTTTGATATGCTATTGTATTTGATTTGCCAGAATTTTATTGAGAACTTTTGCATGTATGCTCATTAGAGATATTGGTCTGAAGTTTTCTTTCTTTGATGTGTCTTTGCCTGGTTTTGGAATCAGGGTGATATTGGCCTCATTGAATGAGTTTGGAATTGCTCCCTTTTTTTCTATTTCACAAAATAATTTGTACAGTATAGGTATTATTTATTCTTTATAGTTCTTGTAGAACTCAGCTGTGTATACATCTGGACCTGGGCTTTTCTTGGTTGGCTCCTAATGGTGTCTTCTATTTCCTTGGTTGAAATTGATCTGTTTAAATTGTGTATATCATCTTGATGCAATTTGGACAACTCATATGCCTCTAGAAATTTGTTAATGCCTTCAATATTCTCTATGTTATTAGAGTACAAGTTTTCACAATAATATCTAATTATCTTCTGTATGTCTGTAGTGTCTGTTGTGATATTTCCTTTTTCATCACTATGTTAGTGATTTGAGTTTTCTCTCTCCTTCTCTTTGTTAGCATGGCTAAAAGTTTGTCAATTTTATTTATTTTTTCAAAGAACCAACTTTTCGTTTTGTCAATTTTTTTCAATTGTTTTAATTTCATTGAGTTCTGCTCTGATTTTAATTATTTCCTGTCTTCTACTGTTTTTGGTGTTGATTTGTTCTTGTTTTTCTAGGGCTTTGAGATGTAATTTTAGGTCATTTATTTGTTGACTTTTTATTCTTCTAATGAATGCACTCAGTTTAATAAACTTTCCTCTTAGTACTGCCTTCATAGTGTCCCAGAGATTTTGATATGTTGTATCAGTGTTCCCATTTACCTGGAAAAAAAATTTTTTAATCTCCTCCTTGGTGTCTTTTGCAACTCATTTTTCATTCAGTAGCATATTATTTAGTCTACAGGTGTTGGAGTAGTTTTTATTTTTTATTTTATCATTGATTTCTAATTTCATTCAATTGTGATCTGGTAGAATGCAGGGTAGTATCTCTACATTTTTGTATTTGTTAAGAGTTGTTTTGTGGCATAATATATGGCCTATTTTAGAGAAGGATCCATGTGCTGCTGAGGAGAAAGTATATTTGCTTGTTGAAGGATGAAATATTCTATATATTTCAGTTAAGTCTAAGTTATTGATTGTATTATTGAGTTCTATAGTTTCTTTATTCAGTTTTTGTTTGGAAGATCTATCCAGTAGTGAAAGAGATGTGTTAAAGTCACCCAGAATTATTGTGTTGTGATTAGTTTGATTCTTGAACTTGAGAAGAACTTGTGTGATGAACATAGATGCTCCATTGTTTGGGACATATATATTTATATTGTTATGTCTTGTTGGTGTATAGTTCCTTTGAGCAGTATAAAATGTCCTTCTTTGTCCCCTTTGATTAACTTTAGCTTAAAGTCTACTTTATTTGATATAAGGATGGAAATCCCTGCTTGCTTCTGCAGTCCATGTGAGTGGTATGATTTTTCCTAACCTTTTACCTTCAGTCTGTGTATGTCTTTTCCTATGAGATGAGTCTCTTGGAAGCATCATATTGTTAGGTCTTTTTGTTTGTTTGTTTTTGGTTTTGTTTTGTTAATCCAATCAGTGTGCCTATGTCTTTTGATTGGTGAGTTTAGGCCATTAACATTCAGGGTTATTATTGAGATATGATTTGTATTCTCATCCATTTTTGTTATTTAACTTTACTTGGTTTCTCCTTTGATTAACTTTTTCTTTAGTGTAATACCTCCCTCTGCTGATTTTCATTATTGTTTTTCATTTCCTCTTCATATAATATTTTGCCAAGGATGTTCTGTAGTGCAGGTTTTCTAGCTGTAAATTCTTTTAACTTTTGTTTATCATGGAAGGTTTTTATTTCATCATCAACTCTAAAGCTTAATTTTGCTGCATACAAAATTCTTGGTTGGCATCCATTTTCTTTCAGAGCTTGATATACGTTATTTCAGGATCTTCTAGCTTTCAGGGTCTGGGTTGAAAAATCTGCACATAACCTAACTGGTTGCCCCCTCTATGTGATCTGATTCCTTTCTCTTGTGGCTTTTTAATATTCTCTCCTTATTCTGTATGTCAGGCATTTTCATTATAATGTGACTTGGTGTGGAATCTGTTGTGATTTTATACATTTGTTGTCCTGTAATCCTCTTGAATTTGGTTTTCCAATTTGTTCTTCATGTTTGGAAAATTTCCTGATATTATTTCATTGAATAGATTGTTAATTCCTTTGGTTTGAAACTCTGTGCTTTCTCTATCCCAATAACTCTTAAATTTGGTCTTTTTATGCTATCCCATATTTCTTGAATGTTCTGCTGATGGTTTCTTACCATTTTCACTGTGTGGTCTGCATTCTTTTTAAGATTATATATTATGTCTTCATTGTCTGAAGTCCTGTCTTCCAAGTGGTCTAATCCATTGGTGATGCTTTTAATTGAACTTTTAATTTTGTTGATTATTTCTTTCATTTCAAGGATTTCTGTTTGTTTTTTCTTTAGTACCTCTATTGAAGTAATCTTTTGCTTCCTGTATTTGCTTATGTAGCTCTTTGTCAAAATGGTCTTTTGCTGCCTATATTTGCTCTCTTATATCATCCTTTAATTCACAAAACATTTTGATTATGTACGTTCTGAACTGCTTCTCTGTAATTTCATCTGCTGTGCTGGCCATGGATTCTAGTAACATGGCTTCTTGATTTGTTTAGGGCACTTTCTTCCCTTGTCTTTTCATGTTGCTCATGTGTCTTCCTTCCTAGCTCTGTGTATCTGAGGCATTACCGTTTTTACCCTATGGGCTTATAGTGATGCTGTAGGGTTCCAATACCTCTCCTTTGAGGAGAAGGACTATGTTAGCAGATCCTAATATAAACAAAATACCACCTAAAGACAAATAGTTGTTATTAAGATGTTTACATTTTGGTCTCAATATACAGATATCATGGATTCAATTATCATCTACAATATAATCAGTAGGTTTGTAAAAGGGTTTCAGTTTCTGATGGTGAACAAATAACCAGGGTGAGGTGTAGAAAGATATGCTGAAGAGGTATGAAATGAGAATATAGAGTTATTATATCTTAGGAAATGTGAAAGAGAAATCTAAAGAAAAAGGTTAGTAGAATAGAGAGTTAATAATTTTGTGTTGACAAGTAAGAGGGAAAACAGTAGAGTACATAAAACAAACACACATATATATTAAGAAAAATTAAAAACGTTAAAATAGTAAAAATTGGAGAGAAAAAAAAGAAAAGAGAACCAAAAAAAGAATACACAACACAACTGTAATATACTCTTCAGTTTTCTTAGCCCTCAATATCCTAATTCATGCAAAGTACTTTGTTTCACATATTTGGGGGACCTGAGGGTGGGAGAAAAAAGAGGAAAAAGAAAAAAAAAACTTGAAGAAAGAAACAAGGATTGTTTTGGTTGGAGATCAGTATCTTTCCTGCTTCCCTTCTCATTCAATAGGTGGGGTTGTCTGTTCTTAGCTGGTATCTCTGCACTCAGGATAGTGGGGGTTACCAGGGTGTAAGGGTTGGTTTGGGGTGCAGGGCACCTGGAAATTGGGTATGGCACTCGTGGGTCCCATTGGGAGACTGCACCTCAAGGATCTCCTTTGGAGTCTGCTCCTGTGATGTGGGCGCTGGGTCTTATCTCCTTATCTTGCCTGTAGACCTCACAGTTCCTGCCCACTAGATTAGTCTCTAAAGTGAACCTCACTCACCCTCTCCTTTTCTACTTCCTAATGAGGAACATTTGGCTCTGGGGGTGTTGTTTGTTGCACTCTGCTGACTGGACACCTGTTGCAGAGGGCTGGCTGTTTTGTATTGGACAGTCACTCTGCCAAGTTACCAGCTGCTGGGGATTGGGGGGAATTAGAAAACTATGGGTACCTGGCTATCAGGTGTTCCAAACTGGTAGATGCCTCAACTAAAGATGGGGATGGAGGTGACCCAAGATGGAGGCTGCTGCTTTCTGTGATGGGGTGTCCTGTCGGGTGGCGGGACCCAGACGATAGCCTTGTGCTATACATTCAGAGATGAGCTCTGTGGCGTGCAGTGTTGCGGCTGTCAGCTTTCTTCAGAGCCTGTGATGTCCCCAGGGGCAGGCAGGCTACCATGAGTAGGGGACTATGGCAGTAGCTGCCAAGTCCCAAGATGGAGGCAACCTGGGGAGCCCCACGTTGATAGATGGGGGTCCACAAGGGAGTGGTGGCCAGAGTACCTGCGGATGGGTAGAGGCTGAGTGTCCTTCGGGGAACAGCATCTGAGAATTCTGCACTGGTGCTGATGCCAATGGTCCCGCTAAGGTTCCTGTGAGGCCTGCGTGGGTGAGTAGTCCTGGGAGTTGTGAGTCCTGTTCTAATGCTGAGGCCCCGGGCATGGTGGCTGTGATTCCTGCACGGGATCAACTATGGAGGGGTCCTCTATCACTCTCAGCAAAGCAGTATTCCCACTAGTTGAAATCTGGGTCACGGAGTGATACAGAATGCTGCCTCCCTCTGGCCTGCCATCTTGGATCCTCCCAAATCACATTTTTTAATGCTACTCTTTCAAATTATACTAGCAAGTTTGTTCAAGCACAAAACAAAGACACGATTTTCTTTCGAATATTCATAATGTATCACGACAGTACCATCGGGCTAAGGGAGTATTTGGTTTTCCCCAATGGCCATTAATATTTGAATCATTCAGGGAAATGGAGAACTAGAGACCTAGCTAAACTTAACATGTAAGTAGGTAGGGAAGTGAAACTATGCCTCATTCTAGAACAATCCTTGAAATGCGGTCTTTTTGTTTATAAAGTAAGGTTTTGGTTGTGTGGCTTTTGGGTAACAGAGTTATGTAAAAATACATAGCATTATGTAAAAACACAAACTTTTGCAAATTGCACTCAAAAGAGGGGAAATGAGGTGAGATTTTCCTCAGAAATGGCCTCTCTCCGGCCTCTCAGAGGATCTTTAGCTCTGAGCAGCTTCCCAGAGGACACACGGTTGTCATGGAGACAGGAGGGACCTCCTTCTCAACCCTCTGAGCAGAAACAGCAGGGCTGATTGGGAGTAAGCTTGGGAACACAATGGTGAGCCCTTTAGCAGCTGGCTGTAGACACCAAGCAATGATCCAGTGTACTGAGAGGAGAAAAGGAATACAAACAAATCTCCTCTAGACACACACACACACACACACACACACACACACGACAATAAATTAGGAAAAATAGGGAAACTAATCATCTATATACTTAGCTAAAATTTCAATAATGAGAATGCTATTTTTAGAAAAGTCATTTATTTCTTCTAAGGTCCAATAAAGGCAAAGCTACTGCTATTACAACATGATTCAATCTTTTCATACAATAACAAATCGTTACTAATAATAAAAATAAACACATAACACTACAAAAAGAATGTTTGATTTTTTTAAAAAAGTTATCTGCCAGCATAGTCACTGATATTTTTTATTAAAAATATTAGAAAAGTATACTGGAATGTAAGTACAAGCTAACAATTTTTTTAAATATTAAGAATGATTAATAGAAATATATCTATTAGTACTTGAAAAAAAAAAAACTTCTGTTCTATATAATGCCCTATTTATATTATAAAGTAGAGCAAATTAATTCAACTAGGACTTAAAAATAATTTAAAGAGAAAATGTGAGCTGGTGATATTAAACAGTATTCTTTATATTTCAGTTGTCTAGAAAATATAAATTACATTTCCTCCCTTTTTTCTGTAGTCTCATTAAACTCAAAAGCACAGCTAATTTGTCCAGAAAGTCTGTTTTGACATCTTCACTGTATATTGACATCCTATCCCATTTAGCAGAAAATGTAAACAGAAAAATAGTATATTAATGTAAAAAAGTTAATAAAGTTAATAAAATAAACAGCAAATTTACATATAACTTATATGTAATCTATTGGATACAGCATGTTACTTCACTTGAAAACAATACCAAAGAAAATTAACACAAATGCTTTTGAATATCTGTTAAAAGTCTTTAAACAAAAATGTTGTGAATATCTTAGTTTATGTAATATTCAATAAACATTAACTATATGCAATACCAAAGTTGCCAATGTATTGTTTTAAAACATAAATGAAGTGTAAATATGGATGAAATTTTTGTTTTTTACATAAGAAAATGAGCTTAGGTATAGCTCAGTGGTACAGAGCTTACCAAGTATGCATGAGGCCTTGGGTTTATTCCCTAGCACCCAATACGCTAATGAGAAAACATTAGTATTCTTTGAAGACCTTTATTCTTCCAGCTTCTGAAACTACAATCAAGCATATAAGTAAAGGAATGTAACACAATACCTTCACCGTCCTTTTTGTAAGAAACATGTTACATAAAAATGGATCTAGGTGAAAAGACAAAAGACCCCTCTTAGGGAATTCTCATACTTAACCTGACATTCTAAAATGGTTGATGTCAATCAATATTTAAGCTACTCCTGACTTTAGAGACATAACATAACAATATTGTTAATCATAGCACTAAGAGATCAACAGTAAATAGAAACGATGGTGATTATTATCAGTAATCAGGTATTTTTCACAGTGCTTTTTATCACCCTGGACCAGTCTGACTTTTCACCTGAAGCTTTGAGCTTCCTTCTGTTTTATCTCTCTTCTTTCTTTCTTCCCTTTCTCTCTCATGAGGAGTGTGTTGTGGAGGTGTATATTTATACATGTGTATACACATATAGAGAAACATTAAAAAGAAAAAAAATTATACACACACACACACACACACACACACACACACACACACACCTACCTACCCCCAGTATATACACAGAGTTTGATGGCCTGGATATGAGGTGTCCCTGGAAAAGCTCATGTTAGACAATGCAGGAATGTTTAGAGGTGGAATAATTAGATTATAAGAGTTGTTACCTAATCAGTGGTTCCTCCATTTGATAGATTAATAATTTGAATGAATTACTGTATGGCAACTGTAGGCAGATGGGGCATGGCTGGAGGAATTAGGTAACTGGGGTGAGCCCTAGAACATTTTAGATCTTACACCTGGCTTCTTGTGTTCTGTCTCTGCTTTCCAGCTGCTAGGATATGAGCAGCTTTTATCTCCTGAGTCCTTCCACCCTGATGTTCCTCAGGCCCAGAGTGTTAGAGTCAAGCAACCATGGACTGAACCCCTGAAGCTGTAATCCCAAATAAAGTTTTCTTCCTCAAAGTTGTGCTGGTCAAGCATTTTGATCACAGTAACAAAAAGCTGATTAATGCCAGGCATGGTAGCACACGCTGTAATCCCAGCATTTCGGGAGGCTGAGGCAGGAGGATCATGAGTTCAAAGCCAGCCTCAGCAAAATCAAGGTGCTAAGCAACTCAGTGAGACAGAATCTCTAAATAAAATACAAAATCAGGCCGAGGATGTGGCTCAATGGCCTAGTGCTCTTGAGTTCAATCCCTGGTAAGATATTGAACAACAACAAAAAAATCTACCACACAACTCAACTGTGGCAGGCAATATCTCTCTCTCTCTCACACACACACACACACACACACACACACAGAAGCTCCTGTGTTTTCACTAAGGAAATTTCCAACCCATTCTCCTAGAGGAAAAAGTATAAAAAGAATATTATTAGTCTCTTTTCACCTTTTACTTCTTCTAGGTAAGAGGAAGTAACATTTCTGACAGGGAGTTTTAGTAAAGGGAATCATGAAATTTGACTTCCATCTTCTGGAATCTAATTCTGGGTCTGCCTGTGTGCAAAGAGACATATGAATTTGCCATGTGCTACAGTCACCCATGTTGCCCAGCTTTGTTTCAGCAAAGAACTGCAATTGTCCAGTTGTGTCTGTAATTTAAGTGAATAAGTTTGGCCTCCCTCAGTTGCAATATATACACAATAGTGTTTGTGTGTGTGTGTGTGCACGCGCGTGAGAGAGAGAGAGATTTTTCTTCTTGTACTTTCAAATTTGATTCCAAGAAGCTAACCCAACTTTAAATATTCAGTGCTTTCTTAATTAATAGTTACTGTATGGGGAGAAAATGGCAGAATTTAATCAACTTTCTAAGGTAGCACTTTTAAGTAATTCTAAAACACAGAATGCCATAGAAATCTGAACACTGGAATTAGGCTACATGTTGTGTGCACTATGTGCAAAATTATTTTGAGATATAATTCCCTCGTAGGCATGGAAATTTTAGAGTATGCATTTCAAATTCCATCTCTACTCCAAATAACATGATTTCAATTCTGCTTTTTAAAAACATAAATATTTTAAAGATTAAATTTTTGAATTTTAAAATTGTACTCTGAAAAAACATACAAAATATCATGTTGGATGCTGCACTCCAGTTTGAGGGGGCCCACCTTCCTTAATTCATCCTTCCTACAATTCGTTGTGGAATTGAACTCCTTGGTTGGCCAGCCAGTGGAAAGCAGGCTCTATGCAGAGTTGTATCCTCCTGACACTTTGGTCCAGGTTCCAACTTTCTTGCTTTCTGGAAGCTGCCATACTTATCTTTCCAGACTTATAAAGACCCAGGAGCTTTTTATTCAACAATATCCTTTCTGTAGAAGAAAATGAGCCAGTACAAATGTGGGCATAATATACAAATGTAAATAATCTCCTGATTTATTTTACAATGACTATAAATTGATCAGAAGGACAACAGTAAAACAATGATAGCAGACCACTCGATGTTGAGTTTTATAAAATTTACATTATTTATCCCTCATATTACCCTAATGAGTTAAGTTTGAATCAAACCTATTTTAAAGATGCAGAAACTGAAGCTTAGCACCATTAAGTCAGTGACAAAGCCGACTTTCCAATCCAGGTTTGGCTGGTGACAAAACCTGCCCAAATTCAAGTCTTGTTAGGTCTAACGCCTCTAAAACTGTCAGACACATTAGTTTTTCCAATAGTATCCTTAGTCACTGTTTTCTCTGAAATCATGTATTATGTTACCCAATAATTATCAAATATCTTATGTAGAAAATCAGAAGGTATAAAAGAACATAAAAATCTATTGTTCCTGCCCTTGAGCTTAAAATAATCTAATTTTTAGAACAATTTATTCTGAGTTTAAAGGCCTGATTATATGAGCTGGTCTGTTCTGGACATGGGAAAGATTGATTAAATACACAATGTCTTACTCAATTAAGGTCAGGCAGCACTGACACACACAGAAAAAATAATTAAACACCTGCAGTACAACATGAAACAAAGTGTATAAATAGAGACAGTGAAGAGGTCAAAGCCAAAAGCTGGCAAGATATCACATTGCTTTACAGGTAACACACATAAGGAGCACTTAATGTACCTAACACTGTGCTAATGCGGAGAAAAGAGGTAAAATTATCCAAGAATATATATGCTCTTTGCTCTTACTGACTAATAAGGAGCCCAGAGAAGCAATCAGCTGTATGTTAAATGTGGAAGTGCAGGGTTCTAGAGAACAGCTGAGAAGCTACCTAAGGGAAAAATACCTCAGGCCACCGGGCCTGTACAGAGACTACCAAATAGTAATATCATTTTGTGACTTACTAATGGACTGAATGAATGACCAGATATAAGAAGGAAGCAGAGATAATCTTGAATCCAATCAAAATTCGAATGATAAACAAGCCTAAGAGTCTACGTTTGAGGACAGGCTGCTAAATTGTTATTTTTAAAACTTTACTCTTGTCATCTGTTCTTCTATTATAACACAGTCTTGATTACTGAAGATTTATGGTAAGTCTTAAACAAGTAGAGTAGTGGGAATCCTCTGACTTAGATGGTAAAGTCATCTGAGAGCTATTGCATTTAAATGGAGACCAAATGAAACAGTTAGAAGATAACAGTCCATCCAAGTCTCTAGGCAAGTAGAACCAATCTTCTAAAAATAACACTTTCATTTGTTCAAGTTCATTACCTGTAACCCTAATTAACACCTTCCTGAGTGTGAGGGATCTTCTGGTAAGAGATTTAAGCACTCAAGAGTGTCAAGTGGCTTACAGATACACCCCTCAAGTTGTTTTTGGCTAATTGTAAACTTGGAAAGCTCAGCATCTAAATAGAAGATTTATCAGCTGCTTTTAAATGGTGGGAGATAGCATTATAACTGATGAGACTGCTAAGAAGGAAACTAAGATTATTTATTCTGGAAACATTTTTAAAAGGTGACAACTGACAGGAGGTTTTCTTGAATATTTGTGGTTTTCTTTCACTACCTAGGTAAGGGAAATTATGAAAATTGGAACTACCGTTACTCTTAATACATGAAAATTATATTTTCCATCAAAATTCTAGTCACCGAAAGGAAATTTTGCCATCAAAGCTGGGAGCTACCTTGCCAGTTGGCAAGAAATCAAAGACCTGGGCCTTGGAAGCAACACAAGTGTTGATGGGAGTTGGAGGGATAGTGCTTGCTCATCCAGACTTATTTGTGCTGTTTTCTTAGGTTAATGGAGGAAACAATATACTGAGGCATATTTTTAAGAGAAGCAATATGCTTTTATTCCTCACAAGTTCTTAATTGCTTATAATCTGATTGCAAATTTTGTTTTGAACATTATGTCAGTGTTTTCTATCCTGACTCTGTGTCTTCAGGAAAGAAAATGCACACATTTACTTAAATTTGCCAATAAAATGACTCATCTAGGAGAGTCAACTTTAAATGGGACATATCCTACATTTGTCAATTTGAGAAGGATAATCATCATTTCTGACTTACATATGGAAGAGGATTTTTTTTTTCACATTTGATTTTGGGGATCCATAGTAAAAAGCTAAAAGAGACTGATGAGTGAGCTGTAGTATATTGACATCACACTGTCAAGAGCAGTAGTAATTATGATTTTTAAAAGCGATGATAAGCGCATTCTTGGGTGGATTGTCCCAGGAAGGCAGAAGCCATCACATGCAGGCTGCAGTCATTACTGCAAGTTTACCCATATACATCAGGGTTTATGACGTGGGTCCTGATCCAGGCATCACATCCACTCCCTGAGCAATTTCTGAATTGAGAGACTCACTTGCTACTAAATAGCAATACAAGGTCACCAACAGTAATATACAGCTAGGAAAGAAGCTAGTTTACCCTATAAAGACTAACTAGTCAAAGACCACCGTGCTCTGAGAAAGCTCAAATTAGCCAAGTGGAAAGGCCACAGTGAGAGTGAGTCCCAATCACCCTGAAGCTGTTGCTGTCCTATCAGAGCAGGCAGCCATGAGAGACAGGCGTGAAGAAGTCACTGGATGACTCCAGTCTCAGATGCTGACCAACTGCACTGCATTAAACACTAAAAATAAAAGCCTCCTTGCTTGAACTGACTCATCTCCCAGAATTATGAGAGTCAATAATAAATCATTTTAGCCACTAATTTTTGAGATGCATTGTTTCACAGCAGACAGACCTTTGATCTATTGATTGTAGCTGTGGTGACTGTCCATGCTAAAGCAGCCACTCTCTAGTCTTGGACCACAGATCTTCAGCAACCAAATAAAACTCTCCAGGGTCTCTACAGGCCAAAAAGTTTTTTTTTTTTTTTTTTTTTCAGAGTGATATGAAGATGTTATTTGCCTTCATCATTGTTGTCATCTGTGCTGACGGTGCAGAGCACTGCTAGGTAAGATCGCCAGTGTCTGTGCCTGAATCCAGGCAGTAACATCAAACTGTAGGATCTGGTGTTACAGTCTTACTGCACACATTTAATTTTGTAAGTCACATTTTATCTAAAAATGTGCTAGATAAAACAAGAAAGGTTGATTTTACATAGCTTAACAACTGATTTGGCCAAGGATTTGCATGTGTTTTAAAGTGTATGACAAAATGGGAGGTACCCCAAATCACTCTGCTCTATCTGCCATCTGAGGCAAAGCAATTGATGAGTGAGCTGCAAGATACACTAGCTACATTTTTCACGGAACACTATTTTTACTTGAAAGAACAACTGACAGGCAAGCTATGGTTACTCAGACTTCAGCATGTGACAGGTATTTTCTTGAAAATGAATGAAATAAGCCTGTCACTTCAAGGAAAACAGCCAACACCATTTTTGCTGATGACAAATTCAAGCTTTCAAGCAAAAATAAAATTTTGGAAACTTGTATTTGCTGCCATGAGCTTAACAGCTTCCCAGTATTGGAAAAGTTTCTGATGGAAGTCAGTGTGGATACTAACAAATGTAATTTCTGATGTTGTGTCATAAAATGTGTTAACATTTAGAAGGTCTGCATAATCAACGAAACAATATTTTTCAACTGATAAATCCTGATGATAAAAAAATTACATATGAGTTCAGCATCATTCAAAATACGAAATAAAGGAACAGATTTTTACATATAAGAGAACATGCAAAGTCTATTGATACGAAATGAGATTCTATCATACAGCATTTGTAGAATGCCCACTTGTAGAATGTTAGTGTAGTATCATAGAACAACATCCACACTTACCTGAAAGGCTATAAAATTCTCTTCCCTTTTCCAAATATATATCTGTGTGAAGCCATA
Organism: Marmota flaviventris; assembly: GCF_047511675.1. Lineage (NCBI taxonomy): Eukaryota > Metazoa > Chordata > Mammalia > Rodentia > Sciuridae > Marmota > Marmota flaviventris. The sequence continues at coordinate 66,432,790 of NC_092508.1, forward strand.
TTATCTTCAGACTCTTTAACCAAAGCAACATATTGGTAGAGATTGAATGTAGAAGTAGATATGGGAATCCAGCTGTCTTCTATTAGGTCATGATTTAAAGAGATTTGTAAAAAATACAAAACAGTGCCACTCCCCTCTTACTAAATTTTCTTTGTCTTGGAAATATTTTTTAATATTTATTTTCTAGTTATAGGTGGACACAATATCTTTATTTTATTTTTTATGTGGTGCTGCACGAATCCAGTGCCTCATGCATGCTAGGCAAGTGCTCTACCTCTGAAACACAACCCCAGCCCCAAGTTTTGTTTTTTTTTAAATAGAGAGTTTTTCACACTCACAAATACATAAACTCATACTACTATATAGTGGGTTTGCTGTTGCTAATTTACATTAAATTAATAAATACACATTTTTAAATTTTTTCTTAGTTTTAATTTCTAATAGAGTAAATTTCAATAAATATAACCCACATAAGCAAAACACATTAGAATTCTCAATTATTTTTAAGAATATAGAGGAGTCTTAATACCAAAAAGCTTGAGAGCTATTGCACTAAAATAAAACATCAGTTGACATGCCACACGCACAAATGTTGCCTGTTTGTTTACACCTTCATTTTGAAGAAAGAAGTCTTATGGTCTGGGCAGCAAAGAAGTAGGCTCCAAGTCAGAAACGAGTCTATAAAAAAATCTTCTGCAGGTGGCATCATAAAAGAAATTATAAGTGTATTCGATGTAGAATGGGCTTATGTCCATATTATCAGAAGTGCACCTGTAGTAGAACTTTTGTTTTTGCATATAACACTTCTATTTAGAAATGACAACCTCTTTTTACTAATTCTAAAAAGACTTCACAATTTATGTTTACACACAGAAACACACAGACTGTTAGGTCATAGAGTTGTTACCAGATGTTAGCACAATTTCTTTTCCTTTCTGTGTTCTATTTTCACTAAGCAGTAAAGCTAAATAACAAATCCCTGCTTCACATTGATAGCAGTGTCCTTCTTGTTTTGACAGCAAGTCTGCTGAGTAGACAGTAGATTTAATTCCCTGAGTTTAGACACTTAATACTCTCTAACAACATCCTTAGGAAAAGTTGTTACAATCTTATTATTACATGAAGAAGTCAGTAATAGGCTATATGGGGAAAAATGTAAGTAGAAAGATAGAAAATATGCCATTTTGTGTTATGATTGAATTTTTTATTTAGGAAAATTTCAAACACCAATTTTTATCAGAAGCCTTTCTGGAAGAGGGCCTTAGTGAAAATGCTGTTGCTAACTCTGCAATTTATTTTTAGTCGGAATTGCAGATAACCCCTTTGTTCTGTTTACAACCCACACACTTATGAAACGTTCTCTCTTTTCCTAACATAAAAATCAGTTGCTGTGCGTGATGCTCTGGGAAGAGAATCATATGGTCTCTCCCTGAAACATGACTCATTTTGATAAGAAGCCCATGTTTCATCAAGATAATGTTACCATGGCAAATAGATATAGTATCTAGTTCTGTGTTAATGAGGGCACTAAAATCAAGGCTTCAAGCTTACATGCAGTTATAGTAATGTTAATGCATATGCGTCTAATTCAACAGCTACTGGAAGTATGTCTTCCTTCTCCGAAAAGATATAGGAAATGCTATGAAATAATTTTGGGGGCCATATGTAGAATAATAACCTGTTTCCATAGAAGTTTAAAAAAAGTATATTTTCAATAATTAATACATTTTATTTATTTTATATTTATTTATTTCATTATTTTGGTATCAGGGATTTAACCCAAGCATTTTTAACCACTGAGGCACATCCCCAGTTTTTTTTAGTTTGTTTTGTTGGTTTTTGAGACAGGGCTTGCTAAGTTGGTTAGGACTTCAATGAGTTGCTGAAACTGACTTTGAACTCTCAATACTCCTGCTTCAGCCCTCAGAGCTGCTGGGATTATAGGTGTGCAGCACCATGCCCAGCTAATACATTTTATTTTGAATCAGTTTTATGTTCACAGCAAAAATCAGCAGAAGGTGTAGGCACATCTCATACACCCCCTGCGGAGCAGTATACTTATTAGAATGGACGAATCCATAGTGGGACATCCTTTCCGTATCACCCAGAGTCCATAGTTAATAAAAAGGCTCACTCTTGTTGTTTGTTATACATTCTATGGCTTTTGATAAGTGTATAATTACATGTATCCACTAGTGTAATATTGTACAGAATAGTTTCACTGCTCTAAAAATATTCTGTGCCTTGCCCATTCATTACTCTCACCCACTTAACCTTTAGCAAACACTGGTCTTTTTACTATTTCCATACTTCTGCTTTTTCCAGAAAGTCACATATCTTGACACAATATATAACTGTTTAAGGTGGGGTTTTCTCACTTAGTCATATAGTTTAAGATTCTCCATACCTTTTTATGGCTTCATAGTTCATTGCCTAGATGTACCTCAGTTTATTTGTCCACTCACCTATAAGAATACTTCGGTTTTGTGTGAGGTTTGGAAACTATGAATGAAGCTGTTGTAAACATTCTTGAATAGGTTTCCATGTAAGCCTGAGTTTTCAATATACTTGGGTAAATATTAAGGAACACAGTTACTGGATTACATGGTTAAAAACACGTTTACCTTGAATGTGTGTCTTTGTATTTAGTGTGGGTTTCTTGTAGAAAATATATAGCTGGATCCTGTTTTGGATTTTTGGTTTTTGCTTTTTGTTTTAACCTACCTGAACATTCTCTATCTCCCCTCAACTCTTTTTCCTGATCTTTTAACTACTATACTTTAAATATTGATATTTAAAATAATTATTGATAAAATAACCCTGCTACTGGTTTCTATTCAATGCTCTTCTTTGTTTTTCTTTTTATCTTACATGCTTTTTCTTTTTGTTATTTTAATTGAGCATTTTTTATATTTCTTATTTTTCCCTCCCTTATTACAATATTAATTGTGCTTCACATTTTACTTTGTTATGTATGCCCTAGAGTCTGCATTATACATTTACAACAAATCTAAAATCTACTTTAAAGTAACACTGTATGGTTTCATGAGTCTTAAGAGTGTCTGATAATAAACAATAATCCTGGCTCCTATGGCCCATTCATTGACTCACTACTGTTTTACTTATACCTAACAAACATATTGTGTACATGTATGTGTACACATTTATTTATATGCATAAGTACACATTGTTAAGTTAATTATTGCCATTATTACTTTTTTAACAAGCTGTTATTGGTTAGGTCAATAAAGAATAAGAAAACATGGGGCTGGGGTTGTGGCTCAGCAATAGAATGCTTGCCTCACATATGTGAAGCACTGGGTTCGATCCTTAGCACCACATAAAAATAAATAAACAAAATAAAGGTATTGTGTCCATCTACAACTTAAAAATTTATTTAAAAAAAGAATAAGAAAACAAAAGTTTCCACTTTACATTCCCTTATTTCATCCATAATGCTTTTTCTTTCTTGATGTAGATCTGAGTTTTTGACCTATATTATTTTTCTCTTTGCTATAAGAACTTCTTTTCATATTTTTTGCAATATTGGTATACTGGTAAAAAATTGTCTCCATTTTTGCCTGGGAAATTACTTCTCCTTTACTTTGAAGGACAATTTCACATTCTATAAAATTCTAGGCTGGTGAGGTTTTTCTCTCTTTCAGCACTTTAAATTTTTTATTCTATTCTTGCATGGTCTGAGGATAAGCTACGCCCCTATAGGTAAGATGTGTTTTCCTCTGGCCAAGACTTTTGCCTTTGATTATTTGTAGTTTGAGTATGATATACCTAGGTGTAGTTTTTTCAAATTTATCCTTCCTGTGTTCTCTGAGCTTCCTAAATCCATGCTTTGGTGCATGACATCAATTTGAGTGAATTATCAGTCCTTATAGCTTCGGATATGCCTTCTGTTCCTTGCTCTTCTTTTCATTCTAGTAATCCCATTGTACATATATTGCACCTTTTATAGTTGTCCCACAATTCTTGACTATTTTATTCTCTTTTATTTCAGTTCTTTTCTTTTTTATATATCTTTTTTTTTTCATAAGTTTTGGAAGTTTCTATGGACACATCCTCAAGCTCATAGATTCCTCAGCCTCATACGGTTTACTAATAAGCTCATCAAAGGCATTCCTCATTTCTATTAATGTCTTTGATCTCTAGAATTTCTTTTTGACTCTTTCTCAAATTTTTCATGTCTCTGATTATGCTATCCATGTGTTCTTGTGTGTAATCTACATTAAAGCCATTAGCATATTAATGTTGGTCTGTGTAAAGTTCTTGGTGTGATACTCACTACATTCTGCCATATCTCCTCTGAGCCACAACCCCAGCCCTACATTCTGCCATATTTGTCTCTGTTTCTAATGCATGTTCAGTTCCCTTAAATGTTTCTGGCTTCTAGTGTGCCTTGTAATTTTTTTGTTGAGTGACAGACATGATGAACCGGATAGAAGCAAATGTGGCAAACAGGCCATTTGTGATATGGTAGCGTTGTAGTAGGAAGAACAGAAGCATTCTGTTGCTCCATGATTAGATGTCAGTCTTCTGATAAACCCCTTCCCTTGGATTGCGAATTTCATCAATGCTTCTCAGTTTCCCATCCCACCCATCCTTAGAGGGGACAGGCTGGCTAGAGGAGATGCAGTTGAATATTTCCCTTCCCTGAAGTGAAGATTAGAGACAGGTATACTTGAGTATTTCCCTTCTCCAAGGTTGACTGGTGTCTGATAAAATCCCAGAACATTAAGCTTTGATAAAATACAGGGCAGGACTTGGTATGAACAGAATGATCAAGAGTATTTCAAAATGATTCCTTTTTCCTTAACCTTGCCTGAAGTGTGAATACTTTTTCCTTAGTATTCACTGTAAGAGAGGACCTGGTAAAGTTCCTAGAGGTAAAACTCAAGCAAATGTGGAAGCCCTCCACTGACTGGGTCCTTCTGGATGTTTCAATTCTAGGAGTTTCCCATACTGAGCCTCCAACAATTCAGTAATTACAGTTCTGATTTTCCTATCCTAGTGCTGGTTCCCCCTGAAGTTTTTGCTGGTGTCTGTTCTGATAGGTTGTTATTTGTATAACCACCGAGCTCTCCAATTTGGAGGTCAGTAAGTAAACTACTGCCTACCCTGTGACCTTACTTCTCTTGAGGATGTAAGAAAAATAGTTGATTCTTTCCAGTTTTTTTTTTTTTTTTTCCCAGCGTTTAACTTGTTATTAAGACAGAGTGGCTACTTAAAAGCTCCTTATATACCAGAACAGAAACCAGAAGTCAAATAACAGTATTTTCAATATTCCAGACTTTTGGCAAGTAAGTTTTGTATAGACTATTTGACTGTCAAGGGGAAAACAAAGCGTTTTGAATTAGGTTTGCCACAGCTAGATTTATGGGATGGTTTTGTGTCGTGTTCCTCATGACTAAAACACTCAGGGTCACTCCAGGTGAACTGGGCTGCATGAAATAATCACACAATAGACAGAGATACCTTTTTTTCTTGGGGGGGGGGGGGGGTCCTGTGACAGTTCCTCTGACCTTAAGGGTCCACAGAAAGAGAGAGAGAGAGCACATGCTGAACCTTTTTATTGAGGAGAAGCCATTCAAATGAGGCAAGGGGTTAAGTTTCAGGTGGTGGAGTCTAGCTTCATGATTTCTGCTGTCAGCAGGTTGACTGACATCTAGGAAGGCCACACCCAAAACCAGAGCAAGAGAAGGGAACACACAAAGGGCGTTCCCATGGAACATTCTATTCCAAACAGGGCAAATGGGGTAGTACTATAAATAAATAGGTGAGTGTAGCTCAACCCCACGGGTGACACACCTACATCTGAACACGTACCCTCAACTTCCTGAGCTAGGACAAAGCCCAAGTCACTAGGAAATGTAGTGATCGGTCAGAGCCTCTCACTTCAGGATGGAAGGTGTGGGTCATTCAGAGTGACTCCCCACAGTTTTGTAGTCATTTTTAGTGGTACAAGACTGAAGACAAGTAGTTGTTAGTGGAATGGTCTACATAAAAATGCTGACAGCCACAGGAAGGCAATGGTGTTGGATGGAAGAGACAACAGGATTGATTTTGAATACATATGATCAACAATTAAGAGATAAAGAAGTGGAGGCTTGAAAATGACTTTCACTTTTTAAAGTTGATGACTGGATAAAGATGGCAGTATCACTGCCTAATACGACTGCAAATGCAGGTATAGGGGGACTGGTGGTTGGCAGGAGCAACAGATTTCAGTTAGGAAATATGGCATTTGGACTATTAGTAGGATATTCTGGTAGACTGAAATCTAGACCAACTAGCCCCAGAAGGAATAATATCAACCCAAAATGTTTGACACCATCTAAGGATTAAATGTTCCAAGGGTGTAAAGGATTAGCATAGGGTTAGGTAAAGGCTCACTGAAATTTAACTGTCATTATTCTTATGACTGGGAGACTTATTGTCTTCAAAATAATATCAAGAGTGCATTTCCGCTGTTCAAAGACAGCACTTGATGACTAGGTCTTCTTTAAGACTGGTCCCAGAATACAACTCAATGTTTTATTGTCTACTTAAAATATTTGTGGAAGTCAGTCCACCTTCCATCCCTGTGATCTCACTTCTCTTAAGAACCTAAGCAAAGCCTCTCAGGAGGTAAAGGGTGGGGAGGGCACAAAAATCCAGAAATAACAAAGTTATTTACATAGAACTTTTTGTTCCCTGATATTTGCATTATTTTCTAGAAACACAAATATCTAGAAAACTTAAACATTCAAATATAAGATCTAGGAACATGGATCTTGGATTTAAATTTTAAACATTTACAATTATTGGCTTTTATTGAGCTCAGATTTCAGATTTATAAAAAAAAATCAATGACCATTATAAAATTAATAATTCAAGCCATCCTTGGAAACGATGCTTATGTGTTATTCATACTGATAACCCTAGTGTTGGCACATGACTATCACATGTTAGGTGCTCAATAATTTATTTTTGAATTAAATTACTAGTATAAATTAGGAAGTTTCATGATAATCCTTTTAAAAATGAATTTAGCAGTATTTTGTGCTCCTCTGTTCACTGAAATTCTCAGAAAACAAGTATAATAGCTCAAATAACATGCTAAAGAGGGGACTCAGGAAAACTCACAACCTCCTGCTTTGTGCTTTGACACTTGCATGAGAATAATTAAGAACAGCAGCAACAACAACAACAACAAAAAGCAAGAAAGAAATATTATAAACAAATAATTGAAAAAAAAATTGGGCACATCCAACTTATTCTAACATACACCTTAAAAAGAGAGCAGCTTCTTTGATTTTGTTCTCTTCTTACTCCAAAGATATTTACAGAAGAAAAATGATAATCCATCAAACTGGGTTGGCTTGGTATAAAACCAAAAGCTGGAAGTGTGGCCTTCTGCAGGGTACTATAAAGGAAATGAGTCCAAAGTCTGCATTTTGAATTAATAGCTCTAGCAATTATTAATGAGACACGCTTTTTAAACCACCTGCACCCAAGCAGGCACCAAAAAGAATCCACAGAACAGGATTAGCCATCTTCTTACCTAGCATTATAATGTTTAGAAATATTTTATTGACTTGCTAAAACAGTAGAAAACAAGTCATTTAAATCATTTTTCTAAACCACATCTTACAGCCCTGCAGATAGAAGTTGTGAGCTAGTATAATGACCTAGATTCTAATATCTGCAAATCTTGGCTAGAAGCTTCTGGGTTTCTTCAAAATGCAATTAAAATTTAAACAAACATGTGGGAATAAGCCCTTTTGCTTTTCAGTTTCTGCAAGAGGCTGTTGTATGAACAGTCTAATATTCAGTGTGCATTCATTTCACAATCTAAAATAGCTAAATGCAATTAACTCTCATATGCTTGGTGAAATGTTCTCCCATGAGAAACAAATGTCTTCCACAGATGAAGAGATAGAAAACGAACCACAAACACTACGTGCAAATATGCTGATCTGATTTTTTTTAAAGTTTAATGGCATTTTATTACAATACGAATCCTGCCTCCTTTAGTTCTCTTTAAATATTTAACCGTCTCCTGTCATCTTCTTTTTAAGATCTTTGAGCTGGGCCTCAGCAAAACTGGTCCACTCAAACCATGAGCTCCCAGTTGTACAACTAATAAAAACAGACCATGGGATGGGAACAATGATCTGGGGAATATGTTGGGTTGCTGAATAACCAAAGTGCAATCAGGAGATAGTCATATCCTCTCTTCCTATCTATTTCACCCCTGATAATTATCTCCATGCTATTACATAAGGAGGAAATTTGAGTTTAGAACACAGATCAATCCAGGTCAGGCCACTGCCTTCAAAATGCTATATGTAGTATCAATTTGTTCTTATCTCTGTTAGGTCATCATCTATCTACCCATCTTACTATTCTTCCACCGGAGTTTCAGTATTTCATACATTTTAGTAAAATTCCTATTATACATTAGATATCGGAAGATACTGATGTAAATAAATTCTCTGCCATTAGACAGGTCTGATGTGGAAAAATCACATGTAAAAAAAATCACAATGCAATAGAGTATTTGAAAGGGTTAACATAAATAGTTTTTATTGTCCCAGGATTGTATCTTTCTTCTCATCCTAAAAGAATACATTTTCTGTGAAGTCTTCCTCATAAAATCAGAAAGTAAAAGTTATTTTCTAATGACCCATTTACCTTTCACCAAGATTTATGACTAGGTTAAATATATGTACACTGATGGTTTTAGTAATTTACTTCTTGATTGTGTGGTTCTGTGTGTACTTGTTTTATCTAAGCTTTTTGTCTTATCCAAGAGTTGCTTGCTATGAATATGGAAAGTATAATGTGATCCTTAAGAACTGAGTCTCTGAAAGCCATATTGCATCCCAGCTTGCCTACTTACTAGATGTTATTCTGGGAAAGTTACCCTCTCCTTGCCTTCATACTCATCTGAAAATTTGTGTAATAATAATTCCTACTTCATGACATTGTATATTAATCATGTCTTTTCTGTTGTTTGTTTTTTCTTTTTTTTTTTCTGTATTTGATGTTTGACATCTTGAGCCTGTGTAACTAAAGAAGGACGGCCCCTTCCAGGCTTAGTTACTTCCTGGGGATAACAAACAACCTGCCTGTGAGCACATCTTTGTTATGCAAACCACCCTCTCCCTTTTATCAAGATCCTGCAGTCCTGGATTCTACCAGGCTTCCCTAAATCACCCCAGGGCCAGGTCCAAACAATTTGGAACCATTCCTATAGCCCAGAGCCCACTGAATTTTTTATTTATTTAAATTTTTCAGGCTAAGAAACGCCCACCCAATTATTTACTCTACTTTCATGAAAACCATAATAAAAGCTTTTGCCAATGCTTTCCTCTCACTCCTCACCCCTAACTGTCTCTGGTGTTTTCCTGTGTGGCCCCACATGGTGTTCATGGGTTCTCCTCCTGGGAACTATGAGTTAAAAAATATCTTGTCAGGGGTAGTCACCTTCTGATCTTATCACCTCTCCAGATGTGAGTAATAATAAAGCCCATATTTGAAAACAAGTTGTTATGAATATTCAATAAATCTTATCTATAACTGTGTTATAGAACAACACCTCACATTATAAACGTTCCAATATCATCTATTTTGTTTGGTACCATTTCATATAAGCACATGCTTATGAACACTAAATAGCTAACACTTTTACTCCTTCCTTCATTCAATTTACATTAGTCAAGAATTCCCCATTTGCCAAGCACCATATTAGGCATTGGAGCAATAATGCTGAACACAAGGTCCATTCTCGTGCGTTTATGATATTGTTAATAATTGTAATGATTCAGGCTTACTTCCTCTTGTTTTGTAGTAGCAATTAAAACTATTTGATTCTATGCAAACTAACTCTTTGTAGTCAAAGCGTATTGCATCTGTTCTCAATATTCTTCTCTCTGAGTTTTTCTAATAAGTTTAGTTTTCATAGTGATAATTTCCATTCTTCATGTCTATATCAGTCATTATCTCTCCTACCATTTTAAGGTAAAGGAAACTGGAACAGATTTTTATGGTAAATGATAATTATGGAAAGTAATTACATAATATCTTTTTATTAACATATTCCACTAACTGAAATTTCAGCTGGCAGCTTTATAGTAGATTTACAGTGAATCACTTAAAATCATCCCAACAATTTGAGACTTAGAATTTTTGCCTGATCATTCTCTATCTATATAACTTATTTTTTTGTTCTTAACTGTCCTCTGCACATCTGTATATGAACTTCTCAGGTCCACTTACCTGGTTGCTAACCTGCCAACTATTCTTTTAGGTATCTGCCACACAGTGTCCACTATCATTAACTCCACAAACGTCCATGGCTCTTGCTATCCATCCGGGCTGCCTCAGAAAAGAAAACATGATACAAGGGTGGCCAAGTCCATCACACTCAGAACCTGCCTGCTTCTCACAGAAACAAATACCATAGGTACCTGGTGTTGAACTATGAAATGGAATAGCTTTTATACTGGTAGCCATGTTAATTTATTAAAAAATATTTATTGAACATCTAGACTAACAAACAGCATATGTACAGTACAAGACTTTTTCTACTGTAGGAGAGTAACAACAAGCAAATGATTGCACAAGCAATTATTTTAAAAGGCTAGATTAGGCTTTCCTTTTACATGACATCACAGCAGTGGAAGGTGGAGAAACATAAAAAGATAGGAGGTGGTATATGCCTGTGCATGCAAGCATGAGTGTTTTGAGGAAAGAAAATTGGGAAGGAACCTCAAGGAAGTAACTCCAAGCTGCAACTTAAAAAAATAATTAATTGGCCATGCAAAAGGGGAGGAAAGGAATTGGTCCTGCAAGAGATCACAGGCAAGTAAAAGCCCTGAGGCAGGAAAGAATTTTCAGCAGAAACACAATGGTAGGAATACCAGCAGGATTGCTGGGGAGAGGGAGGGCAGGATAGAACCCAGGACCTCACCGGTGCTATACAATCACCAGGCCAGGATGAATTAGTTACAGTGCTTCTAGCTCTTAAAGTCTATAAATGTACATTTCAAATATTATCTTTTTGTACAAAGATCCAAATATAACCTTCCACCAACATGCTGCTAAAATCAATTGTAGAATAATTTGATACTGTCTTATTCAGTATTTTGATATATTTCCACTTTTTAAAATTGATCTTCTCTGACACCACCTTTTCACACTTTTTGCTAAAACCTGCTGGTTATAACATGAACAGATATATGGCACTTAGGCAAGCTGCTTCTCCAAGAATGGCACCTGGGAGCCAACGGACCAGAGTTCTACCTCATTTTGCAGAATGCCTGCCACTATATTCTCCTTTAGGCTTAGCATCTGAATGACCCGATTTTTCATGAGATACTGCCTACAGCTCCAGTCTGCTGAAATAATGATTGCACCTCTGTCACCTCTGTGAGGCTGGCTATTAATGAGAGGTTAGGATGTGCATGTGTGCCCCCACTTTCCACAGCCGTTGCTGACATCTTTAGGCAATTTTTCACAGAGAACAGCAGATCTCACAGTTCTCCTGTGGAGCCTTCCTTACAGCCACTAATCATCAATTAGTGCTGCCATTTGAGGTGTAACTTTCCACCCTGAGCCGGATTGTCTGCTTTCTACACTTTCCATCTAAAATAAACAGAAATAATCAAGAGAATAGATTTTAGACTGTCATATTGCAAATAGCAAGTCCAGAAATAGATGGGAAGGATTAAGTCTGGTTTGGGTTAGTTTTCCTGGTTTTATTAAATGGGTCTAATTAGAAGCTATAAGCTATTTTAAAAATAAAAATTCTCACTAAGTTGCTGAGGCTCTCTCAAAGTTGCTAAGGGTAGCCTCAAATTTGTATCCTCCTGAGTCACTGGAATTATAGGCATATGCAACTAGCTCAATTTGTTTTTGATTGTGATTTGTCTTCATTTGTTGAAGAACATTTTCATGTTACTTTTCAGAGAAAATAATTGATATATTTTCTGAGAATATAGTCATGTGAAAATTACTTTTTTGCTGCCTTATTCATAACAGAAATCTTAATTTTACATAAAACCTTCTGATAACAACCTTTTCCTCTTAGCATTATAGAATATTAGTACAGGTTGTTTGTTTCATTATCTTCATGCATAGATAGAGTCATCAAACGTCATTGTGATTTTTATTCTCTTACAAATAGGCTGCTTTTTATGATCTTAATCCTTTTGAAATATACTGTTACTTCACTGGACTTTTAAAAAATGAAACACTGCCAAGATATGCCGAGCTAAAAGCTTCTTTATATTGATTATTGTCTGGACATAGAAAACTCTTTTAACTATAACTGTCAACTCATGAAATTTTTCATCAACTGTATCCTGAATTACTACTTCTGACCTAATTATTTTCATCTTTTCCTCATAACATGTATAATTTTAAGATTGGCTTTCCATTTCTGGCATCTCATTTCTATGATTGTCCGCCACATCCTTTTTATTATTGCGTCTTTTTCCCTCTAGTCTGAGGATGCTACTCATTGTTCATATTACAGATTCAAATTTCTGTGGTGTCAAAATAGTTTACTATATCCCAAGTGAATTTATTCCATGTAATGATTTTTTTTTTTTTTTTTTTTTTTGCTATTTAATCCCTTTGAATTTCCCTTTTTATTTCATGGATCTCCCTTTTGATTTTATCCTATTGTCATCTTGGCTCCCAATAAAAGAAGGAGGAGGAGGAGGAGGAACGTTTCTAGCATCATGGCAGATATGCCAATCATTTTTATAAAATATGATTCTTAGGAATAATAACCTTGCTCAATTTTTCAGTCTCTATGGTAGATTTTTTCTTATTGATTGCTCAATGTAAGTCAGTCATTACTATCCAGATTCTCAATACTTTCTAATAGAAAACATTTAGTGAGAGCAAATGAGTAAATTAACTTTGTCTCTTTGCCCTGATCCTGTAGATCTCCCTCTGTGATCTACAGTTTTGGGACAAGAAAATAAACGTTGTCTTAGGCCCACTCTAAATAGACTAGCAGCTTTTAATCCAATAATATTCCTCTGCACTGGCCTTCTGCCACCTCCCACACACTGGTTTTACAGTGGTATCAGGAACACTAAAAGTCACAGAAAAGCTTGTATCATGACTCTGGGCATCTCCTCTATGGTACTTGACTTGTTGTGCACCACTATCTCTAAGATGCAGCATGCTACAATTAGTAAATTCCCCACCACACTGCTGCTTATTTTCTTATGGACCACGACTGCTTGTACAGTCTGTGCATGTGGTGGTGGGGGGCGGGGGGGCGGGGATGGAGGCAGCAGTGAGTGATAACCAAAAGACATCAGAATAACAGCTTAGTTTTGCCGCGGATTTTTATTGGTTCAATCTCCCTGAACTGTATGTTTGGGGGGAAAGAGGGATAAGGAGACCAAAAGGAGAAAAAAAAAATCATTTTTTCTACTCCTTTCAAGTAGATAAAATAAAAATAAAGCAGGACAAACTGTAATGCATTCCGCTGTTGTGTATTTAAAAATAAAATAAAATCAGTAAAACTGAAAAAAATAAAAAATAAAAAAAAATAAAGTAGGACAAAACTAGGAGTCTCTTCTCAGCACTTGAAAATTATTTTTCATGGTTCTTGTAGCGAATGAAAAACTCCTTTCTGATTTTGGTAATAGGTTAAATTCAGTGTTATATTATTGTTAAAATTGTTCTTTATCTGTGTCTTAATATGTACAAAGAAGTCAGGAGAGGCTTCAGAGGAAACTAGCTAGAGAACTTTAAAGCAAGAGCCCATCAGAATGTCTTTAATTCCACCAGGGCTATACAACTGATATTGTTGAAGGTTTCTGGTATTCAGTATAAAATATTTTTCATTTAACTTCATGATTTTTATTAGTCTTTGAAGTTCAATAAAATAGCAACTTACATTGCTTTTGATCTTTGGTGTTGCTGCGTAGACACTCTTTGAACATGTGGGGCTAGATAATTTACAATATCAACCTAAATAGCATTAAAGATTCTTGAAGCATTTTGAGTATTGTATAGGCAGTTTATCAGACAGAGCAGGCTGCTTTTGATTTTGACATCTCTGCTGAGTCACATCATATGTAAATGGATTATCTGAAAATTATAATAGAGATATTTGATTCTACTGATGTTTTTAATAGGAAGTCAAATCAAAATAACTACCTTCTACATTAAAATGTATTTTCCCCATCACTATTGAATTTGACCCAATAGCGTTAAATCAGTATGGGCAAAGTCACCATAAGCAGACTTCAGGAGTCTATTTTGCATTGGCAGGAGATGATCCAGCATGGCATTTCCATCTCTGCTTTTACAAATAAAACATTTGCATAAGCTATATCATACATTTGGATTTGAAAACAAATTCCATTTAAAAGTTGTCTTAATTGGAGGTTCAGAGCTACAAACTACTGTAATGTCCTTAACATTCTCTATAATTCAGCCTAAATGCTATTTCTAAAGTATTGAACTTTTATCTAATCCAACAGCACCTACAACACAGCCCTTCTAATGTTGCTCTGATGAAATCTCCCCCTCCTGGGAATCATATTTAAACATCTGACCTTGAATATCATAACAAATTATTTTAAGATCTTTATATCCCCAAACCATTTATAGACATTTTCATTAACTAAGTTGCATGTCCCAGGAATATGATATAAATGAAAAGAAGTCTATGAAAAAGGCTTTAATTCTCTTTTATCTTAATTAAATTGATCAGTACATAAGTGAATTAAAAAAAAAACATGGAGAAAGACACATAGACAAATTGTGGTAGGAAGAATTATAATCTTTCTGATGAATAAACAATAAAAATTTAAATGTTTTAATGTACTTACTCGTGCATATTCTATTGCCAGTAAAATTATTATGAGCATCATAAGTTCAGAATTTTTCGAGCTACACTTTAGAAAACTGACAAATTTTGTATGCATACTACTACTCTAAACAGCCTAAGAGACTGAATAAATGAATTTTAAGCAGCATAGTCATTGCAAATGTCTGAGCTTAGTTCAAAGATTTATTCATTTGGAGCATTTCTCTGACTTTTTCTCTAGTTGATATGTGGCCACTGTATACTATTTAGGAAATCTGAAAAATAATGGCAAAATGAAAAATAAAATCACTTAAGGGAAATACTTATGGTACATAGTTAAACTAGGAATTAGAACAGGTAGGACTCTGAAAAAAATTCCTGTTACAATAACACATTTGTATTATTCACATATTTTACTTCAGTTATATGTATAATTGAATATATATCTGCATAAAATTTTACATCTTACTAATGCAATGTTTTAAATTCCTTTATATGGTTATATCTCTGTAGAGATGAAATGGGAGACTCAAAGTCATGTAAGTTCCAGACACACTATGGTCTTACTTTAGCTACCTCTGCTGCCCAGCTGGTATGTACTCAATAAATAAAAGCTAATTTTAAGATTTAACTAGAAAATCATAATTGAGAAAAGAGATTTTCCAGGAAAATCATAAAGTATGTCTACAGTGTTTTTAAATAGCTACTATTAACGTCTACTGTTAGTTTGAGTTATGTTTTCAATATTTCTCAGAATATATTGTTTCTACCATAAGACAACTGAGGACTTACCAAGATTTCAAACATTACCTTCATGTAATGTTTTGTGTTTCAGTGGCTCATTTTATCAGCAAATCAAGATTATTTTCACCATGAGACAATAAAAGAGGTGTTCCTATGTTTGAAAAATTCTTATAACTTATACAAATTATAAACAGTATCTTACTCATTCTTTTTAACACCTATTATCAGGATTATAACACGTTTTAATTTTTTGTCTTTATTCTGCTTAAAATATAGTAATTTCTATTATTTTTCTATGTTTTGTTGGAGATAGAGGAGAGTGTTACATTTTGTGTTAGTCATGGCTTTTTTTATTATGCCATTTTATTTCCTATATTTCTGATGTAAACAATAGATGATAGAAGGAAGAAGAAAGAATGGAAAAAAAAAGGTAAAAAGCTAAATGGCTAAAAAAATTTCTTCAACTTCACTAATCACTCAAGAATTCAAAAGTTTGCAAACTTGAAATCAGAATTATGAATCTTGGATAGCAATCATATGTCAGACCTTCAGAATCCAATTGGAAAAGAAAAACTAGAAACTTTGTAATGAACATTAATAATTTACTATGTAAATCATATAATAATAATTAGAAGAGAATGTCAAAGCTCCTTGGTAAATTAATTTCCAATTAATTATTTAGAAATTTCAGTCTTCCAGAATTTAGGAGAAGAAGACTGATAGAATGCAGCTACATTAATTTGGTCACTAGCTTTCAAAAATCTGTGTGATAAGATGATAAAATAAAAGTAAATTGCAAATTTGACTTTCTAAACTGACCAACAATTTAAAATGTTGAAGTTTAATACCAAAATCTCTTTGAGTCTGAGGATATTTTACTGTTCTAAAAAAGATAATTATTCTACATTGATTTTTTGAAATTCTAGAGTCTAGCAAGCCATGTATAGTTCTTTAAAGATATGTAAAAAGAATATAATTTTACATTTTGTTTTTTAAAAAAGCTGCATTCTATACATGTTGGCCCTTCTAATTGACAACCTAGTATGTTTTGTCATTATGTAATAGACACTAGTCAAGGTGCTAGTTAGAAGCTACAGATCCAAAGTAATTTTTCAAATGGAAATTAATTCAGCAGTCTAGGGAAATACTATCACAAACAATGCCCTGCTGACTCTCATTAAATCAATTTGGAAAGGCATATGGGTGGAAAGGCAAAAATAAATCAATAAGATTAAAAAGGAAGTATATAGCTTTACAGAAAAGAGAAAGAGGGAGAGAGAGGGGAGTTATAGTATCTGGTTGCTAAGTGACAGGATTGTAAGTAGAAATCTTTTGTCTCCCTTGTAGGATAAGGCAGCTTTGAGAACTAGAGCTAAATATTGTTTGCATATGGTCCAATTTATACAAACTACATTTCCCTCAGCAAGACCTCGCTCCATCTTTAAAGAGGGAGATGAGCTTTCACAGGGAGCATTGCCTAGCAACAAGGTGCTAAGAAGGCAAGCAGAGCTGGGAGCTGGGTTCTGTCTCTAGAAAGAGCTTCCTCTCTCCCCACCATGCTACATGCTACAGTGACCTCTAGAACAGATGGATACCCTTGAGAGAATCACCTTAACAACCAGATACAAGAGAGGAGTTTTGCTAAGATCACTATAAAGCTAAGTTTCTTTTGTTTTCAACAGATATAGGGTGCTCATTCCTCTGTGCTGAGCACTACACAAAGCAATTTCACAAACACATTTTTATTCCTTTGAAGCCCCTGGCTCTCATCAGTGTTGAGTCATATAACTGACACTGACTAGCTGCCAACCTATGGTCAATCTGGTCTTACCTGGGACTGTCACATGTTTGCTGAGAAGAGATCATCTTTGCTATGACCTTGAACATTGAACACCTACCCCCACCCTACTATAGGCAGGGTGGCAAATTTTTAACCTCTTCTTCACAGCTGGAAAATTAACTGTTCCTCACTCCCCACCCACATTTTGATAAGAATTCTAAGTAATTCTTTTTTTTTTTTTTTTTTTTTTTTTTTTTATGGAATGCCTACTAAGCACATAGTACTAAGTAATGGAGATAAAATTAAGAACATGTAGTTCCTATAGAAGCCTATAAGGCACGAAGGGAGTAAATAGAAGAGGCATAAAATGGTCAGAAAAGTCAAGAACAGTGGGAAGGCAGTCTGCAGCTGGTACCTCTACCCTGAGACCAAAGTAGCTTGCAATTCCTCAGGCAAAAAGAGTGAGAGTGGCTGGAAACTGAGCTGGGAGGCCGGGTGGGAAAAAGACCTTCTGCGACAAGAAAACAAAGGCATTCCCCAGAGGCAGGAAGCCTGAAGCCTGGGGAATTCATTACCCTCTATCCTTATAGTTCAATAGTGATATTTTTTTTTCACAATACTCAAATTAACTCAATAATTTTTATTGTAATGTAGGATGATGTCAAAGACAATTCACAAATGTAATACAAAAAGCTATTCTTCTATTCAAATTGCATTTAATAAAAATGTTTCTATGTATCAAAACAGACTGTGCTCAGACTGTGCTCAAAATTATTATTGTTAAGGATATAGGACAATATGATACAGCCATTCCTAAACAAGCCTTTATCAAATTGTGACTACCAAGAAAAATTAGGAAATGCATTCTGAGGATATCAGATATAACCCTCTCAAAGACTGTTTACATAGACATACCTATTCTTAGCTGCAGATCGGATTGTTCTTTTAAAGGAGCAGAATAGACAAATCTATTGACTAGGATTGTTTAAAAAGACAACACATGTGATTTAATTTTTGAACGGGTATTTCTGAAAACACTGTGCCCAAAATTAGAGCTTCAGGCACTTCTGGTTTGCTACTCAGGGCCTTCCACGCCGCCTCTCTGCTGCCCTCATGTGAAATGACAGCGTAGAGCACCACAGAAAATCCTGTCTGCAAACAAACTCGCAATGTCCCCAGCGCAGAACAATGAAAATGGAGGGATGACGTGACAAGCCTTTCCCAGGGATTCCAGGAATCAGGTTTGTTGTGACTCAATGACTGCGCAGAAGGGTTTCTACTGGATAATATCATCAGGCTTTGTGTGAAAGAAAAGAGTTTTTCCAACATTAGAAGGGAGTTCAAGATATATATTTAGAAATAGAAAGAATAAAGAAGCAAGACGTAATTGGCTAATTAAGGCTCCAACTTGTACAATTACAGACCAATTATTGCTCAGTCAAGCACTGAACCTTACTGTATTTTTTCCACCTTGGAGGTGTTACACCATTCTTTGCTAGTGGCAGAATACACATCAGGGAATTCATCTAATCTTCCTAGTTTATTGAAGCTAAATATACCCATTTCCTTAAAAAATAAGCTGTTTTATGCCAAGTTGTATTACATACAAAATGTGATAGAAAATTTTCATTTTTTCAGCCAAATTTTCTAAAGTACCCTTCAAATATGCCAATGCGTGCTTTCTTTTTTCATTCTAGTCTATCCCTTAGAGACTGTAAGTAGTCTCATAGCTTCATAATCACAGTTAGGTAGATGATTTGCCAATGGCTCCCCAGCTTCTCTTGTATATTAGTCATTAATCTTTGAATGATTCACTACAATCTCTAGATACAAGAATATTTTCTCCTACCCCCAAACATGCCTCCATCCTGATTTTTCTGTATTCTCAAGTAGTCTCATTTTTTTTTTCAGGCTTTGCATACAAAAGTTTTGTTGTTTTTTTGTAGCGCAGGTGGTTGAAGCCAGGATCTTAAACATGCTAGTCAAGCACTCTGCCATTCAGCTACTTCTCTATCCTGAGAAGTCAATACTTAATGAGAATTTATAGAATTAATGATTACATGGATGAGAAGATGGATGGATAAATGGATGGAGAGGAAACGATAGATAACAGACAAATAATCATAATGTTGAACAAAGGACAAGTATGCTGTAATAGAAAAATGGAAGTTAATTAAGGAGGAGAACAAGAGACATGTTTTCATGATGAAGTGATTTTTAAGCTAATGTCTATGTAGCAAGAGATTTGTAATCGGGCAAAAAAATGAAGAAAACAGGTCAGGCACAGAAAATAATCTATTCTTAAATTCGGAGGTAGGAAAAAGACATTTGCAGAAAACCAAAATATGGGCAGGGGAGGAATGGCAAGACAATGAAGAAGTGGCCCCAGTGAAATTCTAGTCAAAATTTTTCCTCCTTATTGGCATATTTGCAGTTTGTTGTGATTCATTTTTAATTGGATCTGAATGCCTTTCAATAGGAACTAGAGATGCAGATGGCTCAGACCCCACCACACACTATGGTCTTACAGGCATGGGCAGCATATATTCACATCAACTTCCTGTTCCCAATTCCTGTTTGAGATTGAAATTGAATCCGTGTGATTAAAGTTTGCATCTTAAAAGCAAAGAAAGCCATAGATTTTTAACCGGGAAAGTAACATATTCTGATTTGAGTTTAATAAATGTAGTAAAATATTTTTACAACACAGTGTGATCCAATTTTTTTTCATTCCCATTATGTGGCATTTTGTTATGTCAGGTTAATAAAGTGAACTACATGAGTCTAATAAGTACCATAGGTTATGCATTGTGAAAGCCCAAGAAAGCATCCCAAAATCCAACTCAAAGGGATTTCAGTCAGGCACCACCCAGTAACAATTATCCACTCCAGGTGTATATTGACAAAGACAATACTACATTCTTTGGCTAAGACAGTTGGAGCAATATCAGGAGTCTTTTGTTTTGTTAGAGTCTTCTAGGAAAACTGCACTGAAGAGCACTATAGAGGAGGAAATCCCTCATTTATTTCTGAAGATAGAACTGAAATTTCCTCAGTGAGACTTCCATTATAATCTTTGGGCCCCTCCACATAGTTCTTTTCATGTACTAATTTATATTAGAATTGGATTTCTCATGGCTTGACCCAAAGCCTTCACCACAGTCATTATATTTCTGTTGGTCACTCGAAGAGAAACTAGCAGAGTACTTTTTGTATCTCACACACACACACAGCATACGTATCATATTTTGCATCACTCCTGCAATAGCATTATGTTGAAACTCACAGTCACATTTCTACAGGAATTTTTAATGCATATTTCTTAATGAAATTGTGCTCAAAACAACCCTCCTCAAAATCCAGAAGAATTAAGTTGAATGCAGTCCTAATTTAGCTTTGATTTTAATTGTTTGACCTCAGGCAAGTCACTTTCCCTTTGGATCTCAGGGGTCTCATTTGTACAAAATAGAGAATTATCTAAACAATCTCCCATTTTTCTTTTAGTTATAATATTGTATGAATTCATTTTTAATAATGACTATGATGAATAGGCATTTTATATTATACAGATGTCTACCAAACGATAATGATATCAGAATTCATAGATGAATTCCTTGCATTGATGATAGAATTTTTACACTTGATCTTAGCCAAAAGGCCGAGAAGCGATATGATGATAGAATTTTTTTTTAATTATTAAATGATGCTTTAATTTTTATACTGAACCATATTATCCTTATTGGGGAAAACTTATTGCCACCTTTAGACTATTGAACATGAAGTGATAAAACAATAATTCTCCTTAACTGCTTGCTGAGAGTGGATGACTGATAGTAATTATTATAAAGCTAGTCCCCAATTATTATTTAATAGGAAAATAATCTTCTACGAAACAAGATTCTAAACATAAAAGTCAATCTTTCCACAAAAATAATAATAGTAATAACATTCCTATCACTAGCCAGCAAATAATGACTCTAGTAACAATAACAATTATTTCATCTTGTAACCTGCAGAAACTTCTATCTGTGTAAAATAATCAGCTAATACTTTCCTAAATCTATTGGAAATAAAGCAACATTTCAATAAAATGAACTGATAAAACTGACTTCACTAATTTGAATGAATGAATGAATGAAGTAGTGGAGAAATAAAAAGAGCTAAAAACCCTATTTATTAGGAAACACTTAGGAAACGACCAGTTATTAATTCTGTGGTCAAGAGTTAAAGTCCTGGATGAAGGCAGCTATGTCATAGTAGAGAGTTAGTGACAAGTGGAAGCAGATCAACAGCACCTAAAAAAAGTTCATTCTCAGAGTGTGGTTACAGCTTAGCCTGATTCCTAGTACCTGTGAATGTACCCTACATGACAAAAGGGACTTAGAAGATGTAACTAAATTAAGATGTTTGATGGAGAGATTATTCCTGAGAGTCTAACATAATCACACCGCCCTTTAAAGAATCAGACAAGGACAGTCAGAGTCAGAGAAGGAGATGTAGTGAAAGATCCAGAGGTCAGTGACTTGGGTTCTGGAGTTAATTCCATTATTTACCACAAACAACGTTATTCTCCATTTTCTGCATCAATTTACACATGGTCTAAAAAAAGTAAAGGGACAAATGAAGAATTATTTTTGTGAATATGTTTGTCCTAACCTTTAAATGGCTCTGTTATGGCTTTTCAAATTTTTCATGATTTATTTTAAGATGACTGTATTAATTTCCTATTGCTGCCATAACAAATAAGCACAATGGATTACAGACAGTTAAAGATTTTCATGCAAGAAGTCACAGTAGAGGCACAAAGCAACTCAGTGAGACCCTATCTCTAAATAAAATACAAAATAGGGCTGGGGATGTGGCTCAGTGGCCGAGTGCCCCTGAGTTCAATCCCTTGTTTGCCCCCAACCAAAAAAAGTCACAGTAGTGGTGTGTGTGTGTGTGTGTGTGTGTGTACTTACACATGTATCACTAAGTTAACTGTACAGAATATACCTAAAGTTTCACTGATGAATGTGAGTTTAGTTTATCCTAAATATTTATTTCATCATCTTTATTATATTTTGAACTTAAAGACCTCCTCTTAACATTATTAAGAACAAGAACATGGGCTGCTCATAGTCATATCCCACCAATAAACAATTTGTTTTATTTTCTAAATAGAAATAATATATAGCCATCAGTATTTAGTGGAATTCTATATAGTATGTTGTACTATGCTAAGCCCTAGAAAGTCAGAGAAAAAGATGAGGTGGCACAAATGAAGGAACTCAGATCACCCTAGAAACAGGGCAAATTCTATTGTTTATTCAATTGTTTTATAAACTACTTATTTAGCTAGTATATCTGAGTAATACTTTAAATTATTTTCATTCTACCACTAGTAGCATTTTGTCTGTTCCCAAATATTCTGTGCCATCATTTCAAGAATACATCTACACTTGGGAAATATTTTTTGGAGACACATTGTTTCTTGTAATTTAAGTTATAGCTAGTAGTAAAGATATGTAGTCTGTATAGAACATTAATTTCCAAAATGCTTCAGAGCAATATCTGGCTTTCATGCAAGAGCAGACCTAGAGCCCACATTAAAGCTGTGGGCTCTAGAAGTGGAAGAAAACATTTACTTTATCTTTTATTCTTCCCCACCAAAAAATTAAGCATTGTTAAATGTTAACTGCCACTATATTTCATATAACATGTATCCTAAAAATAGGAGTCTTTTCTCATTTTCAGGGAACAGGGGTCTTATTCTGGAATTTATGAATGAGCAGCAAAATAGCTTCAAGTAATTTGTTAACCCCTTGAAATGTAAATATGTCTCTGTGTGTGTTTCTCTGTGTGTGCACACTTATACTTCTTAAAAATACAGTCAAGTCACTAAGTCACTAGTGCCCAAAGAGATCTGTAAAGAGAACCACTACCTTTCTGTAAGCTAATTTCAGTTTGGAAAAAGGTTAGATATTTGGAGGAAGTTTCCATTTCCCCAATTACACCCTCTCTAATAGTTAATTTAAATTGGCAACTTGATTGGATTAGGAGATGCCCATGATTAAGAGGCTTGTGGGTGTATCAATGAGGGTGTGTCTAGTAATGATTGGCATGTGGGATAACCAACAGAAATGGAGACCCTCCCTAAGCATGTGCAGCACCGTGCAATAGGATGATGGCTTGGATGGAATAAAAATTGGAGAAACAAGAAAGCTGCAGTAGAGGCAAGCTGATTCTTCTTGAACGGGTTCTTGATTGCTGCTGTGATTGTCGGCGGATATCAGACTCTCTTCATTCTTCTAAAGCAAACTGTGCCAGTGATTCTCCAGAAGCCTTGGGTCTCAGACTAGGGTAGCACCTTGATCCCTCTTGTTCTAGGGCTTCAGCCTCTTAGACTATGCAGTTACTTGTTCTTTTAGCCCTCCAGCCTGCAGACAACCATTTCGGACTCTCCAGCCTCTGGTCACAAAAACTAACCTGATAAATCCCCTTTTTAAAATTACACTTTGTAGTGAGCCATCCATGGGCTGTGTGTGTGAGCTATATGCATTTGAGCATATGAGGAGACTAGTCTGGCTATGTCCTTTTTGGGCTGTGCCACGCACGTGTGCCTTTCCTCTCACTCTGCTTGTGATCCCACACAGCACCTGAGATGGGCATGACTTGTCAAGATGTCAGACAATCTGCTGACCACAAGACATCACCAAGCAAGACTCCACCCTTTGAAACCCAATCCCTTTCCTTATTTGGGTGGAACTTTCTCTCTTTTTTTAATATTTTGTTTTAGTTGTAGTTGGACACAATAACTTTATTTTATTTATATGTGGTGCTGAGGATCAAACCCAGCACTCCGCACGTGCTAGACGAGCGTTCTACCACTAAGCCACAACCCCAGCCTCTGGGTGGAACTTTTTATTAAATGTCTTTCCCCTAAATAAATAGAGGGGTTCAGAGTGTGCTCTTTCTCTTGCCTCTTGCCTCTCTTGCTCCCCTTACCAACCAGTGTGAGAGCTGAGGTCTCAGGGCAGTCTCTGATTCCTCAAAAAGGTATTTCTGTGTTTGTGTGTGTGTGTTTTTTTTTTTTTGTCTGTTTGTTTTGTTTTTTTTAGTTGCCAGCCTGGCCAACTGGCAACAATCCTTCCTGTTGATTCTGTTGCTCTAGAGAACCCTGACAAATACACCCTCCCAATCAAACTATACTCAAATCTTTTGCTACCTGGCATGGGCCCTCATGTAGGAAGTTCTTAAAGCTATATGTGTTAAAGCAAGTCTTTAAATGTGCTCTTCCGTTGGCCAACTCAGGTTCTTGCTCAAAGGTAACCTCTTTGATGAGGACTTCTCTCCCCACGTGTGAAGTAGCAACGCATCTCCCCTGCTCCGTGCTATTCCCCTCAGCTCTTTGAGTTTGGTGGCAACACCATCACTATTAGATAAGCCGCGCACTTCAATGACTGTTGTGTTGTCAACCTTTCCTCACTAAAACATAAGTCCCAAGAGAGCTGGCAATATTTTTGTCTCTTTTGGATCTCTGCCATACCCTGAATGCCTACATTAGTAATAGCTGGATCAAACAGGCACTTGATACATACTAACTGAATGAAGGAGGGAAAATTTCTACACTATGTTTTAAAAATGGAAATCAAACTATTAATAACAAGACTCTAGTGACTTTTTAAAAATTCCTATGAATAAATTTTTCTGTCTGAATTTTATCTTCTAAATATCACCTTTTTCAAATGTCACTTTCTTTTTTTTTATTAAGCTCAAATATTGTTTTTCTGTTAAGTCTTCGTTGTTTTATAAGAAGTGAATGTTCTCCCTGATGAACTTCATAGCATGTGTCTGTATCTCTAGAAGCAGTAAACTTCTCCTGTAAGCATTAGAGTTATATGAACATCTTATTAGCAAAAATGAATTCCAAGTTCTCTGAAGGAAACATTGGTGATTTATGCAGTTTCCACAAGCTGCAGCCCTGAACACGATCCCCTGCCTGGTTGGTTATATACAAAAATCAATAAATGTGATTCATCACATAAATAGAGTCAAGGGTAAAAATCACATGATCATTTCAATAAATGCAAATAAAAGCCTTTCAACAAAATTTAGCACTCATTCATGTTAAAAACATTGGAGAACTAGGGATAGAAGGAACTTACCTCAATACCATAAAGGGTATACATGATAAAGCCAAAGCCAACATCACACAGAACACAGGAAAACTGAAAACATTTTCTCTAAAATTAGGACCAGGACAAGGATGTCTACTCTCATCACACCTATTCCTTGTAGTTATTGAAGCTCCAGTGAGAGCAGTTCAGAAAGAGAAGGACATTTTAAAGGGATAGAAATAGTAAAAGAAGAAGTCAAACTATCTCGGTTTGCTGATGACAAAATTCTATGTGTAGTAGACCCAAAAAATTTTATCAGAAAACTTCTGGATCTGATAAGCAAATTCAGCAAAGTAGCAGGATACAAGATGAACATAAAAAATCAATAGCTTAGGGCTGGGGATGGTAGAGCACCTGCATGTGTGAGCCCTGAGTTAATCCCCAGCACCACAAAAAAGAAAAAAAAATCAACATCTTTCTTATACTCCAGTGATGAACTTGCCAGAGATGTGTTGGATAGCATCAGCCCTGGCTTCACAGTACCTGCTTTCAACTCTTGGTTCCATAATCACTTACTTTGAGACACTGTCAGGTTACTTAAGCTACTTAATGGGGTTGCTTTGAGGATTAATAGAATGATGCAGTTCAACTATCAGCTAATAAATGCTCAAGGAAGTGAATCCATTTTTAGCATCATGTGTATTCACTATTTGTGAAACAAATGAATGGCTACATAAGTTATGCAATAATGAAATCAGTGCAAATGGAATCCATATTTAATAATGTAAATGGGTCCTTAATGTGAACCAGAAAATAAATCAATGTTAAGCGAATAGACTCTTGTCAGATGGATCAGGATCAAATCTACCTCTCACTACCCATGCCAGCTTGAGCAGGTGTTATCTTCTCTACCCCTAAATTGTCTATTTAACTCAAAGATCAGAGCATAGACAGAGGAAATGATCAATATTGATAATTACTTAAAAGTTTTCTTTTAATCTTACGGGCTATCAAACATTCATAAATATTTTAGGAATTTAGTCTGTATGCTAATAAATAAAAAGCAACAATTGAACTTTCAAAGCATCTCATTGCAAGTCTTGTCTTTTCAAGATAAGACTGCACTACAGATATTTGGAGAAAAAATTATTTCAAAACAAGCGAAGTTCCAAAGCAGTAAATATAACTTCAAAAATCCTTTTATGTGTTTTTTAAAAGTAATCCTCAAAGCATCTGTTATTAAAACTTTCTACTTTCTGACATCCAACAGTGTTATTTCATAATCATTAATAATTAATCATAGATCTCTGATTCACTCTTGTACACGCTAAAAATAGGAGACCATGAATAGGCTTAGATCCTTAGCAACAGAATATTGAATATTCCAGCAGCCTGACCTGGGTACCTATTCACATTTGAAAACAGATCTGTCTCAAGATTGCTAAATCGGAAGATATTTAATGGCAAAGTCAGACATGTTTTTCCTGTTTGCAGCTATTTAAACTGACCTCACTAAAAGCCTCAACATCCTCCCCCCATCCCCCAACCTCCTCACACTGTCTCTGCCTGTAACAGAGAGCAAAAGAGCTGTGCAATCGTCTTTCTACTCTAGAGATGGAGACCCCCAAACAGGAGGCTCACCAAACCAGCACCAACCTGGTTGGATGCCTGATGATATCATGTTGTTACTCACCATGTGACAAATATTAAATGCACTCCAAGTAAGAAAGTGGCATAACACTGGTAACATGTAATCTCTTTTTAAATTTTAACTTAATGTGTTCAATAAACTGTACAAGATACTGTTGTATATACTTTACAAATATGAGTTCATTCAATCCTCGTAACAACCCTAATGGGAAAATGAATCAGAGATTAAGAATTGCAGCTTCACGCAACTAAATCAATTGGTGTCACTCCCAGTGAATTTGAGATGTCACAAAGTAATCACACAAAAACAGAGAAATATCTTTTTGTTTGGGTTCAGTGACCGCTCCTCAGCTGCAGCTCCCACAGGGGAACAAGGCAGGCAAGAAAAAGAGCAAGAAGCGTGTTCTGGACCCTTTTATTGGGGAGAAGCCATTCAAATGAGGCAATGGATTCTGACCCATTTCAGGGGGTTGAGTCTAGCTTCCTGATTGAAAGGCCATGCCCATCTCATGTGCTGTGTGGAGATCAAAGGCAGAGCAAGCGAAAAGGACACATACGTGCATAGCCCAGACAGAGCAGCATCGTCAGTCCAGTCTGTTTTGTAAGCTCAAAATGCTCACAGCTCCCACACACAGCCCATGGCTGACTTGCCACAGAGGATCTAGACAACAATTATATACCCAATATGTGGAGGAGCCAGGATTCAAATCCAGGTAATCTAGGTCATGAATCTTAGCCTAAACCCAAGGCAACCCATCCAAGCAGTAAACCACAAATCTGGTTAGCCAATCTGTATGTAGCTCTTGGCTTAACAGAAGGACAAATGAAAAAAAAAAAAATGGAGAAATGTGGCAAGAGCCTATTTAGTGTAAATAAATATATATCCCTTAATTTAGTATTCAAAATATTCAATTCACCAAGTGATACACTATGAATAATTTCACTAGTATAAAATGTGAATCAGGGAGCATAAACATGTATACCATAGTTCAATACAAAATAGCGTAGGCAGCAACGGAACATCCTCAATGCTTTGTTAACAAGTACTCTGGCTTACCCCAATGTAAGGAGCATCATTTCTTTCTTTTCCCCAATGAAAAGCAGTCACTCTCTCCCTTTCTCAGAGAAATAGATAGATAGATGGTAGGTGGATGAATAGTTAGTTCCACTTCCACCTTTTGCTTAAAATCATCTTGTTGTGGTTTAGATGTGGTGTCACTGAAAAGCTCACGTATTAGATGGTGCAAGAAGGTTCAGAGGAGAAATGAATGAGTTGTAAAAGCATTAATCCCATCAGGGAGGAATGGAGCCAGCCTTTTATGGACTAAGATCTCTAAAACCATGAGTTCCTGAATAAACCTTTTCTCCTCTATGATTGTTCTGGTCAGATCTTTTAGACACAGCAGCAAAAATAATTTTTTTTCTATCCTCCAAACCAGATAGCTTCAAGCTTAAGCACATTAATGTCTCTCTAGATACTAACAATGCCCTACAAAATAGCTATAAACCAGGTGGTTATGCAATTTGAACATAAATTAATCAAATAAGCAAGTTTAAAATGTAGTTCCTCTGTCTACTTGCCACATTTGGCTAGTGGCTTCTTTGGACAGCACAGATATGGAATATGTTCATCATCATCATAGAAAACTCTGCTTTGGGAAAAAAAGATGGCTGTCCTGATCCCTAGAAGTGGAATTGATTCATATTTTCTGGGTTATTCTATTTTTGTATCCTCATAGAGCTACACAATTAAGTTTAAGAAAACCATTTAGTGTAAACATCAAAAAATTTTTGTAATGCTTACTTTATTGGACACCTCCTTTAGTATGCAAATTTTGTTTGATTGAAATCATTGGCAAGAGTCTGAATTTATTTATTTTTCTTATATGATATACTTCCAAAGCTAGAAGTAGAGAGTTTAATGTATGCAAACTTTTTAATCAAGGAAAGCATAATTATATAGTAGATTTCTTTCTTTACCTAAAAACTTCATTTGACTTCATGCAGTATCAGGAGAAAATCATTCTGTACCATGTTGCTTTTTCTATCCTGATGTGGGCTCACATCACTTGATCTCTCAGAACTGTATCTAGTTTTATGAAACAATTTTTTAACTTAATTTCCCTAATATGTTATCACTGGTAAAATAATTAAGCAATTGAATCAGCAGCTAAGAAAATTTAGATAATATTTTATCCTAAACATTAGAATAGTTCCTCCATAGTGTCTACCATCCATCCATCAGATGCTTATCACTTATTGCATAGCTGATGGTGTATTAAATTGTTCTCAATTTTCCTAGAATATAATTGAGTTCAAACTACTGAAATAAAAAAGTGATATCTGTTATCCTTGGAGATTTCTTAGGGTGACAGTGATTACCTACAGTCAGATTTCTGCTCATTCTCCAAAATCAACACAGATCCAAAAAGAGAGCAAACAAAACCATCCATAACCCATGCCTACAGCACAATTGGGAGACAGAAAAATGTGATCAATTTCAGCTTAAAAATTAAAAATAGAAATTTCATGCGATCTATCAATTCTACTACTGAGTCTAAATCCAAAGGAAAGAAAAATCAGTATGTTGAGAAGAGATTACACATTACACTTCCCATTTTTATTTCAGCATTGTGCACAATAGTCAAGATATTACTCAACCTAATTACCTATCATTAAATGAGCAAATAAAGAAAATATGTTACACACACACACACACACACACACACACACCAAGCACAGTAGAATATTATTCAGTCATATAAAAAAGAATGAAAAAGTGTCATTTTCAGCAACAGGGATGAGCCTGAAAGACATGCTAAGTGATACAAGTCAAGGTGAGAAAGATACTTGCAGAAAGGCTGGTTAGAAGATATAGAACTACAGTTAAATAGAAAGAGTAAAGTCTAGCTTTCTATAAAATATAGGTTTACTATAGCTAGCAATAATTTATTGGATAATTCAAAATAGCTAGAAGAGAGGATCTTAAATGTTGTTATTACAAAGAAATGATAAATGTTGATAAAAGTTTGAGGTGATGGATATGCTAATTACCCTGATGTGATTTTTGTACCTTGTATATAAGTATTGAAATATCACACTGCACCCTGTAAATATGTACAATTACAATTACTATGTATCAACTACATTTTTAAATAAAATTTAAAATAAAAATGGAAATAAAGAGGGGGGGAATTCACTCATGGAAAGATAAAGTTTCACTGGGAATGGAGAAATAATGAGGACAATGATGAGACCTGGCAGATCAGAGCACTGGCACCTGGAGGCATCTGGAAAACTAAAAGAAGGGACAGAAAAGTTCCCTGTGAAAAGGTAGTTCTCTGGAAGGTGTGGCCTCTTGGGTACAGGAAGGCAGCAGAGATGGGAGGTGGGAGGCATCACTTGAGGCTTGGTAGTAAGGGAAGTTAGGAGGACATGTTAGAAATTAAGACAAATGAAGAAACAAAAACTAATAAAAACCAGGAGATACACCAGCTCCCTCTTCAAAGGGTGCCATCTATTAAAGAAACTACTTGACTACTACAGCATAAGGCATTCTGAAACCAATATTCCTGGAAACCAACAAAATCTCTCATCCCTGCACACAGAGTCAAGGTGATGGAAAATAATTTTAAACATGCAACATCCTGGGAGTATGGAAAATGGTACTCATGAACCCTTCTTTAGTATCTACTAGAGAGGGAGCTTCCTCTTGCCAGAAATAAATGGGAAAGTTTCAGGACTGATGGTGAACATTGAATACACACACACACACACACACACACACAAATTAACTGTAGATCTGAGACTAGAATAAAAATGGGGGGAAAGCTTAAAGAATAGTATGCAACTGGTATATGTTTCGACAAAGTTTATACAACTAACAAAATTGGAGTGTGATAGAGGGAAAGAATGAAAAAAAGTGAAATACACTTACAAAATATATCTCAGTGGTAAAAGAACAACATTTTAAACTGACAAGCTAACGTGCATAAGAATAAGGAATAGGGAACTAAGGGCAATATAAATGGTGTTTGTATGAAAGAAACCACTAGAAAAAATACAAGTTTTCTAAGATACCAAATTAAATATTCTTCTCTATCTCAAAAAAAGCAAGGCCCCCACAAGGAGAAACATGGACACTCTAACTATATGTAAAGTAAATATTTTTAAAAATGACAAAATTGAGGCCAAACATATGTCATATTTATTTTTGTAAATGAGCTTAATTTACCAAATAAAGAGATTTTCAAAATGGCTCACAAAGTAAAACCCAACTCTATGTTACATACTATAGATATTCTTTAAATAGACTCAAGAAAGATAATAATAGAAGGATGGAAAAAGTTATGTCAGACATTATAAACAATAAAGAGGAAGAATTAATTTTGTTTTTGGACAAAGTAAAATTCAGGCCTGTTTTAGCCAGCTTTTTCGCTGCTGTGGCTAAAAGATCTGACCAGAACAATTTTGGCAAAGAAAAGTTTATTTGAGGGCTCACAGTTTCAGAGGTCTTAGTCATAGAAGGACAGCTCCATTCCTCATGGCTCAAGGTAAGGCCAAACATCATGGTGGATGAGTGTGGAGGAGGGAAGCTGCTCACATGATAATCAGAAAGCGGAGTGAGATCTCCACTTGCCAGATACAAATATATATCCTAAAGCCATGCCCCCAATGCCATACCTCCTCCAGCCACACCCCATCTGTCTTTAGTTATCACTCAATTAATTCCATCAGGTGATTAATTCACTGATTGGGTTAAGGCTCTTGTAACCCAATCATCTCTTCTCTGAAACCTCTTGTATTGTTTCACACATGAGCTTTGGGGGGAGGGGGACGGCCACAGGCATACCTCATATCCAAATCAAAACAAGGCCCCCCAAAGTGCATTAAATGAGACAAAGAAGGGCATATTAAAATGACAAAGGATATAATTAATGATGAAAATAGCATTTTAAAATTAACACAACCACCA
Source organism: Marmota flaviventris (assembly GCF_047511675.1). NCBI lineage: Eukaryota > Metazoa > Chordata > Mammalia > Rodentia > Sciuridae > Marmota > Marmota flaviventris. The sequence goes on from NC_092508.1 coordinate 66,464,877, forward strand.
TTTTTATAAACCAGAAACTATAGGAAATGCAGGAGAAATGGTCTAAAAATACAAAGATAACATAGTACTTAAACATATTATTTCCAGACCAAGAAAATCAAATGAAACCAAAAAAGGAAAGTTGTAAAATACTTATTACATAGTGAGCAAGATAGAGCTTATGAGTATATATTAAATTTTCCCACCAGTAATATATTATACATCTTATTCTCAAGGGATATGGAATATTTGGGATATGGAATATTTACATAAATTAAGTATACACTAAATCACTTGGAATGCCTCAGTAGTTTGTATAAAGTAAATTTATACAAACTAAATTTATTTATAATTTATATGGCCATTCTCTGGCCATATAAATAAATATTAGTAAGGAAAACAAAAACAAAACAAAACAAAATGCCTTTCTGAGCTGAAAATGTAAAAAGTCTACTAAAAACTCTAAAACAAGCAGAAATACTAAGTGAAAGTTCAGAATTTCTTTAAGAATTAATGATAAAAATACATATCAGAATATATAGGATATAAGCAATGCAATGCTGCCAGGGAAATTCATAGCCTTAAGTACTTATTTCAATTAAATAAATAAACAAGTTAAAATCACAACCCAAATCTGAAGTAAAAACAACAACAAAAACACTGTAAGCCATGAGAAAGCACCACAAGGAAAATAGTAAAAATAAAAGCAGAAATTATTAGAACTGGCCTTGAGACCTGATTCAAGGACAGGTAGTTAGTGTAGGTAGGTAAATCAGGTCTGGTGGAGAAAATGGAGTCTATTTTGGAAATAGACTGGAAATCAAATTGCAAACTGTCCCCAGAAGATTGAAATGTTAAGATCTCCAAAGCCCCATCTAAAGCACTTATCCTAAAGAATTGTTAATGGGCCTGATGGTGGCCCACACAAGCCTGTAATCCCTGCAGCTGGGAGGTTTAGACAGAAAGATTATGAGTTCAAAGCCAGTCTCAGCAATGGGTGAGATGCTAAGCAACTTGGTGAGAACATGTCTCTAAATAAAAATACAAAATAGGGCTTGAGATGTGACTCAGTGGCGGAATGCTCCTGAGTTCAATTCTTGGTAAACCCCCCCCCCCAACACACACACACACACACACAAAGAGTTGTTAATGAAGCAACTCCTGAACAGACTGAGAAATGCTAATTATTTCAGCCTGAGCTCCCTTCCTGCCAGGATCCTGTTTCCCACCTTTTGGCCATCCCATTGAGAGCATTTCCTGGGCCTAGCCACTTCCCAAGAAGGAGAAAGATAAGGGGAGGAGAGCAAAAGAACAAAGAAAACTTAGGACATATAAAAAGGCAGAGGGTCCTCACTTCTGGGGATACCAGGATACTGCCAGTGAGGAAGAGAAAGCCATGGCTAACAGGTGCACCACAGTCAGCCTGCAGCATGATGTGGTCCACAAGCAGCTCTCAGCCTTTGGAGAATACATGGCTGAAATTCTGCCCCAGCATATTCATGGTGTCCAGCTTCAATGAGTTAGGAATCTGAATCCATCCATAGTCATCTAGAGCTGAATTCACATCAACACAGAATTCAGATAATTGACTTCCACGAACATCCCAACACAGCAGAACTGTTAGAAGATTTTCTCTGACCTCTCTCTCTGAGCTCCAACTCACATTTCCTTGCAATGACCTGTATGGACTACCCAGCATCCTTGAGTCCACTATCCATGTAAAAGCCTGCAGTATTGTAAGAGGGAGAACTGGGACTGGTTTGGAGTCTTCTTTGTTAACTACCTTCTTCTCAGAAGGGGTCTGTCTGCTTATGGATTGGAAACTATAAGGAGCATCTGCCATAGATATGTTTGGACACCAGGCTGGGACTCATTAAGTTGTTGACTGTAAGGAACAACAGTCACCTGCGTGCTTAGCAATGCCTGGGTACGATTGATAAGGACCATCATCTAGAGACAGCAAAGCTTGACTGTCATAAAATAGCACCTAAGGATGTAATCAGGGAATACCAACTTGGAGCTGTATTTAAAACACTTGTCCTGCTGATACTGCTGGTTATTGGTGACTAGTACTCATTCCTCACATGTTGAAGTTTGAACATTAGAGAAGTACGCTGAGGCAAGCATATAATGTAGGATTTATTTAAAAAGCGGTAACATAGACTACTCCTAGGAGGGAGAAGGGGGCCATACTGGTATCCTGACATCCCAAGAAGAGACATATTCTGCTTTTTTTAAAATACCCCCCAGGCTTCCTTTGTTTTCCTGCCCTCTTCCCCTGTCTTTCTCCTTCCTGTGTATGTGACTAGGGCCAGGAACGCTCAGTGGGATGGCCAAAAGGTGGAAAACAGGTGAGCCTAAGGGGGAAAGGCATGATGGAGCAGCCCAGAACAGATTAAATAACAACCTTATAACTTCCTGTTGGGAGGGGCAATTCCTGGGACAGGTTACCTTACCAACAGGTTGAAGCAGGGACAGGTTCCTGATAAGGATAGAGGAAGGGTTCTGAAGGAATTAACATTTCAATCCCTCAGGGGACAGTCTCCAACTCACTGAACTCACTCAAAATTGGCCTCCTTGATCCGACCTGACTTGATTTACCTATCTATGCTGACTGCCTGTATAATTCTAGTTTCATTCCCCCCTCTACTTTTAGAAATGCCTTACTGCTGTAAGGAGAATGGGTGACGAGTACTCTGGCTGCTTTGAAGCTGAGAGAGGGCAATGTGAGGTAGGGCAGGCAGCTTTGGAGGTCCCTTTTAGAAGTCAGGGTCAGACTGAAGTTAGGGGAGAACAGGTTGTAAAGCCATCTGGGGATGGGTGCTTCTATGAGACAGAAACAAAAACATAAATAAATGTACTGAACGAATGTTGCAGCATTTGGGACATGTCAATGTATACCATGAAGATGATAGAAGTCAATAATCTCTCACCAGAAGGTGTGAGGGCTGAGAAGTTGTCCCCATAATAAGATCAGAGGACAAGGCTTTTATTTGAGAATGTAAATCTTTAACATCCCCAGAGTTATCAGGAATGTAAACACAACATTTAACTTTTAATGTTACAGATGTCCATCCCCATAAGATGTAGATAAGCTACTTAATGTTATCTGATCTTGTAAAACCTTTCTACTGGTATGACCTCTGTTTCTAGTAGAAAACCCTTTATTTCTGTTACTTAGATCTAGATAATCATGTGAACAAATATTAATTCTACCCGTGTAAGAGGTTAGGGATATCTATAAGCCTTAAACTGACTAAAAACTTCTGACTTGGCAGTTTCACTTGATAGTTATTAGGCATTCCTTCCTAAGAATCTCTCTTTTGTAGGCTCCAGTCTTTCTTATTTTGGGGGGCTAACACAAATGTATATCCTAAGTTACATTTAACTAATTTGTTTAAATGACCAGGAATGGCTGTGTTTTGATTTTAACTGTTTTTTGCTAGGTGTTTAAAATGAAGCAGATCAAAGTGTCTATTGTTTCTATCTATTGTTAAGAGTCAGCTGAGTTCCCATGGGAGTCATTCTTGGGGAAATTTGAGAGCAGCTTCTTTGTTCTGCTAGTGTCATTTGCACTATGATGGGTCCAGGTCTTCCTTGACCATGTGGCTTCCCTTGGAAGTATCAGGGATATCTTCCTTCTCCAATGACCCTCATCTTCATAGCAAGTGCACTGATTGGCTTTCTGTTCTCCAGGAGTCTCATTAATCTCTCAGATGAGGAGTCTCATTAATCTCTCTGATGTAGCCCAGAGTTACAAAGCTCTTTAGAGAAGTCCCCTGTTCCCTGGATTCAGACTGAATCAGAGGGTAAGAGCCAAATATGGTTTTCTTGGCTCTTTTAATATAACTTTAATTTTTAAGTCTTGATCTTAAAACATCTAGAAAATCTGTCTCACTAGTCTTAAATTAAGAGTACTGGGCTTTAACTTTAATCTCTATAACCTTACAGTCATGTACCCCATTAATTGGGGTCTGTACAATGGTATCTGTCCTGTAGGTGATGGCTTATTATCTTAAATTAACCCAGGTCGTGTTCTTGAAGCAATATCTCTCCAAAACATTAACAGGCAACATTTAGACAGATTATAAGGAAAATATGAAATAAAATTAACAAGAGTAAAAATATAGTTTCTGTAATAACTATCTTGAAGTTTGGCTGAGTTATATATTATACCCCCTGTTTGAGATCCTAGTAAACTTAACAACAAATATCAATCTTTTGAACGTAATGTTAAGTGAACTGAAGTCTGGCTTACATTGGAATCATTCTGACATGAAGTTTAAGTTGGGAGGCAGAGCCTTATCTCAGGTAAGAAATGGCTCTTTATAAATCTTAGGTAAGGTGTTCTAGTTCTGAAGCTGATCTTTGCTTCTTAAATATCATTTTACAAAGTTTTCATATATTGTTGCTTGAGTTCACATGAACATTAGCTAACACAATGTGGTATTACATATAAAACATTAATTAAAGAAAGGCTGAGAGCTTTTAACCTTTTGTGGAAAAGTAGCAAAATGCTTTTGTGTTTTACAATATTAACCTTTATATAGATTAGGCTCTCATTAAATTAAAAATACTTTTAAATTGTACCCCAGTGTAAAAAAGTAACATAAAACTTTATATATCTTATTGATAACAGGTCCAGTTGTAGAATATTAAGTGATATAAATAAATTTGCAAGATATTATCCTTATAAGCCTAAAATTACCATACAATTTTAGTTTGGAAACACCAGCTTGATATAATGCTGTTTTAAAGCTTCTACCTTAAGACTTGTATACCTGGAAGATATGAACATATTTAATATACAAAGAAGAATAATAGCACCACAATTACATTGGTGTTTTTATATTAACCAAGTTTAGCTCTTAAAGAAATAACATATTACAATATTCCAAAATAACAGTTGTTGTTTATCCACATTTGTATAATCCTTAATTCCTTCAAGATTTAAAAAAAAAAAACCTCAAAACTTAATAAACACAATGTTATGGGTAAATTAATGTTTTTAAGAAGTCATTGTTAGAACAGGCGCAGCGGCCTGCTGAGAGGCAGAGCCGCCCCCTCTACCCACGCCTGCAAGGTAGACGGAACTGTGACCACCCACAGAACAGGCCCAGCGGCCTGCTGAGGGGCAGAGCCGCCCCCCCACCCCCCTGCGCCTGCAAGGTAGGCGGAACTGTGACCACCGACGGAAAAGGCCCAGTGGCCCGCGGAGGAGCAGAGCTGCCAACCACGCCTGCAAGGTAGGCGGGCCTGCGACCCACCAGCAGAACAGGCGCAGCGGCCTGCTGAGAGGCAGAGGGGCCCCCTCCCCCGCGCCTGCCAGGTAGGCGGAACTGTGACCACCCACAGAACAGGCCCAGCGGCCTGCTGAAAGGCAGAGCCGCCCCCTCACCCCCTGCAAGGTAGGCGGAACTGTGACCACCGACGGAAAAGGCCCAGTGGCCTGCGGAGGGGCAGAGCTGCCAAACACGCCTGCAAGGTAGGCGGGCCTGCGACCCACCGGCAGAACAGGCCAGACCTGCAACCGACAGACAGAACAGGCCCAGCGGCCTGCGGAAGGGTAGAGCTGCCCCTCCCCCCCCGCGCCTGCAAGGTAGGTGGACCTGCGACCCATCGGCAGAACAGGCCCAGAGGCCTGCAGAGGGGCAGTGCCGCTGCCCGCGCCTGCAAAGTAGGCAGAACTGCGACCACCGACAGAACAAGCCTAGCGGCCCACAGAGGGGCAGAGCCGCCTCCCGCGCCTGCAAGGTAGGCGGACCTGCTACCGACCGACAGAACAGCCCCAGCGGCCTGCCGGCGTGGTAGGCACATTGCCCCAATTGGAGGAGGGACAGAGCCGCTGCCCGCGCCTGTGAGGGAGACTTTGCAACTATACAAGAGCAATATAAATATATAGGGGGGAAAATTCAATAGCACAACAGTTTCACCAAGCAGAAAGAAACACGAACAGTATGAAGAGACAAGGAAAGAAAGGACCACAAGCAATGCAGGTCAACTCAACGTTACAAGAGGTAATATCTGCAGCAGATGGAATGTCAGATAAAGAATTCAGGATATACATGCTCCAGATGATCTGGAGTCTCAAGGAAGACATCAGACAGCAAAATCAGACAATGAAAGATCACTTCAACAATGAATTACATAAACAAATCCAAGAAGCAAAAGATCAACTATACAGGGAGATAGAGGTTATAAAAAACAAACAAACAGAAATCCTAGAAATGCAGGAAGCAATAAACCAACTTAAAAACTCAATTGAGAATACAACCAGCAGAGTAGAACACTTAGAAGATAGAACATCAGACAATGAAGACAAAGTATTTCAACTTGAAAAGAACATAGACAGCTCAGCAAGACTGTTAAGAAACCATGAGCAGAACATCCAAGAAATATGGGATAACATAAAGAGACCAAATTTAAGAGTCATTGGGATACAGGAAGGGACAGAGTTTCAAACAAAAGGAATGAGCAATCTATTCAATGAAATAATACGAGAAAACTTCCCAGACTTGAAGAATGAGACAGAATCCCAAATCCTAGAAGCCTACAGGACGCCAAATATGCAAAATCATAAGAGATCCACACCTAGACACATTATAATGAAGATGCCCAACATACAGAATAAGGAGAGAATTTTAAAAGCTACAAGAGAAAGGAAGCAGATTACATTTAGGGGTAAGCCAATCAGGATAACAGCTGATCTTTCAACACAGACTCTGAAAGCTAGAAGATCCTGGAATAACATATTTCAAACACTGAAAGAAAATGGGTTCCAACCAAGAATTGTGTATCCAGTGAAATTAAGCTTCAGGATGGAAGATGAAATTAAAACCTTCCATGATAAACAAAAGTTAAAAGAATTTGCAGCTAGAAAACCATCTCTTCAAAACATCCTTGGCAAAACATTATAGGAAGAGGAAATGGAAAATAACAATGAAAACCAACAGTGGGAGGTAGGACAGTAAAGGGGGGAAAATAATCAAAGAGGAAAACAAACCATGTTTAGTAACATGAATAAACAAATATGGCTGGAAGAACAACCCATATCTCAATAATAACCCTAAATGTTAATGGCTTAAACTCACCAATTAAGAGACACAGGCTAGTAGAATGGATCACAAAACAAGACCCAACAATATGCTGCCTACAGGAGACGCATTTGATAGGAAAAGACATACATAGGCTGAAGGTGAAAGGTTGGGAAAAATCATATCACTCATATGGACTTCGGAAACAAGCAGGAGTGTCCATACTCATATCAAATAAAATAGATTTCAAGCCAAAGTTAATCAAAAGGGATAAAGAGGGACACTACATACTGCTCAAGGGAACCATACACCAACAAGACATAACAATCATAAATATATATGCCCCAAACAATGGTGCAGCTATGTTCATCAAACAAACTCTTCTCAAGTTCAAGAGTCTAATAGACCACCATACAATAATCATGGGAGACTTCAACACACCTCTCTCACCAATGGACAGATCTTACAAACAAAAGTTGAATAAGGAAACTATAGAACTCAATAACACAATTAATAACCTAGACTTAATTGACATATATAGAATATACTACCCAACATCAAGCAGTTACACTTTTTTCTCAGTAGCACGTGGATCCTTCTCAAAAATAGATCATATATTATGTCACAGGGCAACTCTTAGACAATATAAAGGAGTAGAGATAATACCATGCATCTTATTTGATCATAATGGAAGGAAACTGAAAATCAACGATAAAAGAAGGAAGGAAAAATCATGCATCACTTGGAGAATGAACAATAGGTTACTGAATGATCAATGGGTTATAGAAGACATCAAGGAGGAAATTAAAAAATTCTTAGAGATAAATGAAAACACAGACACAACATATCAGAATCTATGGGACACATTGAAAGCAGTTCTAAGAGGAAAACTCATTGCTTGGAGTTCATTCCTTAAAAAAAGGAAAAACCAACAAATAAATGATCTCATACTTCATCTCAAAATCCTAGAAAAAGAAGAGCAAAACAACAGCAAAAGAAGTAGAAGGCAAGAAATAATTAAAATCAGAGCTGAAATTAATGAAATCGAAATAAAAGAAACAATTGAAAAAATTGACAAAACTAAAAGTTGGTTCTTTGAAAAAATAAATAAAATCTACAGACCCTTAGCCATGCTAGCAAAGAGAAGAAGAGAGAGAACTCAAATTACTAGCATACGGGATGAAAAAGGCAATATCACAACAGACACTTCAGAAATACAGAAGATAAATAGAAATTATTTTGAATCCTTATACTCCAATAAATTAGAAGATAGTGAAGGCATAGATAAATTTCTGAAGTCATATGATCTGCCCAGATTGAGTCAGGAGGATATAGACAACCTAAACAGACCAATATCAATTGAGGAAATAGAATAAACCATCAAAAGACTACCAACTAAGAAAAGCCCAAGACCGGATGGGTATACAGCAGAGTTTTACAAAACCTTTAAAGAGGAACTAATACCAATACTTTTCAAGCTACTTCAGGAAATAGAAAAGGAGGGAGAACTTCCAAATTCATTCTACGAGGCCAACATCACCCTGATTCGTAAACCAGACAAAGACACTTCAAAGAAAGAAAACTACAGACCAATATCTCTAATGAACCTAGATGCAAAAATCCTCAATAAAATTCTGGCGAATCAGATACAAAAACATATCAAAAAAATTGTGCACCATGATCAAGTAGGATTCATCCCTGGGATGCAAGGCTGGTTCAATATACGGAAATCAATAAATGTTATTCACCACATCAATAGACTTAAAAATAAGAACCATATGATCATCTCGATAGATGCGGAAAAAGCATTCGACAAAGTACAGCATCCCTTTATGTTCAAAACTCTAGAAAAACTCGGGATAACAGGAACATACCTCAATATTGTAAAAGCAATCTATGCTAAGCCTCAGCCTAGCATCATTCTGAATGGAGAAAAATTGAAGGCATTCCCTCTAAAATCTGGAACAAGACAGGGATGCCCTCTCTCACCACTTTTGTTCAACATAGTTCTCGAAACACTGGCCAGAGCAATTAGACAGACGAAAGAAATTAAAGGCATAAAAATAGGAAAAGAAGAACTTAAATTATCACTATTTGCAGGTGACATGATTATATACCTAGCAGACCCAAAAGGGTCTACAAAGAAACTATTAGAGCTAATAAATGAATTCAGCAAAGTGGCAGGATATAAAATCAACACGCATAAATCAAAGGCATTCCTGTATATCAGCGACAAATCCTCTGAAATGGAAATGAGGACAACCACTCCATTCACAATATCCTCAAAAAAAATAAAATACTTGGGAATCAACCTAACAAAAGAGGTGAAAGACTTATACAATGAAAACTACAGAACCCTAAAGAGAGAAATAGAAGAAGATCTTAGAAGATGGAAAAATATACCCTGTTCATGGATAGGCAGAACTAACATCATCAAAATGGCGATATTACCAAAAGTTCTCTATAGGTTTAATGCAATGCCAATCAAAATCCCAACGGCATTTCTTGTAGAAATAGAGAAAGCAATCATGAAATTCATATGGAAAAATAAAAGACCCAGAATAGCAAAAACAATGCTAAGCAGGAAGTGTGAATCAGGCGGTATAGCGATACCAGACTTCAAACTATACTACTGAGCAATAGTAACAAAAACAGCATGGTACTGGTACCAAAACAGACGGGTGGACCAATGGTACAGAATAGAGGACACAGAAACCAATCCACAAAACTACAACTATCTTATATTTGATAAAGGGGCTAAAAGCATGCAATGGAGGAAGGATAGCATCTTCAACAAATGGTGCTGGGAAAACTGGAAATCCATATGCAACAAAATGAAACTGAATCCCTTTCTCTCGCCATGCACAAAAGTGAATTCAAAATGGATCAAGGAGCTTGATATCCAATCAGAGACACGCCGTCTGATAGAAGAAAAAGTTGGCTACGATCTACATACTGTGGGGTCGGGCTCCAAATTCCTCAATAGGACACCCATAGCACAAAAGTTAATAACTAGAATCAACAAATGGGACTTAATCAAACTAAAAAGTTTTTTCTCAGCAAAAGAAACAATAAGAGAGGTAAATAGGGAGCCTACACCCTGGGAACAAATCTTTACTCCTCACACTTCAGATAGAGCCCTAATATCCAGAGTATACAAAGAACTCAAAAAATTAGACAATAAGAGAACAAACAACCCAATCAACAAATGGGCCAAGGACCTGAACAGACACTTCTCAGAGGAGGACATACAGTCAATCAACAAGTACATGAAAAAATGCTCAACATCTCTAGCTGTCAGAGAAATGCAAATCAAAACCACCCTAAGATACCATCTCACTCCAGTAAGATTGGCAGCCATTATGAAGTCAAACAACAACAAGTGCTGGCGAGGATGTGGGGAAAAGGGTACACTTGTACATTGCTGGTGGGACTACAGATCGGTGCAGCCAATTTGGAAAGCAGTATGGAGATTTCTTGGAAAGTTGGGAATGGAGCCACCATTTGACCCAGCTATTCCCCTTCTAGGTCTATCCCCTAAAGACCTAAAAAGGGCATGCTACAGGGACACTGCTACATCGATGTTCATAGCAGCACAGTTCACAATAGCAAGACTGTGGAACCAACCTAGATGCCCTTCAATAGATGAATGGATAAAAAAAAATGTGGCATTTATACACAATGGAGTATTACTCTGCATTAAAAAATGACAAAATCATAGAATTTGCAGGGAAATGGATGGCATTAGAGCAGATTATGCTAAGTGAAGCTAGCCAATCCCTAAAAAACAAATGCTGAATGTCTTCTTTGATATAAGGAGTGTAACTAAGAACAGAGTAGGGACGAAGAGCATGAGAACAAGATTAACATTAAACTGGAATGAGAGGTGGGAGGGAAAGGGAGAGAGAAGGGAAATTGCATGGAAATGGAAGGAGACCCTCAGGGTTATACAAAATTTCATACAAGAGGAAGTGAGGGGAAAGGGGAAAATAATACAAGGGGGAGAAATGAATGACAGTAGAGGGGGTAGAGAGAGAAGAGGGGAGGGGAGGGGGGGTAGTAGAGGCTAGGAAAGGCAGCAGAATACAACAGACACTAGTATGGCAATATGTAAATCAATGGATGTGTAACTGATGTGATTCTGCAATCTGTATATGGGGTAAAAATGGGAGTTCATAACCCACTTGAATCAAAGTGTGAAATATGATATACCAAGAACTATGTAATGTTTTGAACAACCAACAATAAAAAATTTAAAAAAATAAAATAAAAATAAAAAAAGAAGTCATTGTTCTTTTAACATATAGATTAAACATTGGTTTATACCAGTACATTAACATTTGACCTTAGGGAAAAAAAAAACTTTAAATAGCTTTGATTGTTTCACATACATATATAACCAATTTACACAGACCTTCTTTATCACTTACTTAAACTCTCTTACTTATTTCATTACATAAAGACTTTCTTCTCCAGAAACACTTTCTTTTCCTTCTATTAAATATGGTTTCCATAACTATAACCTTCTAATTTCTCTTTCCTACCTGTTAACTCCCTTTTCTGTTCACATTCTGAAACAATCCTTGTGAATTTCTGAATTTAAATAAATTATTTCATTTTAATGAAAAATACTTTATGTTATTTACAGTACTCTTAATTGGAACAGTTGAAATCTTTGGACCTTTGTGTATAAAAATCTTCTATAACCTTTGTATATAGAATCATATCTGTTTGCCATTTCATGAAAACACAATGTTCGGGTATTGGGATTTTAAATTTTTTTTAAAGCATTTTTTTAAGAGAGAGAGAGAGAGAGAGAGAGAGAGAGAGGGAGAATTTTAATATTTATTTTTTAGTTTTCAGCGGACACAACATCTTTGTTTTGTATGTGGTGCTGAGGATCGAACCCGGGCCGCACGCATGCCAGGCAAGCGCACTACTGCTTGAGCCACATCCCCAGCCTGGGATTTTAAATTTTTAATAAACTTTTCCAGTGATGACAAAACAACTTTAAACCCTTTTATTTTCATTTACCAATTTATGAAAACATCAATAATATTACCCAATGGAATTCAAGGAATTAAGTGTACTTGATGATCTCACATGCATAAGGCCCTAGGTTCAATTCCCAGCACCACACACACACACACACACACACACACACACACACACACAAAGTTATTGATAGTGAAAGACCCCAGCCCAATAACTTTAGGCCCAGTAATAAATCACCAGGGCTTGCGTCCGCACCTGCACAGACGTCAGATGTATTTTTCAGAAAATCAGTTAAGTGTAACCGATTAAGAAAGGACAGGATGGTTGGGAAAGGAACCCGCACGGTTGGGCAAACGGGATCATACAATGAAAAACCATACAAATGGTTTTTATGTGGTTTTTCCAGGAACCTATAGTGAAAAACAAGTTTACCCTTTAAGTGACCTATATGCTGGATTCAAAAGAGCCAATGAGATACCTGTTACTGTGCTAGGAGGGAAACTGACCACTGTACCCTATAAAAGATCTGTACCCCAAAGCCCGGTGTGCCAGTTCACCGAAGCTCCGGCTGAGGTTTCGCTGAGCACCCGCAGGCGCCTGTGTAGCAATAAATCGCCTCTTGCTTTTGCAGCCAGTGTCTCGTGTGCTTTTCCTTGGACAGGGAGTCGGAGGGTCTTTCAATAGTATATTTAACAGTTAGCATGTTAGCATTGTAAATTAATCAGATGTCTAACAAACACACTTATGAGTAATCCCATGTCAAATCTACTTTACTTATTTTTACCAAGATAGTAAATAAGTGTATTGAACAGTATTAGCCATTTCTTTCTTATTGACGAAAAGCCCTAGAAACAATGGATATTAGACATTTTGTAGACATCAACATTTTATTAGTTCTTTGACCACCCAGAGAGACTTGTGAGTTAAGTTTAATTTTAAAGACATCTTTGCCTTCATCTGTTTACTCAATTTAAATTCAACTGTCTTAAATCACGTGAATTAAAGGTATCTGAATCCCATTTTTAATCTATGAGCACTCATTATCTACCAATTTTGATATCATGTACATGACATATGGACACACACATATGGACAGACAACACAATAAACAGTGTGCACACATACAAAAGTAAAGGCCTTGTAGCTTTTTGCAGGTGAATCTCCATTGCAATGATACAGATGTTTAAAAAAACAAAACAAAACTCTATAATTGAATAAAAATTAAGACTGATCAGAAAAACATTAACTTAGGTGTGTAGGATCAAAATGATGAGCTCCAAAAATATGGAATTTAAGAAAAAAAAAAAAAAAAGGAGTCCTAGAAAACATGACAAGTGGGTAATTAGTAAAGTAATTAGTTAGTCCAATTTGAGTTTAGGTAAAAGACACTTTTACTTTTTTCTTCCCCCTTTGGGCTTTAGATCAGTCTCCTACTGAGCTTGCAGGCTTCTTCCATTTGCATTTCAATGTAAGTCCTGGCTGAGTTCTGGCGTTTTAACCATTTTCTCTTTTAGTTAGTAATGGGGCAGGTTTGGATGAAAATAATAATACCTTAGTTTCTATTACTTTTGAGAACAAAGCTATGATGTTAAGCTCCTTACTAAGATAAGCTACTGGCTGTTGAGCAGGTCCATTATTTTGAGTGAACATTCCTAGGGTTATTTCTCCTCTCAAGACAAACAGGTTAAATCCTGCTCCAGTTGAAGACAGGGGCTCAAAATCAGGCCCTGTTTTAATATCTTAAAGGCTTCCAAAATCTGTTTATAACTCAGGGAGAGTAAACTTTTTGGTAAATTTATCCTTTAAAAGTAAGTGGCCCTTTATGGATTCAGGGTTTAGGGTGGTGTGTTTTTATTGCCTCCCTGAGTTTCTCATGAAAATAGCAGGGCTTTCCTGGGCGCCCTGACTAATTTCAAAGACTTTGGAATAGGAAATGGGCTTTTCCTTGATCCTCCTGAGAGCTTCAAGAACTAATATTTGGAAATGTGTAATCTTCCAAGCATCCTTTTTTTTTCATTTGGGTCCCAGTCAGGATCATTTCTGGGGATTGCCTGTGTTCTAGATGATTAATTAGGTTTGTTTCTAGTTTGTGATGCTAGAGCATGGGCAAGATGTAGGTCCATCACCAAATTCTTTAGCTGCTTGCTTTATGGTGGTCTCCTTATTGGAGGCTAAAGTTCAGCTAAGTAACAACAAAATATATTTCCAGATGAGGTCAAACACCTGGCATAAGTTCTGAAACATCCCAATATATTTATTCAGATCTCCCTGAATTTGTTTTTATTTTTTTTAAGTTGGGGTGGTCCCCTTGATTTCTCTTCCTCAGTAGGTGATTCCTTAAGGCCTTCTCTCATGGTAGAGATTGAAGTTAGTTAGGTCTGACAACACATGAAAATGAGGCACTTTTCCTGATCATTTGTAATTTCCCAGTATGTAGACTAGTGGTCAATCTACAAACTTCTGAGAGAGAAGCTTCCACCTGAGTGATGAGAAATTCAAGTTTTCTCCTGCATCAGAAAAAAAACTGTTTATCCTATTAGGGATGTCTCCCTAAGCTTGAGCTTCATTACAGTCCAGAAAACCCATCTTACATCACCTGGCTTTGCCAAAGTTATTTCTGGCTGTTGAACCATGAAGCAAAGAAAAGACCACTGATTCCAATTTTAAACCAAAAAAAAAAAAAAAAAAAGCTTATATTGTGTACACAAAGAGACCTGGCCAGCGACTTTCTCACCCGAAACCTGGGGCAGAGAACAGCCCAGCTCTCAGAGAAGAAAAGGTTTTCATAGCATAAAAAGTTACAAAGCGGGTGTCTTGGGAACTTATAACTAACAGGATTTTGGCAAATGTAATACAAGGGCAATTAGCAGATTAATGATCTACATGGCTTTATATTTCAAGTTGGGAGTAAATTCAGATCCCGACATGAGAATTTATGAGGTGCTGCTGAGGTTTCAGAGAGGGTTGTTATCTAGTCATGGAGAGCAGGATTTATGAGGTGCCACTAAGGTTTTAGGGAGGATTGTTATTTGGTGAAGGAGAGCCCGGCATGGGTGAGTTGAGAGCATGAGCAGGAATTCCAAACAAGTTAGAAATTTAGAAATCTCAGTATTTTATAATAAAACAGAAATGAACTTTTTATGACTTGGTGATGAGATGGCTCCCAAGCTTAAGATGATATTAGGCTGGGTTCATCACTGGCCTCTGGCAAAGGCTAGGATCCCAGTTTGCCCTATGCCAGAGACCCTGGAAGGATTCAGACTTAAGGGCATGCCACCATAACTCATGAAAAACCCATGAAAAGAGAGAATAATTGTATATGTCTTAACCTTTTGTGCCTAAGTGTTGTCCTGTAGACTAAAGAAATCTCTAGAGGGTAAGGGGAACATCTATTGGTTGTTAAGCACATAATAAACACCGTTTTCCAGAGGAGTTTACGGGAGAGGGAGAGATTCCTTAAAATAGAGTGCCTCCCTCTTGCAGCATTAAAAAAATAATAATAATACATTGAATACATCTGAGCACAGAAACAGTAATAAGAGATTTTAAACTGGCTTGTGAAGCCTAACTAAGTGAACAAAGAAAACTTGTATGTTTTCTTACTAATCATCTCATGTCCTTCTCTCAGTCCTACAATCTGAATTTCTAGTGTTCCTGATCTGCGAAGGAAGGGGGGAGCATCCTGGAGGGAATGGATGTGGGGATGGGGAGTGTTGTGCAGCCCACATGGAGGCAAATGTAAATGGGGCTTTCCCTCAGTGCTATTTATCTACCAATCACCCAAATGCCTCTTAGAGCAGTCAGGAGCGGGTTCAAGAGAAGGAACTTAGGATTTTCACCTGAGTGTAGCCCATGTCAGAAATTCCACAGTTGTTCCATACTCCTTCATCCACCGTCATGCATCCAAGGTAAATCAGGACTAGGGACACTAAGTACTCATGCCAATTGCTTTCCAAGCCTGGACAAAAAAGTAGGAAGCAGCTTCAACAGAACCCAACATGCCTGCTCTGTGTTGACCAGATGACTGAGAGCTGCCTAGGCAGGAAAACTTTTACCCAACTCTTGAAGAGTGGTGGCTACACTGACTGCATTTAAGTAGCAAATGGGTGCCCATCATCCTCCAAAATGAAAGAGACAGACAGATGCACCTCAAACAGATGTGGGGTGCATGGAGAGGACCTTACCTTGGTGTAGATATCAATGGGACCTACAAATATGATATCTCTGGGGAATCCTGCTTCTTCACATGTGGAAGTTTGAACATTAGAGAAGCATGCAAAGGCAAGCATATAATGCAGGGTTTATTTAAAAAGAAGTAACATAGACTTCTCCTAGGAGGGAGAAGGGGGCCATAGCTGGTGTCCTGGTACCCAAGAAGCAACGTGTTCTGCTTTTTTTTATATGTCCTAGGCTTCCTCTGTTCTTCTGCCCTCTTCCCCTGTCTTTCTCCTTCCTGTGTTTGTGACTAGGGCCAGGAATTCTCGGTGGGAGGGGCAAAAGGTGGGAAACAGGTGGGCTGAAGGGGGAAGGGCAGGATGGAGCAGCCCAGGACACATTAAGTAACAATCTTACAGCTCCCTGTTGGGAGGGGCAATTCCTGGGACAGGTTACCTTAGCAACAGGTTGGAGCAGGGACAAGTTCTTGTTAAGGATAAAGGAAGGGCTCTGAAGGAATTAACATTTCAATCCTTAGGGGGCAGTCTCCAACTCACCGGACTCACTGAAAATTGGCCTCCTTGATCCGACCTGACTCAATTTACCTATCTATGCTGACTGCCTGTCTACTTCCGGCTTCACTGCCACATCAGAGAGCTTCACTCCAAGGATGTCAGTGAGACTGGCTGCCTTGTTGTTTGTCCCTGGATCGATTCCATATTCCAACCTCCAACCATTGGCTGGAGAGACCCACCAGACAATGACAACTCTTCAGCTAAGAGAGATCTCTTAGCTAAGGGAAGTTGAGTGAAATCGGACATGCTTTGGTTGCCCCAGGATTGTGTGACATGCTGGCTGTGTTTAATTAGTGTGAGTTAAGCTAACTGTATTTGATGATTGGTGTAGCTCAGAGAGGGCATGTGGATCCATAAAAGGCCTTATCTGTAATTGAGTTTAGATGTAAATAAATTCATACTTTAGTTCAAAAGATAAAGGAAGGAAGAAGGGGAGGAAGGATCCAGAGCACAGAAGAGTTTTGGACTTTTCTGTGAAGTATAACATTGCTAACTGTCAGGTTGGTTTGAGGTTGGCTGAGGAACAAAGCACCTAGCAACCTGGTGCGCCAAAGAACCACCAATCAGGCACCAAAGAACCACCGGTCAATCAGCGGTGTCTCCTGACCAATCCTGGATCTTAGCAAGCTCCCCCCACTAACCTCAGTAGGACAAGGGACTCTAAAAACCTCCTTTTCCTGTCCCAAGTCCTCCCTTCCTGCCCTAAGCCCAATAAAAATTCCAGCCCAGTTGAGCCCCAAGCACTTCTCCCCGGAGGCACCCTGTTGGTCTGGAGGGTCTCGTCTGGTGCGAATCTCAATAAAGCCTCATTCAGCAGCCTTTTAAATCTGCCTCCTTTTGGCGCAGCTGTCTGACCTTACACTAACTAAGTAATGAAGAGGATACCAGAGAACCACAGTTAATTATTGTGCCCCCACAAACAGAAGATATTGTACTTCCCCAACCCTGCCTGGGGCTGGGAGGGAATCAAGCATGGGAAGCCCTGAGGTCATCTTTCCAAAGGCATCAGGCATCTTACATTGCCCTGATTTCCCTCGTGGGGATACTTGAGCCCAGGTTTGAATTAATGTAGTCCTAGCACCTGGCACTGCATGGTCCCACAGAGATGGAAAGAGAAACTTTTATTTTACCTTCCCATAAAGGGTGAACAACCTCCTGCCCGAGGCTGAAGCCACAGCCCCATTTAGAAGTTCAACATATCTGTCTTCCCAGCCCTCAACTCAGAGCTTTCCCAGTTCCCTCCCTTTCCCCCTCCTTTGTTGGGTAATGGGCTTGGGAAGTGGTGGAGAAAGTGTTTACAGGCCCTTGGGAGGGTTAGATTCTTTCTAGAGGTTTCTTACTTCTGCAGAAAGTGGAACTCTGATTTCAACAAAATAACAGCACTCTTAAAACGGAGTAGTAAAAAATATAGTTTGAAAATTATTTCAGAATGATGAAGGGCAGCAACTGACTTGATTTTAGCTTCATACTAGATTTGGCAGATTCCTGAATATTTACCAGCAAAGGAAAATTTTTATTAAAGTATTGCTGTAGAAAGAAAACCCTAGGGATATTTAATCACTTGGGAGGCTGTTGCTCTATAATACAAACCCCTGCTACCCACAGAACAGCAGCACTGATTTGGGAACTAGTTAAATTTCAGATTCTCAGGCCTTAACCCAGAAGGGTAGAATCAGAATCGCCATTGCAATCTTGAGGACAATTTTTTGCACATAAAAAGTAGGAGAAGCAGTGCCCTGGATACCAGAAGATAGTCGTGTGTCAACAAAAAAGTAGCTTCCAACCAAGGAGGCCCAAAACCTGTTAGATTCAGAAACAGGGTGGTTCCAATGTAAATGCAGGGCTGACATCCAAAACCAATGGACAGCCAGCCAGCGGACCCTATGCTCTGAACAGACGAGTAAAGGAAAAATTGTGCTTCCAAAGTGTCAAAGATTAGAGGACAACAGGTTTTTGAGGCTGCATTACTGTGGGTCTAGGAACAGTGGCTAAAAAGCAGATTCATTGTGAGTGTGACTGTAGTTAATGGCTTACAGCTGCATTGGTGCTTATTTTCAAAATAATTTAAATTGGTAAATCATAGTAATGTTTCAATTTGGAGAAGATATCAATAGAATTCCCGCTATTACTCCTTGAGCTCTCCAAGATTCTGCATGGCTTGTGCTTTTAACAAAGCTATCCATCTGATTTTCCATTTTCTCATACAGTGTGGAAGATTTAGAGTCTTCCCCTAAAGTTCCCTTTGTCACTAACCTGGGCATTTCTCCAAGCCCAAAGATAGTAGGAGAAATTATAGGCTCTTCCTACATGCTTTTCTTTTTTAAGCAACTAGATCTGGTTTTCATATTAGCTAGTCTTAACCTTTCTGTACTTATTGGGAATTTTTAGTTTGTGTTTTGTTTTGTTTTTTGAAACATAAGCATCTGCACATCTTGATCAAAACAGAAAGCCTTCAGAAAAGCTAAGCTCATTAGTATGCAATTAAGGATATTGGTTTACATATTATTGGATCTACTTGGGGTTTTATAAGTATCATGATGGAATTGCAGAAATGTGAAAACCTCTTTAATACTCAAGTGCTGAGAAAGCTGGCAATCATAGAGTTTGCTTGGTGATATGGACATAGTAATACAAATAATAGAATAGAAACCATATTCATGATGGCAGGTAAGCCCCTGTGTGTAAACTGCCAACAGGACTCTCAGAGTGTTGCTTCTTGCTAAAGTAGCAAGTAATATCCTAGTTCACTCTTAACAACAAAATAATTGTCTACAATGTTAAACAATTAAATATCTGATTATAAGCTGAATAGTGAAAGAAACATCAGGTTCTAGAAGTCTCTAAGAACTTTTTTTGGAAAATCCCCTCCCAAAACACATAAAAATAGAAGCCGATAATTTTCATTTAATGTTTCAACTTCTGGCCAATATCACCAGTTCACAGTGAGTCATGTCTACATGGGCTCAAGGGGACAGCCTCCACCCATACCAGGTCAAGGGGAGTGAGTCTCCATCCACACTAGGCCAAACCAAGTGAATGCTCATCTACAGTGGCTCAAGGTGGGGGCAGAGGAGACTCATGATGTCCAGGTGGATCCAGAGATGCTCCTGGCAGGAACTCATGCAGAGAAGCCTGGGCCAGTACGCATACCTGGTTCCTACAGCTGTTTAGCATCCGTGTGACTGACGCCCATGCTGTGATGTAAGAGTCCACAGAGCATCGGGTCCCCTCGGCTGGCTGGCTGTCCATTGGTTTTGGATGTCTCAGCTCTGCATTTACATTGGAACCACCCTGTTTCTGAATCTAACAGGTTTCGAACCTTCTTAGTTAGAAGCTACTTTTTGGCTGACACACAGCATGCAACAACACAATTGTTGACAGCAGGCAGCCATCCTCCTGGTCACCCTCTTCCAGCCTTTGCTGTTGTCCGGGTTTCCCATTAGAGGTACCTTGGGACAAATTGCTGCCATCTGCTGCTGCAATGCCCCTACTGAGGATCCTCCTGGAGTTGGGCATGTGGAACCCAGGGTCTTTTTGGGAGGCAATCCGGGCAGGAGGGGTCCTTGCACATGGGGTAGAGATCAGTGAGAGGCAGGCTGAATGTTCTGAACCATTTTGCCCTAACGACTTGGCCTCTTACTTAGGAAGCTGATTCTCACAGAATAAGGGGAAGGTGTGAAGCACAGGCTCACAGGCACACCTCCTTGGAAGGACATGGAAACTGGAATGATCCATGGGTCGTGGGAGAGGCCCAACCCTCTGATGCCCAGACTTCACCTGGAATAACAGGCTTGCTCCTGGCTCCTCTGGTGCTGGAGTTTTAGATACACAGCCATGGAATCATCAAACTTTCTATTGGCTAGAGACACCCAGGTATTGTATGGGTTATAACCCATGTCAAACAGGATTGTCATTATTGTGGGGTCTGGGCATGTAGGGAGTGGCCCACTAAATTGATGGGCTGAATATTCCTCATCCTCCTTTAGCCATTGGTGATGAAGGGTCTTCTTTACTGTGTGCTGCTGCACAGGATTCTTGGTCAGCATTTTACAGATGATCCTTTTGGCTTGGTGGGAACATGATCAGGAAAGTGATACCTTGCTTCCATAATCTGTGTCACCAGCTCCCCAGGGAAGATCTTCATAAATGGGTGTCTCCCTGACGACATAAGATACAGAATGACACCTCGGCTCCAGACATCCATCAGAGAGGCCTCGTATTCTTCCCACTGGATAATTTCAGGGGCAAGGTACAGGAGAGTGCCCTAAAACCCGCTCAGCTTCTGCCCAGATATAAATTTCATGCTTATGCCAAAGTCAAGGAGTTTGATGTTACCTCTGGCATCCAACATGATGTTCTTGACCTTCAGGTCTCCGTGCACAATGCCCTTCTTGTGGCAGTGGCCCACTGTGCACACAATCTGTGTGGATAGTCTCTGGGCCTCGTCCTCTGGCGTGCCACTGGACTGGATGTGGACAAGTAGCTGTTCTCCCCCCCCCCCCCCCCGCATATTCCATCATCATGTAGATATGTTTACAGGTTTCAATAACCTGGAACCCACTGGGATATTCCAGGCCCAAGTAGACAGAGAAGTTCCCTTTTTTCTTTGACAGGACTTTGGCTGCCACCTCTGCCCCAGTGAGGATATGGTGGGCTAGTTTCACCTGGGAAAACCCACCATGTCCAATGGCCCTGAGCACCTCACAACAGTTCATGAAGGCTGTCTCATCACAAGAGCTGGGCCCCTGCTACACTACACTAGTCTCTGCTCTTGCTATGCATCCTACGCAGGAACATCAACTAAAGATGCTAGCTAAAATTAAAAAAAAAAAAAAAAAAATAGCAAACCAAAGCAACAAACCAAAATCACAAAACAAAAAACCCAAATCAAAGAACTAATATCCAAAGACCACAATCACCAACTGCCAACTACCAACCACAGTTGTAGAACCAAAAATTCCTAGATGGAGAATGCCCATGTGTTTGCTCTCTGGGGAGGGCCCAAGAGAGATGGCATTATTATGGTGGGAGCACATCCAAAACAAAGAAGAAATCACATAGGGAGACTGGAAGGCAAAGAGAGTGGCCAGTTCATTCTTTTGTAACTCACTCTACAGGAACTAAATGGGGATAACTACCTAATCCCCTTTCAAAAATGATAACTAAGACCCAATTACATTTCATTTGGTCTGCTCTTAAAGATTTCACACCTCCTGCCAATAGTAGCATACTATGGACCAAGCTCCCAACACACAGTACCCTTGGAGGACAAAATTACATGTGCCCAAAGCAGGGTACAACTATTTCCTTTTTACACTGTTGATGTCTCCAGGGTCTGTAGCAATTACTATTCCATTTAATACTTGATATTTAAAATTCATCTATTCTTTCCTTCTTCAATGTTACTACAAATTTGTGAATTTTGTTAATCATTTTAAACAATCAGCTATTTGTCTCATTTATTTCTTTCATTGCTTCTAGTTTTGATTTAATTCAACTCGGGGCTCAGCTTTGTTAAATCCTTTATTCTGTTTGAGTTTGGGTTATTTTGCTTTCCAACCACCACCCACCCCCAAGATTCCCTAATCAATAACAATAATTATTTATTTGAGCCTATTCCTCATTTCTGATGTTTTTAATGTTATCCATTTCCCTCTAAGTGTGTTTTAGATATATTCTACAAATTCTTAAAATTGGTATTTTCACTAAATTCATTGTCTATTTAGTTCCCTTCCAACTTCTTTGACCCATAGATTTTAGCAGTATCCTTATTTTACAAGTTTTGAGAGATTTTCTTTTATCTTACTATGTTCTAGTTTGAGTCCTTTGTGGTGAAAAAAACAAATTCTTTTAAATTTGTTAACTTTGCTTGATATCATGGAATATGGTTGATAATGATTTATGTGCTTTGGGCAAATTAAAAGAATTGATATTCAGTTATTGGGATAAGAGTACTATTTTTTTAAAAAAGTTAACATTTCAATAATTACATATTTTTTTCCTTTAGTTTTATTTATTGGTTTTTTGCAGTGCTAGGGATTAAACCCAGGCCGTTGCATGTCCTAGGCAGATACCCTTCCACTGAGCCACGTCTTGAACTTTTCTTTAGCTTGTTAATCTCATTTAAAATTTCTAGTCTTCTTTTTCTAAAGCTTCCACATTCGCCATAAACCTTCCTTGCATCTTTTTTTTTTTTTTTTTCTCCCTCATTCTCTGCTCAGATTCTACAAAATCACACGTCTATCTCTTTGGTTGAAGACTTAATTTCCAATATTTCTAGTTTTAAAAACTGAAGTAAAAATAAGTGGATGGAGAACATATAGGAATTCTTCTTCTAGTTTCTGTAATTCTCCTACATAACTAATTTTATCATGTATCTGAATAAAATAGGACATGATCTCTTCTCCCTGATGAGAGCATGCACAAATGCTTTCTTCATTGCCTGCTCATAATTTTTTTCAAAAGTGTGCACGCACACATTCCTTCAGGATGTGTTAATTTCAGAGCAATTATGAAGACTACATGGAATATTTAACAGTCCCTTGTGCTGATTATTCAGATTTTAAATGACTTATTGGATTATGTTAACATTTTTGCTTCACATAGGTCTTTATGGTATGATCCTGGAGATGGAAATAATCAATTTAAATATTTGTTATTAGAACTGCAGTCTTTGTTCAGGATGACAGAGTATTCAAGACACAGTTTCAAAAATCACAGTTAAACAAGTGTTATCAGATTAGACATTTCTCCCAGATTATGCAAAATAATTAACTTTATAATATAAAAATCTCAGTGGATTCCAGAAATTGTAATTGGTTAAGGCAAAGGAAAAACTCGATGAGGCAGCATTTCCTGCATTGGAGTCTTGGGACTTGCCTGTAGGATAATTAATTTTCAATTAAACAAAACACAAAGAAGTGGCTTTTGAAATCAAACCATGTGAATAAGGAAGGTATCCAAAGTATACATTTATGCCCTCATAGATTATGGTCTTGGAGAATTAGCCAGTTATGTGTAGGTCATTTTTTTGATGGTGAAAGAGGTAGATATTTCAAAAATAAATAACTTTTATGAGTCTCAGTAGAATGTATCTAAATGAAAGTCATTTTAATTCTCTACTTTTTATCTCAAATGAAGTATCAATCTTGACAACTGTGCTTATAATAAAATATGCTTGACTTTACCCCCATACTGGAACAACTTCAGATTTCCCTTGTAAATTTAATTTTCTTGGCTCCTCACCTTAAAGGTTTTTTGTTTCAGTAAAGAAAATTATACTGATATGAAATGTTTTTTATCGGGGTTGTTGGTTTTCATTTTTCCTACAAAATTGCTTTGTGAAAATTGGTGTATAGAGACTCTCAGCATGTTTCCTTAATGGAAATAAACATGCTCTTTTTCAACTCTGAAAAATGTGTGTTAGATAGAAATGAAATTTGATATGATATCCCTCCAAACTCTTTTTAGCAACCGTATTAAATGGCATTTTAAAATATTAATATTCAGATAATCTACATACTATTTAAATTATTCCATACAACACAAAAGACAAGAAGTTCTCTCTATTGTTTTAAGAAAGCATGGCAATCCAAACTTTAACATGCTAGTAAAATAGTTTTCAAATGTGTAGACTAATTTAACTTATAAATAATAGTTGCAAAATTTTAAGTGATGCAATAAAAAGCAGAAGTATTTCAAAAGAATGACATAATAAGTAGTTTTCAATTAGGAATAAAAGTATTGTTCATCCTTGGAATGTGTGTGTGTGTGTGTAGCCTTGTATGTACAATTACCAGCATAAAGTCATGATTCTGTAGTGAGGTTCACAAAATTAAAAAAAAAAAATCCAGTAGTTATGCCCATATAATAAAAACTCAAAGTAAGATTATAAGGAAATTTAATATACTAAAGAATATCTAACAAAAACAAACTAGCAAACACAGAAAAGTAAAATGATAAAATTATTATCTTTTTATTTTTGTAGTTGTAAATGGGTGGCATACATTTTGTTGTTTATGTGGTGCTGAGGATTGAACCTAGTGCCTAGTGCCTAGGCAAGAGCTCTGCCACTGAACTACAGCCCCAGTCCCAGAAATTATTTTTATTATAATCCAGAGCAATGTAGAAATACCCACTAGGACAATGGATTATTCAACATTTTTAAAAGTTTCTAATAATTGCAATACTATAAATATATGTGCTATGAATATTGGAAAGATAAACAAAATCATCTGTATTTTTAGATGAGATTATGATGTAACTAGAAAACTGAAGAAACACTATTGAAGAATAATTAGAATTAATACGAAATTTTTACAAGGGCACCAGACAAGATAAATATGGTAAAATCAATAGTTTTGCCTTTCATTATCAATACAGCTATAAATGGAAATGAAATAGAAATATTCTTATAACAATAAAACCTTGAAATTTCTAGAAAGATCCAGGGGCTACATAAAGAAAACAATAACATATAAATGGAGAGGAACAAAGTGATATTGGATAGGAATACATCATTTTATTATTATACAAAATTATCATACAAAATTAATGTAGTTTTATAGATCTTAAAACTTGCTATAAAGCTACTGTAATCACAAGAGTATAATATTGGCACAAGGATAACGAAATCGAAGGAACAGAATGGAGAATCTAGAATTATATCCAAATGCACATGAGATCTGCATATATGACAAAATGAGGTTTTAAATCAGTATTACTCAATGGAAAACTTATGGGTAAAAATAAAAATTTAGATTTTTGTGTTACACAATATATTTCTTTAAATTCAAGATGGACCAAATATTTTTACAATAAAGCAATACAAATGCTAGAAGGAAATCCTTGATGGCAATCTTCTTATTTAAGCAAAAGAGAAAATAAAACACCTGTTAAAAAGAAGATGAGCATATCTGGCTGTATATAACTTAACCAAAAAGACAAACTAAAGACCAGGAAAAATATTTGCTATATATATTATAACCAAAAACATTAAAAATCTGATGAATTAAAAATACACAAATTAATAAATACACAATGCCTATGAATCACTAATTCATAGTAGAAAATATATAGATCAATGCTTGAAAAGATGTCAATAGAATTATTTCCCATTGCTTCATGTCAATATAATCTGGAAATACATGAATTCATTTCACAAATATTTACTGAATGAATTCTTCCCAAAATTCCCTCAATGTTGAATTTGCTACAAAAAAATTGATTCTTGCTTTTAAGTGGTTCATGATTTATGAGTGAGACAGACATTAACTGCTGAGCATACAATTATAAGTTGTGAACTGGTTGCTTTGAAATAGAATAAATTGGTGAAGGGTGTTCATTCTGTAGATTAGGTAGGCAGAAATGGTGTTACTGGTGAAAATGATGTTCCATATGATCTGGTGCAGGTATCAGTCTTGTGAACATAGGGAACAAGTTGTCTACCCAGAGCAAGAAGTTTGTTTTTATTTATAGGACAGAGCTATTTTATCAAAATGAATCAAAATGCCTAATTAGTACTTGATTAGTGCTCAATATTTACTTATTGAATCTAACTACTGAATTCTGCATGTTATTTCACCTCTCTTAGCAAAGGACTTTATGTTGGACTATGGCAAAATTGGGCATGTTAAGAAACAACAATATATTTTGGAAGTAAGTTTGAAAGACATTTGAAAATAATTTTCACATATTCACAATAAGATGAATGTAAAAGTCATGCATATATACAAACTTTTATACACCTGAACAAACATGCAATCAACTATTTATAATCACGGAGTCTTTGTGGTTCTCCTATTTTTTCTACAACTGCCATAGTGAGTACGATTCCAAATCTTCCCCTCAGTGTCAGCTCTCATTTATTGGAATGATTCCAATCTTGCAACTTTAAGAGGTCACAGAGGTCTGAATTAGAGTGAGAATCCTGTGTAGTTTGATAAAACTTCCCCGGATACTTTGTTATGCTCTCTTCTAGACAACCTCTTTCCCCTCCCCATTTAAGAATCATTTTGGTGTTTTTATGATTACTATGACCCAGGTGTGTTTAACAGGCGAAATATTTAGGGGGTGCTTTGTATATCTTCAGCACTGTGCAATAATCTGGGGAGAATCCCAAAGCAGGTTTATTCCTTGGCTCCCTACAAGCTACACTTTTTGCCTGTGGCTCTTTTGAATCTGATCTTCTGGTTCCAAAATTCAAACTTTCCCTATCCTCTCAGAACTCCTGTTAACTGAGCCCTATTGACCATGCAGTCTTCTTGAAACTATCTTTATCCCTGGCATCCATGACAACAGTCCTAGACATTTGACTTTCCTGGCTCCACCCTTTTTTTCCCCCTCAACACATAAATATTGATGTTCCCTGAAATTTCATAATTGATCACTTATTGTGTACAATGTCAGACACACTTGGAGAGGCTGCTGTCACATGTACTAGTGGGTCCCAACTCTATATGTTTGGCTCAAGTTCTCTCTGGACTGCACTTCTGATCTCCTACTGCCTCCTGACAGCTCCACCTGGACATCTATCTCACAGATATCATGATTAAACCCAGGCACTCCTACTCTGCCCCTCAGTCTGTTCTTCCTCCTTTGGTCCTGTACTCATAATGCTTCCTCAAACCATTCAAGAATACAGATGTAACCCAGCCTCTTCTGTCCTGCTCATTTTCCATATCCAGTTTTTCACTTGGTCCTGAGAATTTGCATCCATCATACTTCTCCATGATCCCTTCCTCTCCTTGGTTAGGCTCTTAAATCTTTCAAAAAAATTCTCTACAGTAGCAATTTTTGTAATTAGCCTCTTCCATAATTCTTTTTAAGGGACTAAATAGAATATCATAGTAAAGTATCAAATTAAACACAGTGATTAATGACAATGTTACAAGGTCATAAGCATCAGGAATAAGAGCAATCTACTGACATGGACTCCTTCGAAAGGATTAGGTTTCTAATAACCAAATGGAACCTGCATTATCATGCTTGTGAACTCTATAGGATTTTTGAACAAGGAATCAGGAGCAATCATTAGGATTGTTATTTTTAAGAATTGCTATTCAAAGAGAGAAGACACTGTCTCCAGTAATTTACAGGAAATCATGCAGATACCTTTAGGAGATAAGGTTCCATTAGTCCCCTAATTTAAGCACTGATGAAATAAGACACAAAACAGGAAAATTGAAAGAATGGCAATTGTGGGCTCTAGGAATGGAAATAGGATGCTGACCTAAACAATTACAGGGCTCCAGGGATGCCCTTCAGGTAACTCACCGCCTAACTTTGGCTTGTCTTGGTGGTGTAACTTGCTACTTCATTAGATTCAGGAAGCTTTTGAGGAGCATCTTTTCTGGGACCTGAACACTGTAGGCAATGAAAGGAAAATGTAGAGTCTCTACCCACAAAGAGCATGTGAAGTAATTAAGGTGATAAACATACAAAACATACAAAAACACACAGAACCATACTAAATGAAAAGGTACAAAAATAAATGGCAACAAAAAATAGACTGGATAGATAGATGGAAGAAGCTGATGTCATTGTGGTCCACAGGCACACTCATGGTGAAACACGGTGGAGCCTGCCCTGGTATCATTGCCAAAACGTTTTGTGATATGTACACATTCTGAGTGTAGTGTGCTTAAATGTGGGCATTAACAAGTACTTTCTCCCCAACAATGAAAATATAAACCAGAAAAGAAAGTCACAAAAATATACTTTAAAAGCAGATCTTCATTAGTGGCACAGTAAGGATGAATTTAAAATTTCAATGTTCTGATAATTTCTCAACCACAAAGAGCAAGAGCTTGGCCAAATTAGTGGGTTATATACCCCCAAATTGGTAAGACAATCACATAGAATAATCTTTTCTCCTCTTTGAAGATCAATCAGAGATTGGTGGGTTTCACTGCAGATTTCTGATGATTTTCCACACCACAAAGCCCTCCAGGCACAGCTCAGCATTTTGCACGACCTGCCTTACATCTCAAAAGAAGTAAAATGCTGCCATCTAGTGGCCTATGTGCAAAACTGATGAAAACACATTGTTCTATCTTGCAATTCAAAAGTCACCAAGCCCAGGCAGAGAGCAGTGTTTAGGTTTTAAATGACTTTGCAAATAAAAGGACTAGAGCATCTTGATATGATGAAACAAACTTTTCAAAAAATAAAGTTCTGAATCAGGCCAGATTGAAATGTTTCAAAATCGGGGCTAATACTCTAATCATAACCATGAATTTCCCTAACAAGTTGAAATTTTGATTTAAAATGCAGTAATCTTGAATTCTAGCCCAATTCTTATCTTCTAGAGAAAACACATTCATTTAGCGTAATTGTTCAACATATAACTTATCAGGTTCTATGTCTTCCTGCTCCTAGTTGGATGTGTTCTTTTCGTGTTCTGAATTCCATTTAGATTTGATTCTCCATTTGTACAGGTTATTATTATTATTATTATTATTAATTATTCATGTTGGAAAGTAATATGTTTAATCCCTTTGAGCAGCATAGGATGGGCATGGAACATGTAACATTCTTAATAAATGTATAAGTTTTAAGTAAATAAATGGGAATTAAATGATGGATAAATGGATGAATATGTGGTAGGTAAACCCTATCTTTCTTATATAAACAGAGTAAAACATACTATTTTGGAGGGTAAATACAAAGATTCCAAGGTTCATTGCACCTGGCTCCAAGGGCATGGATTATACAGCATGAAAGCAAAAGTCAGGAAGACAAGAGTGACTCCAAACCAAGCCTGGAAGCCCTGTTGTGCTCTGTTGACCTCAGGAATGGATGCTCAGACTCGATCACTTCCTGTGCTGGCCCTGTGATTATACAGATTCTAAAGCACAAAACAAGGGGAGAAGGGCACCTGAGAAGAAGATCATGGCAGGTTCCTCAAACCTCTGTCCACAGAAATGCTCCTCAGTGGACCACAGAGCTAGGTTTACAAGTCAAATGCTCCCTGGAATGTTGGCACAGATGTAGTAAAGCAATGGCCTGTGTTAAGATTTAGATATTAGATATCCACCAAAAATTCATGTGTGAGAGAATGTAAGATTTAGAGGTGAAATGATTAGGTTATGAGAGCCTTAACCCAATCCATGGATTAATCCCCTGATAGGGATTAACATAGTGAAAATTGCAGGCTGGTAGAGTGTGGCTAGGGAGGACTGTGGTTCATTGGGGGTGTGCCTTTGGGGTATATATTTAGTGAACTGAGCTCAGTCTCTTTCTGCTCTCTGATCATTATGTGAGCTGCTTCCCTCTGCCACACTCTTCTCCCATGATGTTCTGCCTCACCTCAAGCCCTGAGGAATGGAGTCAGCCATCTATGGACTGAGTCCTCTGAAACCGTGAGCCAACAAATAAACCTTTTCTCCTCTAAAATTGTTCTCATCAGGTCTTTTGGTCATAGAAGCAAAAAAAAAAAAAAAAAAAAAAAAAAAAAAAAAAAAAAAAAAAAACTAACTAAAACAGTCTACGAGGCACCTCAGAACCAAATTAGTCCCTGACTTTCTGGTTCAGGCACTGTTTCTGAGTCAGGTGCTCTGTTAATGCTAACTGGAAATGATGGTGATATTGGTGGTTGAGATGTAATAACAGTTAAGGATATTAGATGCCTGTGGGGTTTAGACTCTAATAAAAGAGTCCTGCTTGCCCTTGAAGTAGCAAGCTGGGAATGTTCAGACTTTAATCACAGGTATTTATACTTGGCTCCAGATAAGTGCCATTTATTTCTTTCTACTGCAGGTAACTAGAAGCTTTTGGCTCTTCAGCCCTATTGCTGTAAGCAGTGAACCTAGATCCCCAGTTTCTGAAGAGCCCTTTCATGAATAACTTGATTCTATAATGATTTGACAGACGCCAGAACAAGACTTTTAAAAATTTGCCTCTAGCTTCTTGCATCACAGTATACATAAAGAGACTCCCTGTTCCTCAACAGCAGATTGGGTGGGCTTTTCAGCCAGGTTTCCATTTCCCTGGAGAATATCAAGATTGGAAGAGATAGGACACCAGATTTTAAAAAAAAATGCATAATGGGGGCCTGGGAATGTAACTCTGTGGTAGAGCACTTGCCTAGCACGTGTGAGGCCCTGGGCTCAATCCTCCACACTGTGTACAC
Source organism: Marmota flaviventris (assembly GCF_047511675.1). NCBI lineage: Eukaryota > Metazoa > Chordata > Mammalia > Rodentia > Sciuridae > Marmota > Marmota flaviventris. The sequence goes on from NC_092508.1 coordinate 66,495,746, forward strand.
ACACACACAGTTCAAGTCACCAAAGTTCTCTGAAGGATGTTTGAGACCAATCCCATTTTCTTACCATTTACTACTAATTCCTTGACTTCCCTTGGTCACAATAATCAGACATCTCCTTTACAGAACTCTAGAGTTCTCCTTGCTGAATGTTATCTTCTTTCTGTTTTTATTCTCTTTGGTCTCCTTCAACATTCAATATTTCTGACATCTTGTGTTACCTATTCTTAGAATAGTTCCTTCTGGCATCCTCCCTAGACTAATCATGGGTTAGTAGGAGCCCTAACAACCTACCTTTTTTAAGGAGTTCAAACATTTCAGAATGTTTTAAACATTTATTTTTTGCTAAATTAAACTTTTAATACATATTCACAAAAATCAGTCTTGATGCCAGGTGTAACTGTGGAGGAACACTGGTAGGACCATTGTCATAGGCTCCTCCTTCCTTGCTGCCGGGCTTCTGCATCCCCCTTAGTAACGTTTCTTTCTCTCACTGCAAGACTTGGTTCTCAGTCCCAGGGTCTCCCAACTTACTTTCACTTGGCTCATTGATCCTGCCATCTAGTTCCAATTTTCAGTTTTATACCAGTGACTACTCAATTGATTCCCCAAACCTTAGCTCTCAACCAAGCCTGGATTCAAATGCCTCCAGTTGCCTACAGAACATCTAAATCTTACCATCTGCAGACTAAACACATCACCCTCTCACTGGGTAACAAACTACCCTTCCTATTTTTCCTGTCTTGAATCTTATTTTGGCAGAAGCTATGAGTTACATTACATTGATTTGGCCTGATTAGTGCTTTTAAACTAGAAACTTAAGTATTTCTTGGGCCCTACATAATTTTTTTTCTAATCATTTTTGAATATTACTCTTTCTTTCACTCCTCCTTTTCTATATGTATATTGGATCTTTTTGACCTAATAAACACATCAAGTATACCATTTCATTTGTCCCTTCTTATGTCAATGAGTATTTGGGTCTCTTCCACCTTTCAGCTATTGTGAATAATGTTGCTACTACAGTCATTTTAAAGTATGGGTTGAGAATATTTTTTTTTCTAACTAAAATGTGCTCAAGATAAATTAATGATCACAGGAGAGCATAATGTGTTAACTTATAGAGTGAGCCAGAACCTGAAGGCCTAGTCTGAAATCATGAGTTATGGGACATTGTGGAATTAAATAAAAACCTGTCTTGGTGAAGTTTTCACTTACTAAGATGCTCTTATAATGTGGAAAGACCAATTGTTCAGCTATGAACTCTATTGTAATCATGGCTTGCAAGATTAAAACTGAGGATGTGCACTGTATCCATTAAAATTAACATTACTAAATAATTAGTAATTTTAACAGAGGTATGTTTTATCATTTTCCTAGTAGAGATTTTTGGAGAAAGAAAATATAAAATATATGTCATGGTTTGGATCTGGAATGTCCCCAAACTCTCATGTGGTTGGTAGAGGGGCTTTGGAAAGTGATTCGATCAGGAGGGCTCTGACCTCATCAGTGGATTAATCCATTGATAGTTGAATGGACTACTGAGAGCTAGGACCTAGTTACAGGAAATAGGTCACCAAGGGCATACCCTAGAAGGGTTTATCTTCTCTCTGGCCCCTTTCTCTTTCTCTGTCTGCTTATCAGCTGCCATGATCTGACAGCTTTCCTCTGTTTCTGCCTTGGAGCCAGCCGACCATGAACTGAATCCTCTAAAATCATAAGCCAAAATAAATCTTTCCTCCTTCAAGATGTTCTTGTCAGGTATTTTGGTCATAGCAAGTAGAAGCTGACTAGCAATATAAAAAGATCTTTTTAATACCAAAGAATTTGCTATAAAAAGTAATTAATTAATATACACTGAAAGGAGAGAAAAGGAAAATGGAGTGTGATGAGTCTCATGCAGGAGAATCAATAGTAATCTATTCTTATCATTGATTAAAAATTACATATAGTCTATATACATATATATTAACCTGTATATTATACATATAAATGTATAAAATATGTGTAAATAAAATTATATGTGCACATATACATGCAAAACTATAGAACAAATATGAAACAAATATATATTGTACAGATATTTATAGGAAAAAATTAATAGGAGAAAGTAAAGTTTCAGTGACATATAATGCATAGGAAAGTATAAATCAATGAGTATGCACTACGAAGTATAAAATAAAAGGCAAAATAAGATTGCACATCATTTGGCACAGTAAAATTAAAAGGGTTTACACTAAAACAATAAAAGGCAACTATAATCAGATTAGATCAAAAGATAAAAATATAAGCTATTGCAAGTTACATGAAGCATACACATAAGCAAACTGAACCCCCCAAAATGTGAAAGCAAAAGGGTTCAGGAAGTGTCTCAATTCTAAAGGAATACAATAGAGCAGAAGAACAGAGAGATGAAAATATTGGAATTTAACCAAGAATCAAATATCATGGCAAAAAAAATATGAATGGGATAAAAATCGTTATTGTATGTCTTCAATAGTTACAGTGCACAATGAAAGTAAAACAATCATAAAAAAATCTATACAATATGGAAATACATAAAATACAATATGAAAATACAAAAATTAAGAAAAAAAGGAAAATTTACTTAAAGCTTTTTAACTAACAGATTTAGGACATAAAGCAGAATTTCAAGAAGAATGAGGAAATAGATTTTAATATGCATTATACAGAGAATTATACAGATAATACAATATTTTCCATAACATCTTTGGAACTAAAATTATCATTGATCACACTGGTTTTAATCAAGTTTTGGCCCTTTGATTCATACACTCCAAAGGGCATATTATTTCCATATCTAGCATACCATCCAAGATATAAATAAGTAGCCAATATTTTCCAGTCCTTTAAGATCTTAACCCTGAAGACAGCATTTAACTATAATTTAGTTGCATCTCATCAGACTCTTAGAGACCACATGCAAATAAAACTCATACCACCCTCTCCATGCACTTCATCTGACTATAGTAAGCTGAATAATGCCCTCTAAATGTGTTCCCTCTCTAATCCCTGGAATCTATGTATGTTACCTTACATGACAATGGGGGACTGTGCAGATGAAGTTAAAGATGTTGCAATAGGGAGATTATTCCAGGTATCATCCAGGTAGGCCTTTAGAACTTTAGATAGAGCAAGGGGGTGGGGAAGGGAGAGGAGGGGGGCAAGGGGATAGGAATGATGGTGAAATGAATTAGCCATTATTACCCTAAGTACATGTATGAAGACAAAAATGGTGTGAAAATACTTTGTGTACGATCAATGACTTGAGAAATTGTGCTCTCTCTATATAATATGAAATGAATTGCATTCTGCTATCATGTATAACAAATTCAAATAAATAAATATTTTAATTTTAAAAAGTATAAAACAACAATAAAAAAAGAGAGAGACAAAGAGAATCTCACCACAGAAGACGGGAAAGCAGTGCGATCATGGAAGCAGAGGCTGAAGTGATGTGGCCACAAGCCAAGGATTGGTGGCAGCCACCTGAAACAGGAAAAGGCAAGGAACAGAGCCTCCACCAGGTCCCCAGATGGCCTCCAGAACTGTGAGTAATAAATACGTGTTGTTTTAAGCCATCTAGTATGTGTTTAAAGTCAGATGCCACAAGAAATTACTACAGTGGTGTGTTCAGTGAATATTCACCTTGTTGGTCTCTGAACAGCCACTGTATCAGCATGGTATCATTCTTTTTCTTCATACACAATCATTATGAACCTCTCCTCTTCATACATCTATAAACAAAGTTGGGGGAGGTTGATGGAGAAGTTTCATTCCCTTTTCTTCTTCTTTTTTTTTAACATTTATTTTTTAGTTATAGGTGGATACAATAATTTCATTTTATTTTTATGTAGTGTTGAGGATCAAACCCAGTGTCTCATGCATGGTAGGCGAGTGCTCTACCTCTGAGCCCCAGCCCCAGCCCCTTTTCTTCTTTTCTTAATGACTAAATTAAATAAAAATTAGTTCCCCACAAAAAGAGTTTAACTGCCTATTGTTTTAAAGTAAAATCACCTCCTAAAGTACGGATTATTGTTCTCTTTGGTGAAACTGCTAAAAAAAATTTAAAAATAAAAGGTATCTTAACCTACAAGAAATGAAGATAAAAGAAATGCAAAAAGAGTGTGGGGCTTAAGTCATGTCTTTAAGAAGAGGACTCATATCTTTTGTTCCTGCCCGAACATTAGGTTGCTATAACATTCAACATTATAATTTTCTTTTTAATTAACACACTGGGTGGAAGAGTGAAACATATGATATATAGAGAGAGGCTGTAATAAAGCCACTTACTCTAAGAACCAAGAAGTATTCAGAGTAATTTTGTTCATTAAACATTTCCTCTACCTTGATCTATGTAGGCCTTAATTTGCAAGAGATTTAAATTTTAAAAAGATTGAAGATTTAAATTTAGAAAAAAAAAGGATCTTGTATCTTTCTTTAATATTTCAATAAAGGGTCATAAAACAAACATTTCTATTGATACTTATGTCCATCATCAGATCTAATTTGTATTAGCTCAATTAATGTATCTATGCTAATATTTTTCTTCTATACTTGTTTAGAGCATTTTCACTGGCCCAGTGTAAGTAAGAGATAAATACTATATATGTTTACCTCTAACTGAGGAAACAGAACCCATATTAAGTGATCACAAATGAAAGAATGGTTAGGAGTGGGACCCATGGTGAAGGAAGAGACTGGGTTTAACAGAGTGCCTTAAACTACCCTGGAGGCTGGCATAAGCAGGAACTCCTTATGATCCTGAGGATGGAGGGACAAAAGGAAAAACATGCAATTATGGGCAACAAGATGACCACCTTGTAGAAACTTGAACTGAAGTGGGCCTGGATTGCAGTGGGGGGATGCAGTCACAGAGGAGAGACAGCCACAGAGAAGCCCCTGTACCTGAAAGGAGAAGGAGCTGTCCTGATTTCTCATTCCCTCAAGTCCACTCCTCATCCTGCCCTTCAATCTACTGTAACCAATGTCCACTGACCAATTGTGCTAGGATCGTGGAGTAGGTTACTGAGAGATCAAAGAAGACACCTGGAGATGGCAGGGGCAAGGGTGGAGGATAAGACATAAGATTTATGAGGAAATGTTTATGGGGAAGGTCCAGTGGTGACAAGCTGGAAAGATGACTTTGTCAGAGGCCAGTAGCAGGGGCCAGACATGAACACTTCTATCCATCACAGTGCTCATCAAGAAATGTCTCCTCTCATTTATAACTAATTAGAACAAATAAAAATAAATAAATAACAAAACAAAATTTAAAAAAGAAAGAAAGAAAGAAATGCCTCCTCTCCCTCACGACACCACCAGAAAAGAACACCTCCTCTCCCTCATGGCATTTTGTCCAGAGGTTACCAGCTGGATGGATAATGTATGTCCTTCCCATAGTGCCCTCAGTTCTGCACCTGTTACCTCAGGGAGGGTTTTATAAGTTAGGCTACAGAAGCAGTGGCAGCTTTCCACAGATTACACCATCTTGCCTTAGTTCCCAGCATCCAGGAGAGAAAGTTGGTTTCCTGCTAGTTTATAGGCCTTCCTGGCCCAGGCCTGCTCTGTTTCCTTACTTGACCAGGTACCTGAGAACAAAAGGGACATTCCAGGGACATGATGTCTTCCTGTCTTCCTCTTCTTTAAGGATTGTAATGGCAATCCCTCCTCCACAGAAAATCTTAACTAAGCTGTTAAGATTTTAGGTCTATCAGCAAAAGAGTGTCTACAAAAGACTTCAATGTAGGTAAACTTCTATTTTCCTATTGCTCTATATTACTTGGCCACTGGCCTGGAAGAACTCAGCATTCCAGGTGCTGAATGTCCCTTTACTAGTTTTTCACAAACATTTATCCAGTATAGTAGTTTATAGAAGTGTGTTTGCAAATGCAAAATGTGATTAAAAAAAATAAAATAAAGACAAATTCTTTAACAAGTCCTCTGGCCTTGAGCTGGAGCTTCACAGAGATGTCTACATTTCTTAGAGAAGTAACCAATTGGGCTCCATGGTAACAGCTGGCAGCGGGAGGAAAGAAAGGAGACAAGAAGCTCTCCCCTTCTCAGATGTTGTCCTTGAAGGGTTAACTTGCCCAGAACAGTGAAAGAAAAAGCTGCTTTTATGTGAACTTCTGTAAACTGTGAACTTCTTAACCCTTCCCCTTTCATTCTGGGTATAAAATTCTAGAACTACCTGAACTCAGAGTTCAGGGGATTATTTAATTACAGCGAAAGCTGTACCCTCTGAACCTGGCTGCAGCCAAATAAAACTGTTTCCTGCTATCTTTGGTGCCTTGCCTCATTGGTCCCCTACTGCAGGATGATGCCCTTACCCTGGCTGTAACCCTGTCTCCCTTTGACTTCATCCTTCCAGAAGATCCAGAGAGCCTGGGAGAGTCAGCCTGGGGCTGGGGTGAGTGGGTATGGGGGTGTACTGCTCCTGCATAGAGCAGAAGAGGGAGCTGGGGATGGATCTGAGGGCAAATATGTCTAGTCTCAGAATTCCCTATGCTACCACAACTTTGTACTGTTACACCATGGGCTGTGTTATTTAATTCAACCCTTTTATTTTATTTCATTTCATTCCTCATGGAACTAGGGGCCAGAGAGATTAAACTGTACCCATATACACAGAAAGGGCAAACTTTAAGGTCTCAACACACTTTTAGGTCTCAACACACACTTTTATAAGAGTCTACTATTTATTATGAAATTGTTTTCTGTTTAATTCAAGTTGTGAAGCATTTGGGAATTGGGTCCATTTCGTAATCATTACCAGTACCTAATACAGCACTTGGTGCATAGGAAACACTCAATATTTATTGAATTAATACCAAATGAAAGAGGAAATGTAACCAACCAACTGACTTAAGGTAGCTTTAAATAATTCCTAGTGGAATATGAGTTACCAAGAAAGTTTAGCAAAGGAGATTGCCATAATTATGCCCTCAAATGTTTTAAAAAGAAGCACACTTTCTCACTGGCGGAGATGTTTAAGACCTCTACCATTCAGAACAGGAACAGACAAAGATGTGTCCCTTTTAACCACCAAAATGAACTTACATTTGAAATAATAAAGGAGAATGTCAGTAATGAAAACTGTACAGGTTGTACAGAACAGATTTATACAAATAAAAAGCTAATAAATATTTATGTGTTCGTGTGTGGGAGGCGTTGCCTAGAATGTTTCCTCCACAGCCGTGACTATGGAGTGAAAAAGGAAACAGAAAAACACACCCAAAGAGGGATGCTTAAATAGCACCGTGGGCAGCTAGGGGAGCGATGACTAATATTGCTGTTAGTAGTGGTTTAGAGACAAAGAAGATTTAAGTCTGCTGGAATCCTGTTTTCTTCTGCTAAGCCTCTTCTTCAAATATCATGCTGGAAAGAGGAAGGGAGGAATGGAACAGGAATGGGAAGAAAGAAGGGAGGAAGCAGGGAGAGAAGAGGAAAGGGAGGAATGAAAGAGGAACCTAGAGGGTAGACATTGTAGGGCCTGCAAACTGCAAACGCGTTTCCCACGTTTACATGTATCCAAGCTCATTTTGGTAGGAACCTAGCTTAAGTGGAATTAGTGAAACTCCTATTTCCCTTGAAATTTTAATATTCATTCACCTTCATTATCCATCAAATATATAGCATGCATTGAATTAAAGTAGTAATACCACAAAGAAGTAAAAAACAACAACTCAGTTTGAATGTTTGGAGAAAAGACATATCATTTAATTTGAAATGAAGAGAATCTAAAGATAAAGAGAGAACCCCCCCACCACCACCTTTTTGTTTTAAAGAGGTTACTTGAAACATACAATTATTGGAGAGTTTTTTTCAGGATACTTCTAGGGATCAGGAAAGAAGCTCTGACCCTTAGATTAGTCATGAGTCATCCAATCATGGTCTGCTAATTTAGGGGTGAGTGGGAAAGGGATCAATGTAAGAGGAAGAGGAGGAGGAAAAGGAGGAGGAGGAACAGCCCCTGTTGCTGGTCTTCCATTTCAAGAACATGACACATGATAAAATCCCACTAGCTCACTAGAGCTCTGAAAAGTGTCACATCTGGGACAGAAGTGATGGTAGGTTTGAAATTTTTAAAAGATGTGAGGGGAAAATGCCTAATAATTTCTAGAAGTTAGGAATGTTTTTCTAGGTGGCTGAAACAAAATGAAATTTTAAGTAGCTAAAATGTTAAGTTTGTTTTCCATAATTCGTGTTAATGGATTTATATCAGAAGAATATGTATATCTAATGGCATTAAGCAGAAAACATATTAATAGTAAACCTTCAGATAATTGACTTATGTCAATTTTTGCCACACCAGGCTTTGACTTATGTCAATTTTTGCCACACCAGGTTTTCTCTTTCTTTTCTTACGAATAAGAACATAATTTGATGAACCTGTAGACAGGTAAGTCAAGTAGGAGGAACTCAAGAGAGGAAATTAAAAACCTGTATAAAATGGAATGAATTCAATTTTTAATGGATGTCTATATATCATTTGCAAGCTGGCCAATACACTTCTTAGAAGAAAGGCAATATCAGAATTTAGAATTTCAAAAACAAGACGTATCATCTTCTACCTAGTCTTTTTGCCAAAAAATGTTTTGTCTAAATCTAATCATGAAGAAACAATCAGAAAAATTCAATTTGAGAATAATTGGTAAAAGGAATCACCTTTTTAGATTTATATCTATAGCAGGGAAATTGCTCGAATTTAAAAGCAGAACCTGAGACAAATAACCAAATTGTTCCTTATAGGAGTTCCCAGGAAAAACAGGCCAGGAACTGAGAAAGCTGGGCTGAGAGGAAAAAGTGGCCAGGCCAGAGCCTGTATTAGTTGACCCCACAGAAAGCTGCTTCCAAGCCCCAGGGGAAATTACATGACCTTGGAGTTATCCCATCAGTTGTTGCTTGGGAGCAACCCTTCCAGCCCATGCTTGTACTTCCTGCAATCTGTGAGCCCAGCAAGCAAAGCACGTTCTGGCAGCCTGAGATAATTTCCTGATTGAGAGGATCAGATCTATGTCCCTGGAGCAATAATAGTCTCCACTATAACTAAACACAGGGCTTCATTTTTGATTGGGTTAAAGATGGGGGGAAGTCAGGTGGCTATGAAGGGCATTAATGGGACAATAAGAGAAAATTTTAAATGAATCATTTCAATAACTGTTTAATTTCATCATAGTCAAATTTTGAATGTAGATAATTATGCTTATATAGAAGAATACCCATGTACTTATAAAATACATACTGAAATATTTAGGGCAAAATTTAGTACCATGACATCTAAACTTCTTCACAAGTAATTTAGACAAAAGGCTAATATTAATGTATATGTATATAAAAATATACATACATAAAAGAATGTAAATATGTATACCTACACACAAACATGTACATATATGCACTTGGATATGTGTGTGTGTGTGTGTGTGTGTGTTGAAAAGAGAGAAATATAGAAAAGTACAAATAAATGGTTACTGTAAGTAAAAGGTAAGTGGATATCCATTGTTCTGTTCTTTATGTTTGTCTGTGATTTTGAGTTGCTTCAAAATAATAAGGTGGAGAAAAAGAAATTAGCATTTGTCAAGTTAACTCTTTCAAGAACAACTTTTATCTCGTATCATGAAGTTTTTGAGTTAAGTTGTGTGAAAAACCCAGTAAGATATTGAGGGTAAATAAAGTGGAATAAAAATGGGGAAAATCAAGTATTTATTGAAATTATAAAGGAAGATTATTATATTCTGAAGCATTTGCTAGTGCCTTCCTGACAACTTAATTTCCTGTTTCTTTCCTGCTTATTAGAGGATGGGCCCTGTTTCCTCCTATCACAAATTCCTTTTTCAATTCAATGATTCTCAGTGCTTGGAGCTTCGAATTTTTGATGATGTATATTAAAAAAAAAAGATTGAAGTACCCAAATATCACTAATTAAGTCTGGAGCCAGGACAGTGCACACTTCCATTGAATAATTCTGTCCCAGGGTGTCTGAAAATTATCCCAAACTTCCTTCAGCTCCTTGTAACCAACTGCTTGAGTAAAACTGATCTTTGTTCTGTTCTTCTTTCTTTATTAAATAAAAGATAAAATTCTCAGATATTACAATAAATATAACATTTTTATTAAGCACTATGAATCTCATCTTTTGTAGTAAGCTGTAACCAATCTACATAATTTACATGAACTTATACCCAATCGTATAGGGTTTTTTTTTTTTTTTGACAAGCGTCATTGCAATAATACTTATATTTACTTAAGCAGAAATTGTTTGCACATATTGATTTTGATAATACCATTGCTGCACAAGCATTTCCTCTTCTCCTACCTTGCATGCACATGTTAAGATTGTATTTTCCATCTCCTTGGTGGTAGGTGGGCCTATATGACTCTTCCTAGTTAAGAAGTGATGCATAGATGCAACAAGCCAATTTTGAGCCAGAGAATTTTGTGGTTGATGACAAACCCACCTAGTTCTCACTTTAGTCTCTAGCATAGTGACATACAATTTTCTAGGCAATGGTTATCCTGACAAATGAGCCTCCAAAATACACCATAAGCAGAGATCTCCTGACTCCACATGATGGGTAATGAGCAAATTTGAGCCATCTACTGTGAGCAAGAGCTAGACATCTGTTATACAAGCACTGAGATTTGGGAATGAGTTTTTACTAGGCAATTACCTAACCTATCCTGACTGATGATCAGATTTTAGAATACATCTATGACAGGTGTGTGTGTGTGTGTGTGTGTGTGTGTGTGTGTGTGATATTTTGCCCCTTCACTGGGGAATAGCTGCTGTATAGTACTCTCATAACTTAAAATGTATAATACAAAACTCCCAGTTTATATGAACTCCTAGTTCATTGTTTATAAAAAAGACAACATAAGCTCTCTAATATGTGTGTAATTTACTTTCTATAAACAAAACATTCCCATTGTTTTAAAAATTATGCTAATTTTCTATAGATTGTTTTTCTTCTATCAGTTTTAGGCACCTGGAAGAGGAAGGACTTATGGCAAGAACACATGAATGTAGTGTCATGAAAGGAAAAGGGAATTTTTGTTTTGTGGAAGGCATTAGTCCTCCCTGTCAATCAAATGAAGATAAGCTATTCATTAGACCTTAATCTTAAGATATCCAAGAATGCTAAGCTAATGGATAACATGTGACTAAAGAACGAATTAGCTGAGCTTTATTATAATAGTTGCCACCATGAAGTGTGTAATTATAGCGAGATCTTTTAAATGCTTTGAATTTTTTTCGTGTGGATAAAATTACTTCAGGATCACCAGGCCTAAAAGAAGGATCAAACCCTTGTCAATAGTTCAAAATATCTTGTTACTTGGATTACTTATTTATATCCCACCCACCTCGATTCAAAAGGATTTAAAGTAGCTTCCATATTATTATTTTATTAACACTAAAAATAAAAAAACCTGGAGTAAATCTATAAGAGGATTACAATGTTTTTCCTTAGCCTACTTCTCAGAGTATTTTTAAAGCATAATTTAGATTTTATTCACTCATGAATTAATACAAATTATAGTGAAAATCTCTTCTCCAAAACCTCATAATACTTAAAAAGCACAGCAACACCTACAAAGAAAAAGGAAGGTGATGTGTAGAGGAACCTTGTGTTTGAGTTTCTGTCACAGTAAATTTTTTGATGCCCCATTCCAGATATGAAAACAATTATATGTACTGAAATACTGAACACTTGAATATCGATGAATTAAGGATTATGATTCTACATGTTAGATTTATAGAGCATTGTCATGGTTTGGTTGTGTGGTGTCCCCTAAATGCTCCTGGGTTAATGCAGGAATGCTCAGAGTTGAAGTGATTGGATTGTGACAGTTATAAGCCAATCAGTCAATTCTACTTTGAATGGACCGACTGGGTGGTAACTTTAGGCAGATGGGGTGTAGCTGGAGGAAGGGGATCACTGGGGAGCCTGTCCTGGACAGGTTGTTCTTCCCAGCTGACCCTCTATCCCTCACTCTCTCTGCTTCCTGGCTACCATAAAGTGAGCTGCTTTCCTCCACTGGGTTCTTCCACTATGATGTGCTGCCTCATCTTGGGTCCAGGGCAATGGAGTCAGCAGTCTTTGGACTGAGACTTCTGAAAGAGTGAACCTCAAATAAACTTTGCCTTCTCTAAGTTGTTCCACTGGGTATTTTGATTACAGCAATGCAATGTAAAAATTAATGATCTCTTTTTCAACAGCTAGTGAAAAAAATTCAATATGATGTTATAGATATAATCTTCGTGTGTTGTGTGTGTGTATAAGTTTTAAAAAAATCAAAACGTCACTGACCTTACAGTATAATTAAATATAAAGTTATTCATTTAAACCAAATAAATGTTAGCAATCTAATTTTAACTATTCAAAAACTGGGCAAATATTTGAAAATGATTTCTTTTGAAAAACACAGAGGTTGTTAACCAAAAATCTACTATACTATGGATTTTCAAGGATCTTTGTAAATACTAAACATAAAATTTTGGTAACAGCAATTGTCTGCTTTTATAAGATATGTAGTAAATTTCTACAAGGGTATTGGACAGAGCATGGACTTCAGAATTCCTCAAGCCTGGGTTCACAAAATTAACTAAGCACATACTGTTTAATCTTGGATCGTTTCTATACTTAACTGATGCACTTCACCTTCAATATTTCTAAATCGGGGATAATATTAACTGCTTCATAGAGATGTGGTAAATAAGAAAGGAGGTCACTCGATGACATTCAAAAAGCAGCAGTGAAAAGTGTCAGACATGTAATATGATAGTACAGTAATACCAGCAAAGTACCAACTGAAAATCAAGCCCCTAATAAATGTAGGGAGAAACAGGAACATTTTAGGAAATTTTCTTCAACTACTATAAAACTCATCTATCTTCTTCATCTACAGTTTGTTCCATAACTATTTTTGTGACTAAGGATACCAAAATTAGACTTTTCTTTTATCTCTAAATTTCAAGATGGTTGTTAAGAACTGTGATTAAACTACCAAAACATAGAATCTTGGAGGAATCATGAACATGGACTATAAACTAAATTGATTACCACATATTCTATTCAGTGATTTAAGAAACCACTTTTCATTATACACTATAATTCAATGAAAAAGTGGTAGGTATAAAACAAATACTTAAGAATTAGAAAAATTCAGACTTAAAAATAAGCTGTCAGTGTAATGTACCATGCTAAAAATGAATAATAAGTAGATTGTGCCTCAAGGGCTAAATAAGGTCTTCTTCTTCTTCTTCTTCTTCTTCTTCTTCTTCTTCTTCTTCTTCTTCTTCTTCTTCTTCTTCTTCTTCCTCTTCTTTTTCTTTCTTTCTTTCTTTTTTTTTTTTTTTAGGAAAGGGGATTTTGGTTTAAAAATATCTATTGAAATAGGCAAATCAATGATGCTTACAGGAGTTTCCTGTTTTTGACATACAAGCCATATTAATATGCTCTATTTCCTGTATTTCCTTGCCTAAATATAATTTTGCTTCAGGCAAATTTTATCTGAACTTCCGTGGATAAAAACCAGGGGCTTTTATTGAATTGTTTCTCACTATCTTCTTAATCCTAACAAAGCTATTAAATGGAAATGATGCCCTGTTTTACGCAAAAGAGTAGCCCAGCCTATCATCCAGTTATACACAGCACACATAGAGCTCATCTGAGTCACACCTAAATGCAATTATAGAACTCAGGCTATTACACAGCGTACTTCTTGTACTTCTTGTTTAAGACAAGTCACCTCTGAATTGGTAAACACTTCATCACTTATAAAAGAATAATGCAAGAAACAAAGATACTACCTAATACATAAGTCTCCCAAACAATCACCTAAGATTCATTTGTTATTCAGGTGTCTGGAACTTGGAATACATTCTCATGAAGGAAAATAAATTTGGGGAATGCTTAGGTCTTTATCACGGGGCTAAACTTAGTAATGATGAACAGGAAGAGATAACTGTGGTGAAACTGTAATTGAATCAAGCATAAATTCAATAAAATAACATAGGAAAATCAATTTTTAAAATTTTATCCAGAGTTAAATATAAAGGGAATTAAATTGAGAATGACAAAATATGGTTTCTCATCCTTGTCCACTACCTACTATGTGACCTTGAACAAATTGTCTAAAGCCATATTTGGTAGGCAGGTGAGAATGCACACTTTCTTTTAAGTTCTTCAAAATTGCCTTTAACTCTTCAATTGGTAACTTGCACAGAACCTCAAAAATGCCAAGAAACAATTTAAACTCAACTGAAATCCTTTAGTGAGCTGTGTTTTCTGCATTCAACTTATGTAAGGTCAACAAATATTCATTAAGTGTTGTCTGTATGGCATGTAAAACTCTTGAAAAGATATTTCATAAAATAAGATATATAATGTTCAATATTAGAAGTCATCATTGAAATGCCAATTAAAATTGAAATTTTATATCACTTATATACCCATTAAATTGTCTACTATTTTAAAAGTGTCCACTTTAAATATTGGGAAAGACTTGAGGTAGCTGAATCACTCATATGCTTCTGGTGAGAGAGGAGAATGGTGTAGCAGTTTACAGTCAAGATATATATTTACCACATGACCCAAAATACCACTAAGTGTTTACCAAGAGAAAACAATTGTCCGCACAAAGACTTGGACATGAATGCTCACACCAGGCTTATAATTGTAGCTGAAAACTGGAAACAATTCAAATGTATAAGTAAATTGATGAGCAAATTGCTATGTATCAATTTAATTAGATATTATTCATATTAATTAATAAAATGAATTAATGACAAACTAGTTGATATGGATGAATCTTAAAATCATCATTCTAAATTAATAAAGCAAAATCTAAATTATTATTTACTATATGATTTCATCTGCATGATAATTTATAATAGGAAAATCTAACCTATAAAGGTAGAAGCAGATTGGTGGTTACCTGGGCTCAGGGGTAGAGAAAGATTGACTGCAAGGTGTACAAAGAAATTCTTTGTAGTGGTGTGAAAAGTCTTTTTCCTAATTGGTGAGATGGGTACAAGTATGCACACCTTTTTCAAAACTCATAGAATGTACACAAAAAATGTGCACTACCAGATTTCCAAGAACTTCTGAGGGAGTGAGCAAACGGGGTAAAATAATAGGAATTTGAGTTGAGAGAGCACCAGTGAGGTTAAAGGTTGTTTCAGAACTCATGAAATCAACTCACAAGGGAAAGAGAATGTGTTCACCTTTGAAAAAGAAGCCTGGATACAAGGTACCAGTTATGTTCGAATGTGAAAGAACAGCCTTTCTCAGACTTTCAAACGCTAGAGCTGCCAAAATCTGTTTGAAAAAAAAAAAATAAGAAAAGTGGAAGGATTCAGGAAGACCAAAGTTAACCAATCCTCCTACTTCTTGCCTTCCCAGGTTACAGGCTCCCACCTACTTCCTTGGGAAACTTTTTAACCCACTGAGACCCTAGATCCTATTACACAATTGTCATGGGGGCTATGGGAAATGTCATTCATTATGGAGGGGACATTCTCTCCCTGAATGAATTTTAAATGGAGAAGTAAGAGACCAAAATAAAGTTATGTTTTAATTACTGTATGTTTGTTCTGACAATGTAACTTCCATGCCAACAAGGTAACACCACCCCCTACCCCCATCTTCCTCTTCTCTGTCTTCTATCAGATCACCCAGAAAATCTGGAACCTTCCATCACCTCAGTCAGTCAGTTATGACTGGGAACACAGCCATTTTTTAAAGATGCATCTGCTGGTGTTCTCTTCCTTAAAGTGTGTGCGTGGGTAGGGTAGGTGTTAAATATTTAAATAGTGAGGAAAACTGTGCACACATGTTGGGTGGAAGGAGCAGTCAATAGTGTCAAGAACAGTCAGCCTTTTCATATTCTGTTGTGCAAATGAGAATTCTCCTGGCAGGAAACAGTAAAGACTTTACAGGACCCCATCCAAATAGAATCTAGTCTTTGGGAAGAAAGAGGAGTGAAAATAGGTTAAGAAAATTAGTGGAATGCAGTGTAAAATAAAGGAGGAAAACAAAGAAAAAAAAATGGAATTCCTTGATTCCTGTATGAAGTTAATTCTATTTGGGCTAGCTGATGGCATAAAATGGGGGGAAAAAAGAGATTTTAAATATTTGCACCCAAAATGCAGCTCACCAGAAGAACTATGTGGCCCAAGTGACCAGCCACAAGATCTGAGCTCACCACAAAATTGATCCTAGGGACTGGACTTTCTGCTTCTTCAAGGAACAGAACATGTACAAATGTACAAGGAACTACGCTAAGTACTAAAGACAATAATCTCTACTGAATAAATTTATAATTGATGAAATCACATCAGTTCAAGTGGTGGTGCATGTGGTGAGGCTGAGGCAGGAGGATCTCAAGTTCATAGAGAGCTTATGCAATTTAGTGAGGCCCTAAAACAACTTAGTGAGATCCTGTCTCAAAAAAGAAGATAAAAAGAACTGGGGATGTAGCTCAATGGTTAGGCACCCATGGGTTCAATCCCTGATACAAAATAAATAAATTACAGATGTCAGTTCATAGTTAAGAAAAATTATTACAGGTAAAATGAACTAAACAAAACTTACCATAGATCAAAAATGGAATGATAACAATTTCAGAGTTGGTTGTGAAGTAAAAATTCATTTTTTATTGTTCTTTTCAGCAGTTATACATGATAGTAGAATGTATGTTGACATATCATAAGTACATGGAGTGTAATTTCCCATTCTTGTGGTTGTACATGATGTGGAGTTACACTGGTTGTATGTTCATATATGAACATAGGAAAGTTATGTCCAATTTATTCTACTATATTTCCCATTCCCTCCTGTCCAATCTGGTGAACCTCCACTCACCCCCACCCCTACCCCCACCTATTGTGAGTCAGCATCCACATATCAGAGAGAACATTCAGCCTTTAGTTTTCTGGGTTTGGCTAATTTCACTTGGCATGATAGTCTCCAGTTCCATACATTTACTGGCAAGTGCCATAATTTCATTCTTCTTTATGGGTGAATAATATTCCATTGTGTATATATGCCATATGTTCTTTATTCATTCATCTGTTGAAGGACACCTAGACTGGTTTCATAGCTTTGCTATTGTGAATTGAGCTGCTATAAACATTGATGTGATTGTGTCACTGTAGTATGCTGATTTTCAGTTCTTTGGGTATATGCTGAGGAGTTAGATAACCAGATCAAATGGTCATTCCATTTCAAGTTTTCTAAGGAATCTCCATTCTGCTTTGCATAGTTGTTGCACCAATTTGCATTCCCATCAGTAAGATATAGTGTACATTTCACCCACATCCTCACCAGTATTTATTGTTACTTGTATTCTTAATAATTGCCATTCTGACTGGAGTGAGCCAAAATCTCGGTGTTTTATTTGAAGTCCTCTAATTGCTAAAGATGTTGAACATTTTTAAAATATATTTTTGACCATTCATATTTCTTCTTCTGTGAAGTGCCTGTTTAGTTTCTTTGCCCATTTATTGATGGGGTTATTTGTTTCTTTGGTGTTAAGTTTTTTGAGTTCTTTGTGTATCCTGGAGATTAATGCTGTATGTGAGGTGCAGGTGGCAAAGATTTTCTCCCATTCTATAGGCTCTCTGTTCATATTATTGATTATTTCCTTTGCTATGAAGAAGCTTTTTAGTTTGAATCCATCCTATTTATTGATTCTTGATTTTAGATTTTTGCACTTTAGGTATCTTATTGAGGAAGTCAGTTCTTGAGCTGAAATGATAGAGAATTGGGCCTATTTTTTTTTTTCCTAGTAGGCACAGGGTCTCTGGCTTTTTTTTCTTTTTTTTGAGAAAAAGGAAAAAGACAGTTTATTGTTTTGCTAGCAAAGGAGAAACACAGGGGACTCCTGTCCCAAAGGATGTGATTCTGTGCATCAGCTTTTTGTTGTTGTTGTTGTTATTTTTACATTGTTTTTTTGTTTTTTATTGTTGGTTGCTCAAAACATTACATAGTTCTTGACATATCATATTTCACACTTTGATTCAAGTGGGTTATGAACTCCCATTTTTACCCCGTATACAGATTGCAGAATCACATCAGTTACACATCCATTGATTTACATATTGCCATACTAGTGACTGTTGTATTCTGCTGCCTTTCCTATCCTCTATTATCCCCCCTCCCCTCCCCTCCCCTCCCCTCTTCTCTCTCTACCCCCTCTACTGTCATTCATTTCTCCCCCTTGTATTATTTTTCCCTTTCCCCTCACTTCCTCTTGTATGTAATTTTGTATAACAATGAGGGTCTCCTTCCATTTCCATGTAATTTCCCTTCTCTCTCCCTTTCCCTCCCACCTCTCATCCCTGTTTAATGTTAATCTTCTTCTCATGCTCTTTGTCCCTACTCTGTTCTTAGTTACACTCCTTATATCAAAGGAGACATTTGGCATTTGTTTTTAGGGATTGGCTAGCTTCACTTAGCATAATCTGCTCTAATGCCATCCATTTCCCTGAAAATTCTATGATTTTGTCATTTTTTAATGCAGAGTAATACTCCATTGTGTATAAATGCCACATTTTTTTTATCCATTCGTCTATTGAAGGGCATCTAGGTTGGTTCCACAGTCTTGCTATTGTGAATTGTGCTGCTATGAACATCGATGTAGCAGTGTCCCTGTAGCATGCTCTTTTTAGGTCTTTAGGGAATAGACCGAGAAGGGGAATAGCTGGGTCAAATGGTGGTTCCATTCCCAGCTTTCCAAGAAATCTCCATACTGCTTTCCAAATTGGCTGCACCAATTTGCAGTCCCACCAGCAATGTACAAGTGTACCCTTTTCCCCACATCCTCGCCAGCACTTGTTGTTGTTTGACTTCATAATGGCTGCCAATCTTACTGGAGTGAGATGGTATCTTAGGGTGGTTTTGATTTGCATTTCTCTGACTGCTAGAGATGGTGAGCACTTTTTCATGTACTTGTTGATTGATTGTATGTCCTCCTCTGAGAAGTGTCTGTTCAGGTCCTTTGGCCTAATTCTTAGGTCCTTGAAACATTTGAATTTTGTGCAAGGTGAGAGATAGGGGTTCAGTTTCAATCTACTACATATGTGTTATGGTTTGGATGCAAGGTGTCCCCCAAAAGCTTGCAGGTGAGAAAATGCAAGAAGTTGTGGAGAAGAAATGACTGGATTATAGCCTTGACCTAATCAGTGAATTAATCCCCGATGGATTAACTGAGTGATAACTGGAGGCAGGTGGGTTATGGCTGGAGGAAGTGGTTCACTGGGGGCGTGGCTATGGGGTATATATTTTGTATCTGGATAGTGGAGTCTCTCTCTGCTTTTTGATCATTATGTGAGCTAAATTTAGATTTGACAAATCTAAAAGATTTCTTATGAAAATTTTTTCTGAACTACTTTAAAACTTATTTTAAAAATAAGGCTGAGTTTCTGACTACTCTCTGGCAAGTGGTCACTGTGCTCACACTAACATTTTTTTTAGAAAATATCTTAGATTCTTATGTTAGTAAGAAGTAAGAAATAGGTTATAATAGCTGTGAAGGGAAAAAATACAGCTAAGAAAGAAAACTAAAGCAAAATAAATTGAAATTAAAAAACAAATGCCTTTTAAAAAGATTAAAATGCCAAAAATAATCAAGAGAAAAAACGTCTTGCTTCACTCCATTTTCTCACATGACTTTCTCTGTAAACATATCAATCACTCAAGAATGAAGTCACTTACAGCATAGCATTTTTGACTGATCAAACACTAATAGTGCTTTTTAATTTTTAATTAATTAATTAATTAATTTGTGTGTGTGTGTGTGTGTGTGTGTATTTGGTACAGGGATTGAACCTAGTGGTGATTAACCACTGAGCCACAACCCCAGCCTTTTTAAAAAAAAAAAACTTTGAGACAGGATCTTACTAAATTGTTGAGTGCCTCACTAAATTGCTGAGACTGGCTTTGAACTTGTGATCCTCCTGCTTTATCTTCCCAAGTCTCTGGGATTTACAGGCATGAGGCAGTCAACCCAGCAAGTTCTTTGTGACTTAAAAAATAATTTCCATCTTTGAAAATTGATTAACTTTGCTACTTTTTTGTTTGGTATTATGCCCACGATACTGCCACAGTTAACAGAAGTATAATATGTAATAAAAGACAATGTAGAAAACTAAAAAAGCAATTAGAAATAATAAAGTTAATCAGCATTTACCTTTATCTGGTTCCACACACCTCATTTCCCTTGTTATTTTATTTACCCTAATAATACATGTTTCTGCCTCATTCCCCATATCAGGAATTGCTATACCCGCCCCTCATCTTCCAGCAACCAAGGTTCAGTTTACATTCTATCATGGAATTGAGAAATAAGGTCATAAAAAACTTAAAACTATCCAGTGTGTCCATTTATACTAGTTGAGGTGGAGGCCAGTGACCAGACCTATCTTTAGATCAAATGAGTTTCCTTATCTACATTTCCCCATGCTTTGCAGGGAAGCCACAGTCACTGGTCCAGTGCTTCAGCCATTGATTGGATGAAGGATTGACACCTGGCCCAAGGAGTGCTCACTCCTACACTATGTTAAAATAACTAATTGCTCTCTCTTTCTTCTAGCCACCCAGGATGCCAAAAGGAAAGAAGGCCACGGGGAAGAAAGTGGCCCTAGCCTCTGTTCCCCTAAAGAAGCAGGAAACCAAGAAGGTGGCAAATCCCCCATTTGAGAAAAAGCCCAATAATGGCATTGGACAGGACATACAATTCAAAAAAATCCTGACCCATTTTCTCAAATGACCCTGCTACATCTGGCTGCAACAGCAAAGGGCTATCTTCTATAAGCAGCTGAAAGTGCCTCCAGTGATTAACCAGTTCACCCAGGCTTTGAATGGCCATACAGCCACCCACCTGCTTAAGCTAGCTCACAAGTACAGATCAAATAAAAAGTAAGAGAATACCATTAGCCATGCTAAGGAGAAGCTGTAGGTAAAAGGAAAGTCCCCATCAAGAGACCACCTGTCCTTTGCCACCTCAGTGCAGAATGAGAAGGCTTAGCTGGTGACTGCACATAGCTTGAACCCCATAGAGCTAGCTATCTTCCTGCTTCCCTGTGTTATAAGACAGGAGTCCTCCAGTGCATCATCAAAAAGAAGGGTAGACTGAGATGTCTATTTCACAGTGAGATATGCACTGCCATTGCCTTCACATGAGTTAACTCAGGAGACAAAGGAGCTCTGGTTAAGCTGGTGGAAGTTATAAGAACTAAGTACAATGAAGATATGATGAGATCTACCATCACTGGGGAAGCAATGTCCTGGTCCAAAATCCTGTGGCTCACACTGATAAGCTGGAAAAGACAAAAGTTAAAGAACTCATCAGTAAGTGGTTAAGTGCACACTGTTGAGGCCATTTGAGTGATGTGGATCTCATTAGGTACTCTATGGTTTCACTTTAAACCATTAAATATTTTCTTTGTCTTGATTCTTGTTTTATGAAAGCGTTTGCCTTGCACTCTTTTGTAGAGGTCAAACCACTTGTGGTTGGGCACTACCAGATTCATGAATCACTTTCAAATAAAATCTTTAGAATTGTAATGTTTCTAAATATAACTTTTAACAGCTGGCAGCCTCTTAGGGGAAGGTGTATCTCAAGAGGCTGTGCTCAACAGAGGTGAAGGTATTTAACTAAGCCTGTCAGATTCCTTTCCTTGACTTTCCCTGGGAGAACTGAGTAACAGCTGGTCTGCTGCAAGAGAAGGTGGTATAGTTCTACAGAGTGACACCAGGATTTCATGAGAAAAAAAAAATCATGCTGTCATGACAGAGACATGGGCAACCAGGAACCTCAACAATTTCTGTAATTTTAGATCCAACTCTTCTAACCACTAACCTCTCTACTCTCAAGGAAACTCAAGAAAGTTTCTGTTACTTTCCAGAAAACAATAACACCTAGCACCCATTTTTTCCTTCATCACCACCTACAAAGGTACATTGCAACTTTCTTGACCAATGGTCATGCTTTGGTTTAAATATTTCCAGTAGGAATTTATCATTCAAGTCATCCCAGTTCATTTCTAAGCAATTCAATTTTAAAGACATTCCTCATACTGAGTAACCCATCAATCCTCTGCATCTTATCTTCTCCATCTACTTAAAGCATCATGGACATAATGTATGAGCATTGTATCCAATGAAAAAATGCAATAATGGTATCTCTTCATTTTTCTGGTTTCTCTCCTCTGTAACGGTCCCATTTTGGGTGTCCTTTATCGCTGAAAATAATAGTCCATGTGTGGTGTGACCAACACAAATGGCTTTCATCCTCACCTTCCTTGTTTAGTGTAGTTTATTTCAAATACCTAAAATTTGCACTAGACTTTTTTCTCAGACCCATTACATTGTTGAATTGTTTTCAAATTTCTAATTAAAAGAACTTTTTGAAATGAGTTGAGATAACCCACATGTTCTCACATTGTACCTAGGTACAGTAGTTGGTTTTTAGATACAAGATAAAGGTATTAACACTCAAAACTAAATTTCATTTTCACTAGGCTAAATTCTGTTTAAATTCCATTCTTCCATCAAATGCCTCTGACAACCCACCCCACCCTCTTATTATCACGTCTTCCTATAAATTATACTAGTAAATACATATATTTCACTTATTTATTATATCATTTATACTTCCTAATTAAGATAGTCATCCATTAATGAAGATTAGATCTGAAGTGCAGAGTGATGTTATCAGAACCTATAGAGTGCCATAATACATAATCTTAACTGTTAACTAGTAATGATCACAAAATGAAACTTAAGTATATCCACTGGATTCTACACTGTTTTTCTAATCAACACTGGTGATCTTTACAATATGTGACCACAGAAGGTTGATCATGGGAGCCTACTACATTCTTCCCTCTCCTTATAGGGGATGAGAGACTAATCCTATTGAGTAGACAATTTATGCCTTCACTGCTAGTCTCATAGGTGTCCTCCACTCTTTAAAAATATATTTATAAGATAAAAAGTGCCTGCCACAGAGTTAAGAAGGGCGATTTGACTTGAGCCTTCAGTGCTTGAAGAGCCTCAGATTTATTAACTTAACTCTATATGAGGTTATATATAGCTATATAAATACACTAAAATTAACATTTTCATTTATAATCAACTTCAAAGCATAATAATTCCACCACTTAATAAGTAATATGAATCCAATTTCATAAGCTTTGAGGAAATAGATTTTATCACATCCTGTCATTATTATATCAATAACACAATGACAATACACTATGTTTGGGATTAAAAGCAAAGCAAATTTAATGTTAAATGGAAACATTTAAAAATGAATCACAATTTTTTGTCACCCATTTCTCTCTCTCACTCTCTCTCTCTCTCTCTCTCTCTCTTATTTATTTATTTGGTGCTTTATAGCTGTACATACTGATGGAATTTTTGTTACCTATTTGTACCTGCACACAATCCACAATATAACAACATAATTTAGCCAAAATCACTCCCCAGCACCTTTCCTCTCCTTCATCTTCCATCCTTGGACATTTTTCTCTACTGATCTCCCTGGGATTTTCATGAGCTCTGCCCCCATCTTTCTTTTCCTTTTCTTCTCTAGCTTCTGCATATGATAGAAAATCTATAATCCTTAACCTTATTAATTTGACAACTTGCTTAACATATGGTGTCTACTTCCATCCATTTTCCTGAAAATGACATAATATTATTTTTCTTTATAGATGCATAAACTCCATTAGTGTATGTATACCTCTTCTTTATTCATTCATAGGGTTGGATATCTATTCCATAGTTTGACTTTTGTGAATTGTGCTGCTATAAACATGGATATGCATGCAGCACTGTAGTATGTTGACTTTAATTCTTTAGGATAAATACAGAGGAATGGTATATCTGGGTCATATGGTGGTTCCATTCCTAATTTTTTGAGGAATCTCCTTAATTATTTCCATAGTGATTGTACCAACTTACAATCCCACCAACAATGTAAAAGTGTTTCTTTTTCTCCACATCCTCTCCAGCATTTATTATGTGTTTTCTTGATGACTGCCTTTCTGACTGGTGTGAGATGAAATCTCAGCATCATTTTGATTTGTGTCATCCATTTCTAAAATGTAATTTTTATACTCTGGTTATGTTAATAAATGGAGATGATCCAGGCCTTTCTTATTCTCTCAGAGACTCTAGAAGCAAATAAGCATAATAATTCCATGACTTAACTATTCTCCTGGTGGTCCTTATTGCTGTCCACATTAAACTTACTGTCACTTAACAACAAAGCTTTTTACTAGTTAATTGCTCTTGAGAGCATTTCTTTCATTTGATATATTTTTTAATGAGCACTAGTATTGTTATGAGTCAATAAAAATAAAATCAGCAGCAGCAATGTATATGTGATCCTTTCCCTCAAGAAGCTTACTATTCCCACAGACATGATGGCATTTACCTGTACCATGAAGTAAAGAATTGAGTATTATTATTTTAGGAGCAAAACAATTATCTAAGGGGTTTTAAGATGGTGGAATAGAGACGGTCACTTTCCTGGCTGCTCCATGATATGAAATGAAGAAGGCAGAATGGCAGCTTCACAGCAAAGTGGGTAAACAAAAAAAAGGGGAGATGGGGTACTTTATTGGAATTTAATACTGGACATTCAAAGCAAATCAGGGACTCAGGATATTGGATATAATAAAATAATGAAGAAATCCCCAGCCTCTACAGCCACTGCTGTTGCCAGAGGCACCAGCCAGAGCAGTGCCTCTGTGAGCAAAATGGAGGGATAAGGGAATTAAAGTAACCTACATTTTAGGAGGCCTGAGGTGTCTGAGTACTGAGAGTTTAGAGATCAAAGACCCTGCCCGACTAAACTGAAAGGCATGATGCACAAACAATATCCTTGTGTGGAATGAAGCCCCCTCTCTCCTGGCTGCATGTGGAGAACAGAGGAAGGAACCATTTTGCAGTAGCAGTAGGGGAGCTGGAGCTGGGAGAGCGGATTCTTGGCAAACCCAAATTTTGCCTGAAATTCAGTTCTGGCAACCCCCCCACTGCATGACATAGAGTGTACCTAAGTGACCAGGAGAAAATCAAACATGGAGAGAGGTTTACATAGGGGACTACTGGTTATGGAAACCCACCTGACTCTTCCCTTCCCCCTCCAATCAAATAAATCAAAATGACAAGGAATTAAAATTATGTGTCTATAATAACAATGAATGTAAATTGCTGAGAGCCACAGCCGAGTTGGTATGGCCCCTGGCATTTTGCCAACAGTATTGGTTGACAGGCGAGGCATTACTATCCACCTCAGCTGCTACTTTTGAGTTCTTGTGCTACTTTGGAGTTTTCGTGGGGATTCCCGGGGATTCCCCGAGAGTTTCCATTGGTAGGGGAAGTGCAGGAGGAGGGATTTACGGAGGTTATTTCCGGCTGTTGGTTCCTGGACGAGCCGCGTGGCATTCGGGAGAATTCCCCGGGAGCGCGTGTGTGAAATGTTTTGGTGGAGTTCAAAAATAAAGTTTGTTCCTGCTTCAGTGGCTCGTGGTTTGTGCCCAGCCAGACTGCGCAGTAAATGGCCTAAACTCATCAATCAAAAGATATAGAATGTCATATCGAATTAAAAAAAAAAAAAAAAAGACCCAACAATATGTTGTCTCCAAGAGACTCATCTCCTAGGAAAAGACATCCGCAGACTGAATCTAAAAGGATAGGGAAAAATACATAATTCACATGGATTTTGTAAACCAGCAAGTGTTTCTATCCTCATATCAGACAAAGTGGACTTGAAGCCAAAGTTAATCAGAAGGGGCAAAGAAGGACATTTCATATTACTTAAGGGAATTAAATATCAACAAGACATAACAATTACAAATGTTTCTGCTGCAAACAATGGATCATCTACATACATCAAATAAACTCCCTCTCAATTTCAAGAATCAAATGGACCACTACACAATAATATTGAGTGACTTTAGCACAACCCTCTCATCACTGGATAGCTCTTCCAAACAAAAACTAAATAAAGAAGCTGTATAACTGAATAATACAAATAATAATTTAGATTTAACAGGTGTATATAGAATATTTCATTCAGAGGTGACTGAATACACTTTCTTCTCAGCAGTTCATGGATTGTTCTTTGAAATAGATGATATTTTATGCCACAAACCAATTCTTAGCAAATACAAAAAAATAGTTAATATTCTATCAGATCATAATGAAATGAAATTACAAATCAATGATAAAATTAAAAAATAGAAGCTATTCTAACACCTGGAGACTAAATAATATGCTATTGAGAGACCAGTAGATAGCAGAAGAAATCAGGGATGAAATTAAAAAGTACTTAGAGATAAATGAGAATAGTGACACAACATATCAAAACCTCTGGGACACTATGAAGGCAATTCTAAGAGGAAAGTTCATTGCATTGAGCTCATTTATTATTTGCCTCTGGGGGATCTCAGGGGACCCTGAAGGACCCCAAGATTACTGCAGTCAGATGGCATCAAGGTCTTTTTTTTTTTGGGGGGGGGGGGGGCAATGTTTATAAGTGGGCAGATACTGTGATCAAAAACTAAATGTGCTTTCTGGTCATACACCAGACAAAAATCCCTATATGTAAATCCTATGTTCATTTATTAAATTTAACTTAGAAGAAAGGCTTTGTATATGACAAAATATATGTAGAGCATTAGGCTATCCAATATACAAACAGCAAAGCACTTCAGATAGTTGGACTAAGAGATTAGAAGGCATAGAATATTATTGGTATGTGTGCAATTTCATAAATATTAAATTATGTTTTAGCAGTCCAATTGTCATTCCTGCATTCAATTTTTTTTTTGCTGTTGCTTTATATAATATGTACCCAAGAATATTGCCTTAGAGTTGCAAGCTCTTTAAGGAAAATGTATCCATATATCCATGTATTGGATAGAAGAATAAAAATTAAACTTACTTAAAAAAAATAGAAAGTCACCCAATAAATAATGTAACATTACATCTCAAAGCCCTAGAAAGAGAAGAATAAATAAACACTAAAAGTAATAGAAGGCAGGAAATAATTAAAGTCAGAACTAAAATCAATGGAATTGAAACAAACAAAAAATCACAATTCAATAAAATCATCAAAAACAAAATTTAGTTATTGAAAAAATAAATAAAATTGATAACCCTTAGCCACGCTAACAAAGATAAAGAGAGAAAACTCAAATTACCAAAATTCATGATGAAAAAGAAAATATTACAAAGGACTGAAATACAGATAATAATCAAAAACTATTTTGAAAAATTATACTCTAACAAAACATACAATCTTGAACACATTGACAAATTTCCAGAGACATATGACCTACCCAAATTGAATCAGGAGGAGATGAAAAATTTAAAAAGATTAATTTCAAGCAATGAAATTGAAGATGCCATCAAAAGCCTACCAACAAAGAAAAGCCCAGGAACACATAGATTCTCAGCTAGGTTCTACCAGATCTTTAAGGAAAAACTAATACCAATCCTCCTCAAATTATTCCATGAAGTAGAAAAGGACAGAAACCTTCCAAACTCATTGTATGAAGCTAGTATCATCCTGATACTAAAACCAAAGATACATGGGGGAAAAAATTTTAGACCAATATCTCTGATGATCATAAAAGCAAAAATTCTAAATGAAATACTGACAAATTGCTTATGAAAACTTATCAAAAAGATAGTGCACCATGATCAAGCGGGGTTCATTCCAAGGATTCAAGGTATGTTTAACATACAGATCAATAAACATAATTCATCACATCAATAGACTTAAATTAAATTATCTCAATATATGCAGAAAAAGCATTTGACAAATACAGTACCTCTTCATGTTCAAAACACTAGAGAAACTAGGGATCGTTGGAATATACCTTAACATTGTAAAAACTATATATGCCAAACCAAGGCCAGCATCTTTCTAAATGGAAAAAAAAAATGAAAATATTCTCTCTAAAAACTGGAACAGGACAAGGATGCCTATTTTTACCACTTCTATTCAACATACTCGTTGACCCCTTACTAGAGCAATTAGACAGATGAAAGAAATTAAAGGGATACAAATAGGAAAAGAAGTACTCAAACTATCCCTAATTGTCTACAATGTGAATCTATATTTAGAAGACCCAAAAAAACCTCACCAGAAAGCTTTATGAACTCATAAACTTATTCAGCAAAGTAGCAGGTATTGGCACAGCATGGTATTGGCACAAAAATAGACATGAAGACCAACAGAATAGAAAGAACAGAGACATATTCACATAAATACAGTAATCTCGTACTAGATAAAGACACCATAAACGTACGTTGGAGAAAAGATAGTTGATTCAACAAATGGTGCTGGGAAAACTGGAAGTCCATATGTAGTAGCTTGAAATTGAATCTTTCTCAACTTGAAGTGTTTCAAGGATTCAAGGATCTAGGCATTAGACCAGAAACCCTGTGCCTACTAGAAGAAAAAGTAGGCTCAACTCTTCATTGTGTCAGCTGAAGAACCAACTTCCTCAATAAGACTCCTAAAGCACAAAATGTAAAATCAAGAATCAATAAATGAGGTGGTTCTTCTTGAAAGGTTCTTCATAGCAAAGGTAACAATCAAGAATGTGAACAGAGATCCTACAGAATGGGAGAATATCTTTGCCACCTGCACCTCACATATAGCATTAATCTCCAGGATATACAAAGAATTCAAAAACTTAACACCAAAATAATAATAATAATAATAATAATAATAATAATAACCCAATCAATAAATGGGAAAAGGAACTAAATAAGCATTTCACAGAAGAAATATGAATGGTCAATAAATATATTTTTAAAATGTTCAACATCTTTAGCAATTAGAGGACTTCAAATAAAAACTATACTGAGATTTCATCTCACCCCAATCAGAATGACAATTATTAAGAATACAAGTAACAATAAATACTGGTGAGGATGTGGGCGAAAGGTACACTCATACCTTGCTGGTGGGAATGCAAATTGGTGCAAAAACTCTGCAAAGCAGTATGGAGACTCCTTAGAAAACTTGGAATGGAACCACCATTTGATTCAGTTACCTAACTCCTCAGCATATATCCAAAGAACTGAAAATCAGCATACTAGAGTGACACAATCACATCATTGTTTATAGCAGCTCAATTCACAATATCTAAGCTATGAAACTAATCTAGGTGCCCTTCAACAGATGAATGAATAAAGAACCTGTGCCATATATACACAATGGAATATTACTCAGCCATAAAGAAAAATGAAATTATGGTATTTGCCAGTAAATGTATGGGATTGGAGACTATCATGCCAAGTGAAATTAGCCAAACCCAAAAAAACCGAAGGCCGAATATTCTCTCTGATATGCGGATGCTGATTCACAATAAGTGGGTGTGGGGAGGATGAATAGAAGTTCATTTGGTTAGACAAAGGGGAAGAAAGGAAAGGAAGGTGGAATGGGAATGGGAAAGAAATAATGAATTAGACATAACTTTCCTATGTTCATATATGAATACATGACCAGTGTCACTCCACATCATGTACAACTACAAGAATGGGATCTTAATTATGATAAATTATACTCCATGTATGTATATTATGTCAAAATATACTCTATTGTCATGTATATCAAAAAAGAACATTTTTTTTTTTAATTACCTAAGGCCAGAACGAAAGATAAAAGTCAGAGCTGGGAATCTGGCCACAGTTTGCCAGCCCCATAGTTCTACACTAAGGGCCATCTTGTGGTTCTAGAAACAAGGTTCTTTTTAGTCTCTTTGATCACTTTTTGAATTTTGTCCCACTTTCCATTCATTGTGACAAGGAGTATGTCCAGCAAGCCTTAGGCATCAGAAGGTGATTTTCCAGCCCAGAAAGAAGACACAGTCTCAGCTGCCCCTTATCCTTTTATTGCCAAATTTCCACCCTACTGTCTTCTCCAGCTGTGCAACTTATTTAGCTGAAGTGGTTCTAAGTAATTATCTCATGAATTCTGGTACACTAACTAGCCTATCCTAAGGGTATGCAATATCCTTCTTCCCAGTCTAATTCAATTGAGATGAGACTGAAATGTTACAAATGGAAACTGACTCAAACAGAATGAAAAAAAAAAAAGGATCAAAAAAATTAATTGAGGCTTTATTTATACTGGTAAAACCTTTATAGATCTCCTTGACCAGAAGACACTGAAGTGTACATGGCACCCAATTTCATTTCTTCATTTCATTTCTTCAACCCTGTCCTTGGTGTATTTAATTAGTGAGTGATAAAAGGTGGTATGGTTTGAAGATAAACCTCAGTTTTCTTACCTATTGTTTTATACCACATTATTCACCTTACAATGAGTGTGAAATGACTACCCTTCATAGCAGACATTCATCTACAGCCTCTGGAGCTGGGGAGGTGTTTCATGATCTTACAATGAAAATATGAGCTTATACAAGTAGGATTAACTTTTAGTTCAGATTTCCAGTGAAGCTGGGCACAGTGGTACAGGCCTGTGATCCCAGTGATTCGGGAGGCAGGCAGGAGGATCCCAAGTTTGAGGCCAGTCTGGGCAATTTCAGAAGGCCCTCAGTAACTTAGCAAGGCCCTCAGTAACTTAGCTTGACTCAGTCTCAAAATTTTAAAAAATGATAATATTGAATGAACTGGGGATGTAGCTAAATAGTAAGGTGCCCCTGTGTTCAATCCCCAGTATCAAAAAAAAAATATCTTGGTGGAAATAGGTTTTCAAATTGCATTTTCTATCACACATGTAGAAAATGCAGACAGTAGAGTAGAAGACAATGAGAGTACGCTCTAGTCAGAGCCAGAGCTGCAGTATCTGGGTCAGCCCTTAGGCTAATGATCAGAGACTAAGAATTCTCTGTAGATCCCAAAAGTAAGACCTAGACAGCAATATTGACCAGAAATGTAAGAATCAAAGGGTACAAACATAGGACACATAGAAGAGCATCCATACCAAACTGACAGAGTATTTCCCTACCTCTGTAAGCCAAGGTTTTTTATCAGGTAATTAGTAAGGCAACAATTCATAGTTTATTTTTGTGCATATACTGATAAAATGTATATATTTATTAATATAGGTTTTGATTAGTTGTTGATGGAACACAGGAACCCTTCTATTACTTCTGAAAGGAATTTAAAGAACTTTTTAGGATTCATCCTATCTTACATATTTGTATAGAGCAGCACCTAAAAAAAGTTCTTTAACTAAATTCCTCCTATTTTACTACTAGACTAATAGACTTGGTACCCAGAAGCATATTAAAAAGGGTTACAATTGTCTATAAGGGACAAAACATACATACACACACACACAAAAAAAAAAAACTAAAATAGCTATGGTTTAAGCAAGATTGAATTTTATTTCCTTTTCACATCCCCGTGAACAATCTAGATCTGGCATATCCACCAGGGACCCAGTCCCTTATTTTATTATCTAGCCATTTTTAATATGAAGCTTCCAGCAGGTGACTGCTCTGGGATAAAACTCCACCTTCTGCCATGTGTCTGGACATTTCATCAGGAAAGAATGACAAAGGAGAAGTCAAGGTATTATTATCCTTCTCTTTAAAGACATACATTTCATCTGCATCCTCTTAGTCAGAATTTGTGACATGACAACAACCAGCTGCAAGTGAGGATATGAATTTCAGTTCTCTTTTAGGCAGCCACAGTCTAGACAAAAATCAGAGGCTGTCTGCCTTAAACAATACTGACCTAACAGTGTTTTTCTGCTTAGAAGTAGCAGCAGATATCACATATGGAGAACTCATCATATGCCAAACAATTAACTAAATCCTTTTAAAATAGCTTTATGGGTTGAATGGTGCCAACACCCAAAAAAGACATGTTGAAGCCCTAACCTCTAGTACTTCACAATGTGACCTTGTTTGGAAACAGGGTCTTTGCATGTGTAGTAAAGTAGAGATGAGGTCCTTAGGGTGGGCCCTAACCCAATATGTTTGGTGTCCTAATGGAAATGAGAAATTGTGACACAGACATAGACATACACAGGGAGGAGTGTGTGAAGGCAGGCAGGGAGGATGTCAAGTGAAGATGGGGAGTTACAGTGGGACATCCACAAGCCAAGACATGACAAATTGCCCCCAGACCACCAGAAGCAAGGAAGAGACAAGAGTCCAACCCTAAGGTTTGGGAGGGAGTGTGGCCTCACTGCTACCTTGATTTGGGACTTCCAGCCTCCAGAACTATGAAACAATATATTTTAGTTGTTTTATGTCACCAACTTTATGATACTTTATTGCTAGTGCTATAAAAAACTAATAAAATTTGGTTATTTCATTTAATTCTCATAACTATGACCAAGAGAAAGGTACGTTGGTCTTCCCCTATTAGAAAGGAGTACATTTGAGACTAAAAAAGTTAAATAACAGGCCACAATTCCTTGAACTTTGATGCAAACTTTTGACTCAAAGGTTTTTCCAGAGCCTGAGCTTCTAATCTGCTGTATACTAGCTGAAGAATTAACCAAAAGTCCATTTTTTTAAGACCTATCATTCTTTCTTAGCTTGGAGATTACATCAGAAAACTGAGAAGTACTATGAAGATTTTAGGCAATAGTATTATTACCTTGGTCCCTCTGTAACATAATATTGTAGCCTATTGTCATGGTTTGGATATGAGGTGTCACCCCAGAGCTCCTGTGTTTATGTAGAAATGTTCAGTGGTGATATGATTGAATTGTGAGACCTGTAACCTAATCAGTTCATCCTAGTTTGAATGGACAGACTGATGATTACTGAGGCCTGGTGGGGTGTGGTAGAGGAGGGGTATCACTGGATTTGCAACCTGGAAGGGTGCATCTTCCCTGCATCCCCTTCCTCCTCCTCCTCTTCCTCCTCCTCCTCCTCCTCTTTTCTCCTCCCCCTCTTTTTTCACCGTATTCTCCTCCTCCTTCTCCTTCTTGTTTCCCTCTTTCTCTCTGTACACATCCCCCAAGATGTTCTGCCTCATCTTGGGCCCACAGCAATAAAATTAGCCCAACATGAGGACTGGGTTGTGGCTCAGCAGTAGAAGGCTCACCTAGTATGTGCGAGGCACTGGGTTCCATCGTCAGCACCACATAAAAATAAATAAATAAAATAAAGGTATTAAAAATTTAGCTCACCATGGACTAAACCTCTGAACCCATGAACCAAAATAAAATTTTCATCCTCTCAGTTGTTCTTGTCAGATATTTTGGCTACAACAACGAAAAGCCAACTAATGTACGTATCATCTAACCAGGATACTTTGGAGGATGAAAAAGATGCTATTTATAATTACACTGGAACAAGAAGTCTAAAAACGGGTTGGGCAAGGCAAGGTTCACAGTTGCCCTAATTTTTATTCTTCAGTGCCCCATCCTCATCCTGACTCCTAACCAGGAATATCACTATAGTGGTTCCAACAATACAATAAAAATATATCAAAATACTTGAACATTTCGATAATAATAACAACATGGTGCAACAGGACTAAAATAGTACTTACTGTAATATAAAAATCCCAGAAAAGTTACAAGAATGACTTTGAAAAATGATTAATCCATGAAGAGAAAGGATACATTTTCATTATTTAGCTGAAAGTATCTAAGCAAAAATCCAGACTCTCCAAAGACTGAGAATCCTATCCCTATAAAGTTAAGAAAGAGAAAGGTTTATATTGTTCGAAACTCTGCATACTAGTGGTCTATTTGTAACAGTAATCCAATATTCCAATATTGTGAAAAATATCAAGCATCTGTTTTTTTTTTTCTTTTAACAATACAAAATTGCTCCTCTTACAGACACCTTTCCAAGATTAAGGGAAAATAAACTCTTATAAAGTTGTATATTGAAAGTTATTCCCTTTAGTTTCATCCCTACTTGAACCTACTTGAACCGAATACCCATCAGGAAGAACTTTCTAAATTCAAATTGCTATCCAGATACAATCGCCTTTGATTATTTCTAAGAAGGCAAGGTGTTCTTTGACATCAACTTGCCTGGACTGCAACCAAATAATGAGGAAAAGCAATATTTCAATGTGGGATCACTATATCTCTATATAATTGTACAATCCTATAAAAAGCTCAAATTAAGTCTCTCCCTGTTCCTGAAAGTCTGGTTTCCATGGCCTCTGGGACTAAAGCAGACTCAATAAAACTGATTTTGTTTTTGTTTTTGTAAGTGAATATGCACTTACCCTTCAAAAAAACACTCTATAATCTGACTAAACTGTAGGGTTCTAACACATTAGCTGTGTTTACCTCTGCATGGGAGGATTGTTAGTGATTCTCTGGGTCCTTTTCTTTCTTCTTGAAAATATCTCATTGAGAACATAGCACTTTTGAAATTATACTACATAACAATATTTTTGAAATTATACTACATAACAATATTTTTGAAATTATAAGAAAGGTTCTTTAAAGAAATATCATTAACATAGGAATAGAATCACTGTTAAATATGTATGTGTGTATATATATATTACTATCATACATATTATATATCATGTATTTCTATCATATGTTTGTACATATGTATGTACATATTGTTACATATGTGTATATATACATATACATATATTACTTTGTATATGAAAAATATACATATATTACTTTGTGTGTGTGTGTGTGTGTGTGTGTATATATATATATATATATATATATATATATATATATATATAACTTTGTAACAAATAAGCCCAACTGTTAGTGGTCTACAAAAAACAATAAACATTTATTAACCCACATTTTTTGTGGATCAAAATTTTGAGAGCAATTTGGTTGGATAGTCTGGCTCAGTTTCTTTCATGACCCTGACAATATGTTAGCATTTGTTAATTTGATGGTAGAGAGTTTGTGTAATTTATAAGTCTCTTTAGTTTTTCCATGTTTTTAATTTTTCACTATTTTAAATAAATATGTATGAAAAAAGTCTCTCTTTTTTTTTTTTTTTTGATAAATACTTGTATATGATTACCACCCTCATTGTCCCTGAAACTCCGCTCTGTGCAATCTGCCTCTG
Source organism: Marmota flaviventris (assembly GCF_047511675.1). Taxonomy (NCBI): domain Eukaryota; kingdom Metazoa; phylum Chordata; class Mammalia; order Rodentia; family Sciuridae; genus Marmota; species Marmota flaviventris. The sequence goes on from NC_092508.1 coordinate 66,530,805, forward strand.
TGTGGTTGAATACTCTGGGCCTCAGTTTCATCATGTGTAATACAAAGAGGTGAACAGAGCTAGCCCAGACATCTGGGTATGTTCCCTTTTCAGTCCCCAGATAGCCCTCTTTCCCTTTCTTGGTTTTCTTACCTGAATCCAGTAACAATCCAGCCTCCTTTTCTTTAAGTCTCCTTTTCCGAAGAGTTACCAGGAAGCATTTGATCAAGACTTGCACAATAATCAAGTTTGCTAAAAGTTCTAGGAACTTTTTTGGCTTTTCCCCCCTATTTATTTTCTAATGAGTCCTTTTTTCCATTTCCACTTACCATTAAAGTCCTACATTTTAATTTGCCATCTCTGCCCTAGAAGAGGTGTAGAGAGAAGGAAGAGCTACCAGGAAAGATGCTCCATGGAGCAGGGGTGCCACTGTGCTCTTACCTGGGCATCAGATCATAACCGTATAATCTGGGCAGGGCAATGAGTGGAACAAGTTGTATTCTGCAGCTTCGTTAAGAGTAGCTCTCAGTCATCCCTGTGGGAGGGGAGGAGGAGAGAGATGCAGAGTGGGTGGGGAGAGGGCTGCCCAGGTCAGAAACTTCTGCAGCATCCCGTTATCAGGAGGAGAGTGCTTGTGGCTGGGCAAACTCCCCTGGGAAACCGCCCGGGACTGTGAGGACCCAGAGTTCAGGTCTATAACACGGCAGTGGGTGAAGACAGTCTGGGCAGCCAGCGAACCGGCTCCCTCCAGCCCCTCCCGGTGCGCGGGTACCTCCTTTGTATGCAAGGTGGTGGGGGAGGCTGGGCAGGCGAGAGCCTACTGCACAGCCCCAGAACCTTCCACTTGCTCAGGATCACCGCGCAATGGGGTACCAGGGACAGCCGCCCCTCATCCCGCTGCAGGTAAAACTGGCAACTGGGTCAAGCTCTGAAGCCAGTTCTTCTGATTTCATTCATGCTGCAACAGGTCAGCTACATTCATCTGGGGTCTTAGTTTAGTGAAAAATTCTGCAGGAGAAAACTATTCTCCTTAATCTGACTTAATCTGACTTTCTTCCTTGGAAAGTACTTTTCAATAACCTCTTTATTTCACACAATCTCATTGCTGGCTCCCCACAGACTTGTACTCTGGATTTGCAAGGACCAGCTGGGGCAGCTGCAAACTGACACTTGAGGATGGAGTTGTTTGCAAAGCTCCGTTGAATTACTATTAAACGTTATACGTTATTGTCCTCATAATTAGTTTATTATAGTTTTTCATATTACTTATTACTACTAGTATCATGGTAGAATTTTGCATTGGATATTTGTCTGATATTTTCCAATTTTTCAAGCTAGTAAATATTTGTTTAATCACCATTTTAATCTATTAAAATAGAGAGATCTAGATGACAGAGAAACCCTTGTTTCTGAACACGAGCATACAAGGAAATCTTGTCAGTCTGCTGCTGTTTTTAATGTTGTCAACTCGATTATAGGATCTGGTATAATAGGTAAGTGTTCTGTGTTCTGTTTGGTTTGGTTTGGGGTTTTAAATTAAAAAGATCAAATCTAAGACTCAATATACTGCTAGTATTCATTGATTGTTTTTTAAAGGAGAAAGTGTTAACTAAGAAAATTTGTAATTTTCTTCCATAAAAATCTTCCTTTATTTTTATCCCGCATTGTAAAAATATGCCTCCAACTATTTTATCCTGAGGATGGAGTTGAGATTCACACTCTTTCCACAGGTGATAGCATTCTCCACATGCATGGTGGAGTTGCACAAGCAAAAGGGCTGAACTTTGTTGTTTGTTTTGGGTACTGTGGGTACTGTGGGTTGAACCCAGGGCCCCTTTACCACTGAGCTACATACCCAGCACAGCACAGCCCTTTTAATTTTTTTATTTGTTCTTTTCTTCCTTCCTTCCTTCCTTCCTTCCTTTCTTTCTTTCTTCTTTTTTTTTTAAGACCTTGCTAAATTGCTGAGACTGGCCTCAAATTTATAATCCTCCTGCCTTAGCCCCTGAAGTTGCTAGTATTATAGGCATATGCCACCAAGCCTGGGTTTTTTCTTTCTTTCTTCTTTTTTAATAGGCTGCCTGATCAATCGATTATATTGTCTGATTCACTTCTTTCTTATTCATGAAGTGTCAACCATTACTCAAATCACCTTCAAACCTTTTTTTAAATATTATTTTTTAAATATTACAAGTAGAAAAGTTTAATGTGAAAACATGAAAAATTAAATCCACACAATATTTCCTTATCTATCTAAATGATGTTAGATTTTAAAGTGCAAACTTGTGATGTGTTCATTTTAAATATCATTTAATCAATAACACAGTTTGTTCATTGTTCTTAGCAGAGGAGCCAAATAATCAATTAAAATAAAGAAACAGTTCATATTTTCCCAATGTTTTTGAGGCAAGGAAAAAAATTCTGAAAAAAAAAGTGCATTGTATTAAAGTAACCAAAAGCAGTTGTTATTTTCAGTGTTTATTATTCTTTTCATTGTTTGAGAACATTCCATTTCAGAAAAGGCAAAGAAAACAAAATAATGCAAACTGCATTATTCATTGAGAATACAACATTTTACTACAAAGGTTTAATAGGTTAATCTACTGAAAATTTTATGCTTATCTGTTATCTTGAGTTACTTTTCTTCCTTTTTCACAAGTTGAAGTTGATATGCTTCTTTATTTTACTTTCATCCATATATGGACATTTACTTAAAATGATACATGATTTGGAGGTATCTGAGATAAAGCAGAAGAAAGTAGGGGCAAAAACTTATGTAAAATTCTACCTCCTTGTACCATGGAGGTATGGCAGTTCTGTGTAGCAGAGTTCTAGAGTTAATTGCTGATGGGCATGCTTTAAGTTAACCTATGCCAGCAACATTTAAAATACTACTTAATTATGTTCAGCAGCCTTTTAAAATTATATTTTTCAGAAAATAAAACATCTGGGTATAAGCATTTAAATTATGTTTCTTTTCAATATCTTATTTTTCATAATCTAAAAGAGTTCACTTTCTCCAAAAAATGAGACATAATTTTATATATCTCCTTTAACTTCATAAAAAACACTTCTGCATTCACATTTTCTTCCCTTTTACCTATATGGTTGCTGCATTTTGATTCCAGGGTGAGTCTTTCTTAATATCCTATAACCCTGCTTTGTTCCTTATTGTCCATATAAGAAAGGGTTTGGGGCCATTACTACCCATTATATTCCAGGAATATGTCATCCTCACCCACATTATTTGTGGGAACTGGCATCTATTTTTCATTTTCTGTTTTTTTAATTCTTATTTCATCACCTCATAAATTTGCTCTCTTGACATGTCCCTAACTTAAAAGTATTTTTTTCTGAAATAAGTATTAATACGCTACCATTCAATTTTAGGACTGTATATTGCTTACAACTATGTCATAAATATATAAATTTAACTTAACATTATATACAGGAATTAGGGAAATTTCTGTATTTCTACATGTCTTATTAATGTGAGGGTTGGGGTGTTTGTGTTTTTCCAGGATTGCCTTATTCAATGAAGCAAGCTGGGTTTCCTTTGGGAATATTGCTTTTATTCTGGGTTTCATATATTACAGGTAAAAATGCTATATAATTGCCTATTACTGCAACTTAAATTGTGCAATGATTCCTTTACACACAAAATAATACTCTGCAATTGAATTTCCTTATTAATTAAGAAGCATATCAAAGGATCCTAAAGAATTTAAGCATTATGTCTGAGGGGATTTACTTTTCATCCTAATCCTTTAAACAGATTAGAAGAAGTAGAAGAACATTATATATTACCAAGCCTAAATCCTATTCATGTGCCTCTGTCACTTCATCCAGAAAGCAATAGATGGGAAAGTCATTTCAAAGGTTGATTAAGGCTAAGAAAAGATGATGCTCTCAAAGTTCAGGCAGCCAAACTTGAGGGCAGGTGCCTGTGAATGAGAGCCCCATCAGCTGTGTTTGTGCAGGTCCACCTGGAAGCCCAGAGCTCAACCAGCAGGGTTCCCCACCTCCACTGCCCCTCCACCCAACCCCTGCTCAGTGCTTGCCACTGCCTTTAAATGCAGCAATAAGGTGCTTCTAAATCCCTTCTCTTCTGCTCCCCTCTCCATGCAACATGTTCATTAACGCCCCCGTTTTGCCACTCCCCATCTAAATGCAGGCTGTATCACTCATAATCATCTCCTCTTCCTATTGTTTTTATCCCAGCCTGTCATCCAACCAGCTCACCTTCTGACAAACACAGCATCTTTCCTCCACCTTAGGATCAGAGAGAAAAAGGCAGCTGATCTAAATAGACACCCCCTGTAATAATCACTACTGTGGTGACCACTTTGAGTGGTGACCAAGTATCCTACTACTAGCTAGTACAAAAAACTCACTGTACCCTGTCTGCAGTGTGGGACTCAAGAGTTTCACCTTCCTGTGAGATTATGACTCCCACCACACCCCCAACTACTACTGTCCTATAGCCATCAGCCCAGAGCTGACAGAAATCCAAAAGCCAGCCTCTGCCTCCCCTTTTACCTCCACAAGGTCCAATATGTGACATGGTAGGAGCTCCATAGTTCTACAACCACAGGGCTGGGGTGCGCTGGTCTCAACCAGGAACACATCCTTGCAGATTTGTCTTCTCTTTCTTGTCCTTCTACTCCAATCCTCCTGGAGCTCTTGACCCAAAACCACTGTCTCAGCTTTGCATCTGGAAGCCCTGACCAAGATTCCATCCTTTATAAAATCTCAGACTCCCAAGGCCAGCCCCTAATACTGCTATTTTTCCTTGAACTGAGAGGCAGTAAAGCATGTAATAGATAGCAAATTCAAAGATGCAGAGTTACTGGACCACTTTCCTCCCTACCATCTTCTCCCCACTACCCACCCCCAAGACCTAAACTGCTTCCAATTCTACAGCTCTTAGTTTGTAGCTTAAAACTCATTACCTGGTGGCAGGGGACCCACAATTTTGTGCTCATTAAGATTTGCTGGCATTTAAAATTTGGATTGCATTTATTAAAGCACGTATCACACTAGAAAAACTCATTCAAGAGATTTTTTTTTTTTAATTTCCTGTTTCCCAGTCAATCAGCACTGACAAACAATTTCCCCCCAGGCATACAATAACTTAAGTGCACTATAAACATTTACACACACTGTCAACCAGTAGATAGAAAACCAAGCAATATATATCACCTGAGAATTCAGGACTTAAGGAGAGTGAACAGTTTACTAAAATCGGATCATATGATACATGAATAAATGATAATGTAAGTGACTTTCAAATAATGATACATATAAACCCATGACAATGACTATGAGTTGTCCTTTGCAAAGTCACATATTACGAAGCTCATGGAAATTACCAACTTATTCATGTACTTGCATGATTCAAATACTTGAATAATTTTTTATAAAGGATTATTACACAAAAGCCAAATAATTAATAGGTTATGATTCACTTTGTTTCTTGGGCTTTGAAAGCAAAATCTACACTTAGAATATATACATAATGGTTTAAAAGAAAATTTGCCTGTTAAACAACTTTAATTCATTCATAGCTTATTTTTAAATGTGCCTATAATGTATTTAAAGGGGGATCAAAATATTATAGTGATTGATACTTGAAATACCTTAAACTTTTAAGGGAATATATTTATAGCCTGTATTTTATAAGCAGACAAAAGCATTTATATTCTGTGGACTTAATTCTTAAAAATTGTTAACTTTAAGCAATACATTTTGAACTTTTATAAAAACTCTCAACGTTCTCATCTCAAACATACAGTTTTTTCCCAGAACCTTGCCTCCTCTCAGTGACTGAAACCCTCATTGGTTCTCTTCCTTGGCCAATAAGTAGATATTCAGTATTTTGTGCTTCTAGTGTCTGTCTACTTTCTGATGGGTCCTGCTTATTGCTTAAGAGTTATCTTTCTAAAACATCCTCATATCGGCTACTGCACCATTTTAAACTCTCCACAACTCTGTAATAATAACAAAAACAAAAAATCATTGCAATTAGATTCCTTTATGATTTGGTCACTGTATTTTTACTCTCATTTCTAATTACTTAATGACCTGTCACTAATACTGTCACATTCAGACCTTCTCTTTTAGCAATTCTGGACGATCTCATTCCCCACATGTAAAATATGCTTTTACACTGCCTTCCTGATGCTAGTCCTCCTGCCTGACATTCCTTTTATTCTCTACCTGGAAAAATCCTATCTTTTGTCCTGCAAGGCATTATTTAACTCTTCAGTGAAGTCATTCCTGGTTTTCAGTAAAGGAAATAGAATTAATTGCGATATGCTTTAGGCTTGAATGATAGTTTAAAGTCTCATTACTAGGTCATTTATCACATTAAATGAGAATCAAATAGTTAAACAATTAGCAACCCTAGTATATTGGATTAGTTAATTTTATCCGACATATACAGATCACCAATGTGCTGGGCATTGATACTGCACCCAGTAGAGCAGTGATGAACAATATCCATGCTGTTATAAGAGCTCACGTTGTAATGTATTAGACAGACAGAAAACACATAATTATAACACATCATGAAAATACATGGTGATTAACATAGCCTCAATAGAATAAGCATATTCTGGGAAGGAGGAGATGTCCACTGAGTGTTTATGGAAAAATGTAAGTTAGTAAAGAAAATGGATGGGTATTCTAAGCAGATAGAAATGTGATTCAGTATGGCTAAAGTGTAGGGTTGATGTTCCTAAGTGGAGAGAGGAAGTTGGAGAGGTTGCTCTCATATAAAGATAGTCATTACCATTTCCTGAGGACTGGCTTTATGATGAACATAATAAAACCACAATATTAAATCCTTCTGTCTCCATGCGGTAGGTATTCATGTCTTACTTTTATGAAGGAAGAAATTGTGACTTCACTAGATTCCAATGGTTTATGCAAGGTCTGCAGTTACTTGTGACAGAGTTGGGATATTAATTTAAGTGCATGGATTCTGGTTCCAGTCTACCACGTCCTGAGTCCTGAGTCCTCCATTTCTAGCAATGGGGAAATCAGCAATTTACCTAAACTTCTAAGCCTCACTTTTTTCATTTATCAAATTGTAATAATAATAATACCAATTTAGCATGATTGTGAGGATTAAATGAGTTAATATGCAAATCTTTGGGAAGAGGACTGGCTTACAGAAAAGCATTCTAAAAGTATTGGCCACTATTTTGTAGTTGTTATCATTAATATTCAACCCCCACAATGATTTTTTTTCAACCACCATATGCAACCTGTTAAAAATAAGTAAAAATAGCACAACTTTTCATTAATTTAGTTAGCCTCTTGTTGTGGCTTGAATGTGAGATGTCCCTCGAAAGTCCACAGTTGAGACAATGTAAGAATATTCAGAGGAGAAATGATTGGGTTGTGAGAGCCTTCACCCAGTGAATTAATCCCCTGATAGAAATTAACTGAGTGGTAACTGAAGTAGTAGGGTGTGGCTGGAGAAGGTTGGAATTGGGGTGTAGCTTTGGGCTATACATTTGTATCTGGCAAGTGGAGACCTCTCTCTCTGCTTTCCGATCATCATGTGAACTGCTTTCTCTGCCATACTCTTCCACCATGATATTCAGGCTCACCTTGAGCCCCAAGGAATGTATATGGCTGTCTATGGACTGAGACCTCTCAAACTATGAGCCCCTAAATAAGTCTTTGCTCCTTTACAGTTATTTTGGTTGGGTCTTTTAGTCACAGCAGCAAAAACAATAACTAAAACACTTCTCTAACATATCAGACATTGTGGTAGACATTTAAAATCCATGATCCTTATATCATTCTTCAAGATGGGCATATTGCTTTGCTTTACAAAGACTCAAGAAGGGCTGCACAGATAAATACATATGGTTTTTCTGCCTATGAAAGAATTTTATTTTTATTCAAAGCACTAGTGGATATCCCTGGAGAGTTTAAAGTAGAAGACTGATTAGATTTAAACTATGGTTAGATTCATTTGGGGGAGGGGGGTTGTCAAAATTTTACTGGGGACAAGTTTGGTGAATGGGAGAACTGTAAAGAGGTCATTGCAGCAATCCAGGAAAGAAATTGTAAGGCCAAAGCTCTATAATAAAGGAGGTTAGAGGTTAACAATGAGGAGATATTAGTCAATATTTATGATACAACAGTTACTGGATTTGGGGACCAAAGTTATATAGCAAGTAATGAATACTGAAGAGTTTAGGAGGAGTCTCAAGTTTCTGTTGATATTTTTCACCAATTGGAGAAGCATGGTTGAGGAATCAAGTTCCAGAACAAATGCACAGATTAGCATTTGGACTTTTTAATATTGAGATGCCTATAACATCTTGAAGGTAAGACTTGTATTAGGCAGCTATATATAGAAGTGTGGAGTTTTGAAAGGTCTGAACTGGAAACACAAATTTAGGTATTACTAACATGTGCATGAAAATTGAAACCAGGGATGTGATAAGGTCACAGGAAGACATCTTGAAGAATGAGCAAAAATCCCAGGGATACAGGGTTTGAAGCAGAGTCAAAAAACTGTTGAAAACCAGTATAAATGCCAGAATGGTAGGAGGACAACCAGGAGAAAGTGCTGTCACAAAGACTGAGGCAAGATGGATGAGTTAAAGGGAAGTGATAACTAGAAAGGGGGAAAAGTCAGAAAGAGCAAGTGGTATTGTAGATTGGGGGAGGAGAAAAGAAATTATATTCATCAACTTGGAAACTGTTGATCTTGTGGAAAGAAGCTTCAATTATGGGGAGAAAATCAAGGTGGAAACCATACCACAGTGATTTGTATTTTCTAGTTTGTATTCTAATACTTTTCCAAATTACTTAGAAGATAAAAAGAAATTGCCATGATGGAAATATAAGAGAGAGAGATTAAAAGAGTGCCAGGCCAGGGGCCATGCTGGTGGTCCATGCATGTAATCCCAGCTATTAAGGAAATAGAAGCAGAAGGATAGCATGTTCAAGGACCACCTGGATAATTTAGCAAGATGAGAACCCACACAAAACAAACAAACAAACAACAACAACAACAAAAAAAAAAAAAAAACAAGAAAGACTGGTGATGTAGTAACCCTGGTTTCAATCTCCAGTGACTCAAAAAAAAAATAAAAGGAAATAAAATAAAGAATCAGTACCACACCTTGTACATGTCTTTGTACTCAATAAAGCTATAGTGTCCTTCAGTAAAAAAGTAAAAATAAAATAAAATCAATCAATCAAGTTAAATAGAGAAAGTAAGTTTTAAATGTAATTTCTATTTTTAACTTTGATTCTAAAATTGGAACTGGAATTCCTAAAATGTGAATTTTTAAAATATTCTTAACCAAGATATATAAAAAATTAAGTTACTTTGTTATACAACAAATACTCTGAATCTCCTAAAATTTATTTTCTAAAATGTCGACAGCACGTCCATTCTCAATATTTACACATTGACTATGTATGAAACTCTTAAGTCCCTGTGTTCTGTTGCTTGAAGAGTTGTCACATTCTGGTAACAGTGGTTACATTGTTGGTTGGAAAAGTAAAATGGAATCCTGACACATTGACTCCAGTCTGTATCCCTCTTCTATCCAGTTCACTGTCTGGATATGTTAAGTGCATATGCAGCCTGATTAAAAAATATGTCACTAAAAACATGACAGTTCATGAAAGGTAATTATATATATAATATTATATATATAGTCATGATAATGCTGTACCATTAAACGTTTTAAAAAAAATTCCCTTTATCTCTGTGATAAGTAAAAAAAACCTATTTTATCAAATGTATTTTGACATTTGTTTAATTGTTATTTTTTTTTTTGCCACAGACTTTTCCCTTATTTTGTTGATAAAAGGAGGGGCCCTTTCTGGAACAGACAGCTACCAGTCTTTGGTTAACAAAACCTTTGGTTTTCCGGGGTATCTCCTCCTCTCTGTTCTACAGTTTTTATATCCGTTTATAGGTAAGATGATTATGAAGATGAATACGACAATGATTTGTATTAAATAGTTACTTCTGGATAAAAACATTTTAATAGTCATTTAAGAATCATTAAAGAAAATTAGCAGTTGAAATATTTTCCAAATTAAATGTTTACATCTTCACTAATTTTCTCCTTATTTTCTGGTCCTTTTGGTCAATTCTCTAAATGTTTTTCATCTAGTTAAGGTTGGGCTTTTCTTATTTGGCAAAACTATAGAATGTTTTGTAATTAAAAGTGAAATGAATGAGAGACATAACAAATTTCTTCTAAGGCTCAGTATATTTTTTTCTTTGTTGTGAAACCATAAGCATTTGTAAAATGATGTACTAGACAAACATGCTATCTAAGATTTCTATGACAATGGTGAAAATCCTACCAGGCACTACTTTTTTTTTTTCTTAATTATTTTTGGTTGTAGATAGACACAATACCTTTATATTTATTTATTTATTTTTATGTGGTGCTGGGGATCGAACCCAGGGCCTCACACATGCCAGGCATGTGCTGTACCACTGAGCTACAACCTCAGCCCCTACCTGGCACTTCTTAAATGGTAAAATGTTAATAGAAACCAATGCCCAAATAGACTTCATTTTTTAAATCATTATCACAAAAGTTATTGTCCAAATGTCTAACTGCTTATGTTTCCACAAAAGGTCAACATTGTATTTCTTCCAAATGTCTTACAATTTCAATTGAAGGAATATTTTGGTGCCTTCAAAATTTACTATTATTATTCCTCACTTTAAGCAGTACATGTATTCCTAAAAAAAAGGTTTTGAAACTGAACTTTCATACCAAGATAAATTGCATTTTAAATTTTAAATGACTACCAGAACTCATTATTTAAAGGTGTTCTGAGGAAAATCTATTTGCAAATTGAAAATTTTTTTGTAATGCAAATTGATATTCTACCATAAATCTGTTGAATAGTTATTTTTATGGTGGCTCATATTAGTAATTACAATATATATTTTAAAAGGTAGGATTATGTCAATTCTTGGAAAGTAATAACTGATTACATTGAAAATATTCAAGATGAGATGTGTGGTGGTTTATTAATGACTATTATTTTAATTATATTTTAGCTATGATAAGTTATAACATAATAGCTGGAGATACTTTGAGCAAAGTTTTTCAAAGAATTCCTGGAGGTAAGTGAAAATAAGACTTCTGAAGAATTAAATTGCTTTATTTTATATGATTATATATAGTTAATGTGTTTCATTATAATATATAAATAAATATTTGAAGGTGGAAGGATTGGATTACTTCAGATATCTTGCAGTTCCCATGACCAATGTTGATCCTAATTTTTGATCTATTTTTATACATAGTTCTTATTTAGCCAATTAAAAATATTGTTATTCTTCATATACTTAGAATAGTCTACATTTTAAATTCCTTATGTTTCACATCACAGCTCTGTGGTAACATTTTTCACATCCTATTTATACTATATCTTTTCTAAAATAGTTTCCCCATTATTTGTATCAAACTATAATTTAATGCAATAAAATTAATCCTTTTCTTAGGGTAGATTCTGTGAGTTTTCACAAATGTTTATAGTCATATAATCACAGCTACAACAAAATACAGAACCTTTCCATCACCCTCCAAAGTTCTGCCCAACTCCCTCTAGTGAAAAGCGCCCTCATCTCCAGCCCCTGGCAACCACTGACTTGGTTTCTCTCCCTGTCTGGCTTTTCTTCAGAATGCCATGTAAATGGCATCATACAACATGTATCTTTTGAGACTGGCTTCTTTTCCTTGGCACGTGTGTTTTAGATTTGTCTAGATCTATAGTTGTATCAGTAATTGGCCTCTGTAGGGGCTTTCCATTTTATGGATATACATAAGACAAGTGTGTCTTTCACCCAAGAGAGGGACATTATCATTATTTGCAGGGTGAGATGGTTACAAAAAAGTTGCTACAGTATTCTCAAGCAGACCTTTACAACATACACCAGGATCCCACTTCCTGTTCAACTTTTCACCATATCATGGTTATTAAGAATAATTCAGAGACCATGAGTCTATTTGCTTTGAAGAGCAGAGAAACTGATTAGGGAACTACCAAAATAATATGAATATGAAATTTTATAAATTCATTTCAGGCCTAGGTATACCCATAAGTTATTTTGTTTTTGTAATTTATTTCTATTTTTACATATGTTTAAAATCATTTTCATTTAGGGATAATTTATATTATTTCAGTCATTTTTTTTATAATTAACTGCTTGCCTATTTAGTTGTGTGACCAATGTGCTACTTGTATCTCCAAACACTAAATATTATTTGTTGTATTTTAGTTGACCCTGAGAATGTATTTATTGGTCGTCACTTCATTATTGTGCTTTCCACGGTAACCTTTACTCTGCCTTTATCCTTGTACCGAGATATAGCAAAGCTTGGAAAGGTAAGTTTTACATATTAAATTGATGTAGAAATGAACCTTGTTACCAACATTCATTTTGTTGATCTAGCATCTAGTTGGCAAAGTTCTGAATTACAGTACTCTTTTTAGTTTCTTATAGTGTTTTTGTGATTATGCTAGAGTAAACCGTGGTTGAATCATTAGCTTGTTTGGGGGAACCAATGGCTAAGTAGTTGATGAATGTAAACTAAATATATTCTTCCTGTTTCTTTTTCAAAATAGATACCCTAAGTGGTATCAGAAAACAGGTATTAAATTTAGAAATATAAAGAACTATATTTAAAGCAAGTTTCCATTATTGGGAAAGTGTTCCATGTTTAAACAATTCAAAACTAAACTAAGCATCACAAAGAAATGAGAAATGGTTGAAGAGGTAATTATGTTTAACCTGATTTAAACATTATGCAATATATAGATATATTATACATTGTGTTGTACCCCATTAATACGTACAGCTTTTATGTTTCCATGTATTAGCTAAAATTTTAAAATAAAATAAATTAACCTAGTACTAAGGATGAATCATTCAATGGCACAAAATATTTTTATTTGTAGATTATAATGTCTTTTATGCCTTTTTCCATTCAGTAAATTTAAATGTCAATGTGTTGATTCATCACTTGTTGAGAATTTGGCCAATGTTTTATTCTTATTGCTAAAGATAAATACTGAACTCTTTCTAGGGAAGCCAAGCACCTAATTATTCTACTCATCACATAAGCTCATTTGCTTAAACTAGACTTTCTGACTGTATTTTATACCCTCACTCTCAAGGAATACTTATATTTTGCCGAAAATACCATTGGTGCTGTCTCCATGATTCCATGCATTCTGATGAAGAATATTTTAAAGGACTATTTATATGATACTTTTATATTCTATTTCGACAATTCCAACAATTGATTGAATTTTACTTTTCAAAGTGAGGTTTGCTATTATATACCCAGTGATGAATTCTCTCTTTCCACTTAAAAGTGAGGGTAGAGACAGTATTCAAGAGTATTCTGGAACTGCAAAGGAATGATATTGGCCAAATTATGTTGTTATATTGGTTACATTGTGTGGATGTACAAATATTTAACAAAGAATCCCACCATTGTATACAACTATAATGCACCAATAAGAGAAAAAAATATTCTTTCCAACATATCTTCCATCTTTAACAGTCATTCAGAAATAAATAAGAGTACCAAAATGGGATGTGTGTGTGTGTGTGTGTGTGTGTGTGTGTGTGTGTGTATGAATTTTCTGAATGATGGAACTGTTTTTCATTTTACATGTTCAGTGTAGACAGAAATATTATCCAAAAACAGAAATCAAAGTCCTCATGAAAATAAAGCTACTGATATTTATTCTATTATTAATATTTGAACATTTCCCTCCTTTTAAAAATTTTAATATTTTATTTATCCCAATACATCCAAAATATTATTTCAATATGTGAGCTATATGTTATTTTTTATTTGTACAAATTAGTTAGACATGACAGTAGAATGAATTTTGACACATCATACATAAATGGAATATTCTTCTGGTTGTACATGGTGTAGAGTTATACCGGTTATGTAACATATATGCACATAGGACAATAATGTCCAATACATTCTACTATCCTTCCTATTCCTATGCCCCCTCCCTTCCCTTTACTCTCCTCTGTCTAATCCAAAGTATCTCTATGCTTCCCTACCCTTTCCCCTTGTTTTATATTAACATCCACATATCAAAGAAAACATTTGGCTTTTTGATCTTTGGGATTGGCTTATTTCACTTAGCAAGACATTCTCCAGTTCCATCTATTTACCCGTAAATGGCACAATTTCATTCTTCTTTAAGGCTGATATAATAATTCATTGTGTATATAAACCACATTTTTCTTGCCCATTCATCTGTTGAAGGACACCTAGATTGGTTTCATAGTTCAGTTATTGTGAGTTGAGCTGCTATAAACATTGACATGGCTATGTCACTGTACTATGCTGATTTTAAGTCCTTTGAGTATGAATCAAGGAGTGGAATAGCTGGGTCAAATTGTGATTTCATTTCAAGTTTTCTGAGGAATCTTTATACTGCCTTCCATAATGGTTGCACCAATTTGTGTGAGTATACCTTTCCCCCCCGACATCCTTGCCAACACTTATTGTTTCTTGCTTGCATTCTTGATAATTGCCATTCTGCCGGGAGTGAGATGAAATCTTAGAGTAGTTTTGATTTGCGCTTCTCTAATTGCTAGAGATATTGAACAATTTTTCATATGTTTGTTGATCAATTGCATTTCTTCTTTTGTGAAGTGTTTGTTCAGTTCCTTATCCCATTTATTGATTGGGTTATTTTTTTTGTGGGGGGGGAGGGTGTTAAGTTTTTTGAGTTCTTTATATATCCTGGAGATTAATGCTCTATCTGAGGTGCAGGTGGTAAAGATTTTCTCCCATTCTGCAGGCTCTTTCTTCATGATCTTGATTGTTTCTTTTGCTGAAAAGAAGCTTTTAGTTTGAATCCATCCCATTTATTGATTCTTGATTTTACTTCTTACTCTTTAGGAGTCTTGTTAAGGAAGTCAGTTCCTAAACTGACACGATGAAGATTTGAGCCTATTTTTTCTTCTATTAGGCATAGGGTCTCTGTTCTAGTGCCTAAGTCTTTGATCTACTTTGAGTTGAGTTTTGTTCAGGGTGAGAGATAGGGATTTAATTTCATTTTGTTACATGTGGATTTCCAATTTTCCCAGCACTATTTCTTGGATAGGCTATCTTTTCTCCAATGATGTTTATTGCCCCTTCATTTTGAGGATTTATGCTTGATTTCTTTTTAGAATCTCTTTATTGTAGTGATCTTTCATCTCCTAATCTTATCTCTGATTTCACTCCTTATATCATCCTTTACATTGCAGATCAGTTTAACTATGTACATTCTAAACACCTCTGACATTTCTTTTACTGCAGTGTCAATGGATTCTATTATTGGAGCATCTTGGTTTGTGTAGGGAAGTTTGTTCTCTTGTTTTTTTCATGTTGTTTGTGTGTCTATCCATCTAGCAGTGTGGATTTGAGGCAATAGAGTTTCTATCCTGTAAACCCATAGGGTCCCTAAAGGTCTCCAGTACCTGTCCTTTAAGGGAAAGATAAATAATAACAACACCCATTGCAAACAATATATAGCCTTAAACCAAATACCTCCTATTAAGACATCTACAGTTTTGTTTCAATAAACAGAAATACATACAGAACAGTTGATATTTTAATCAGTTAAAATAGTGACAAAAACGAAGGAGCAGAACAGACCCAGAAACAGAAGAAAAAAAAAGTACAATTTTATATTTTATGCAGAAAGCCACTGAAAATGTTTAAAGACATGTTGCAAAATTATAACAATAGTCATATTTAGTACTTGAATATCTATTTGGAGGTGAGGGACCAAACTGTGATTTGATAAGAAGTTACATGCCTGAGGTTAACAACACTAGCATATAAGAATATGACTAAAGAATTAGACTTAAAAAAAAGAAACTGTGCATTAGTTTACCCAAGTAAAAAGGAAAAAGATGCAATATTTTAAAAATAAATAATCTGTATGCTATACTAACAATCTTTACATTTTTCTTTGCAGATCTCCTTTATTTCTACAATTTTAACAGTTGTAATTCTTGGAATTGTAATGACAAGGGCAATTTCATTGGGTCCACACATGTAAGTCTTGTTACATTTGTTAGTCTTTGATTTATAGCCTTTACATAGATGTTTAAATGATATATTATCAATGCAGAAATATAATCAGAAACATGAAGAAAATATAGAAATAAATTTAATCAAAAACACCATTTATCTTTAGTGTTTGAAAAACTAACAGAAAATAAGTATAGGCAAGTAAACATGCATTATTCAGTTGAACCCTACAAGACTGAAGGGATTAAAACAAATTTACTGAAGATTTTAGTGACCAGTCCTAAGAATTTGAATAAGAAAGGGGTTTTGAATGATGGAAAACGGGAACAAAGTAGATATGGATTTATTTTTAACAAAGTTTTGGCAGTCTAAGCCAAAATGAGAATAAAGAATATAGTGTTTTACCCTATTAAGTTAAATGTAGTCACTTTCAAGACTGCCTTTTATTCTCTTCTAAGGTTATGTTCTTTAATTATTTTGTGTTAAAATGCTCCATCAGCGAGGCATGGCAGCACACATCTGTAATCCCAGTGACTTGGATGGCTGAAGCAGGAGGAGTACAGGTTTTAGGCCAGCCTCAGCAACTTAGCAAGGCTCTAAGTAACTTAGTGAGACTGTCTCAAAATAAAAAGGGGTGGGGGTGTGGCTCAGTGGTTAAGCACCCCTGGCTTCAATCCCTAGTACTAGAAAATAAAATAAAAATAAATGCTCCATCATTTGTTAACTAATGGTGATAGTTGGCAGTGGTATTTGTTTTAAATGTTATTATTTGGTCAAGTAAAATATTGGCACACTGCTATTAGTTCCCCAAATGTTAAAAATGTTATTCATCCATGAAATTCAAGTGTGTGACTGCTAACCTAAGCTACAGTTTTTATGCTTTACTTATAGAACAGGTTCACTAGGTAAGGGCCACGTAACTTACATTTATAGTCCCAAGAATTTGCTGGAATGAAACCAACTAAAGTAGTCTTTAAACAGAGTTGGATTTCTACAATGCATAATAAATATTTATTGAATGAATAAATAATACATTAGGGAGTTTTCATGACACCTTAAATATTCTGTCTGCACCAAACCAGGCAAAGTAAAACAAATTTAAGACATAATGTCTGAAGCAGTGCAAGGGGCACTGAGTCTTCAATGAGTGGTATCTATGACAAAAAATGAAAAGAATACCTGGTGACTAGCTCTAATTGATAATGCAGGCCACAAGGTAATTAGACTGATTGTTGCTCTGCAAAATTACTTCATTTCAACTGTATGTATTTATGAAAAAATTCTTAGTATACCAGAAAAATGTAAAAACAACAACACTAAATCTCAAGTTTATTTGGAAGAAAGTATTAAATATAGTCCAATTATATTTAATATGGCCTTTGATTTACAAAATAAAATGCTTATCTTCTAGAAAACTTAAAGAAAGTATAACTCTCAGTCATGTTGATATTAATTTTCTCTTCAAATTACTTAATCCTGATTCATAGTCGTGTTAGTTAGGTCAGACCATCACAAAACACCATAGAATGAGTTCCTTAAACAGAGGGCAGAAGTCAGAGATCAGATCCAGTGAGTTTGGATTCTGGTGAGGGTCTTCCTCCTCTTCTCTGTTCTCACACAGCAGAGAGAAAGAACAAGTTCACTGTGGCCTCTGCTAACGAGGAGGTTAATGCCATCATGAAGGCCAGCTCTCATGGCCACATCTAACCCTGACTGCCTCCAAAGTACTCTTTTCCAAATTTCATCACACTCAGAGTCAGAGCTTTGACATGAATTTGGAGGGAATTCAAGTCAGTCTCTAACAGTAGAGATTATGAAATGCTATTGAGTGTCTGTTGTTTCCAGTTACTGTAACATTCTCTGAGAGAAAAAGAGTAGAAAGGCATAAATCAGTACCTGATGCAAGCTGTTCACAGTCAATTATGGAGAAGGGATTTATTTTACAAACAAGCAAAAACAGAAAAATAAATAAATAAATAAATACGTGATAAGTAACCAAGTAGAACCATGAAAGGGGCAGAGGAAACACCGAGAGAGAGTGTTTAAGAGATCAGGTGAGATTCCGGGAGGAAGAAAATATGATCTGGGAATTTTGAAAGATAAAATGGAATTTTTCTAGATAGATAAGGGGGTAAAAGGCATTACAGGCCCAAGAAAGGAATCTATAAGAGCTATAAGAGTTCAAAAGCATATATTCAATTCTACTGATATTTATTTAGTATCTATTATATTGGTTCAGTATTCAACTCTGCTTTTCAAACTCTAAATTTATAGCAACAAAAAGCATTCAACAGAATATAATAAATAATAATTTGGCCAAAATTTTAATTATATGAAACCAAACCATTGTAATTGAAACATTTTATTGTTAAAAATTATTCTAAGGAACAAATCATATTACAACAAGAAGACATATATTTAGATTTTTTTTTTTCTTTTGGTACTGGGAATTGAAGCCAGGGGCTCACACATGCTAGGTGAGCACTCTTACCACTGAGGCCCAGCCTTATATTTGATATACATAATACTTTGAGGCAAAATTAAAGGGGGGGGGAAGTAGCTAAATTAGGGAGTAAAGAAATTAATCCTTAATTGTGCCCCAGAAGCAGAGTGTAAATCAGTGATTTCCACCTCTGGCTTCGTATTTGAATCCCCTGAATAGCTTTAAAATCTGTTGTTTCCAGGCCCCACCTGCAGAGATTCTGACAGAACTGACCTAAGGGACAGGCAATTGAATTCATTACTTAACAGTTGAAGATTCTGTGAACAAGGATCTCAGCTTACAGGAATTAAAAGCTCTTGGTTTAAAGAGATTACAATCATGAGTATATCAACTGACACATCATTTCTAAAATTAAAGCAGAGATTTTGTGTTTTCTTAGTTGCTGTTGTATGATTATTTTTTACAATTCATTCACCACTATTTCTCAGTATTTTTATATATAAGTGAAATGTGAGGTACTATCATGAACACAAAGTAAAATATATCTGCTCTCAAGGGCTCACATTTAGTGAAGATGATAAAGCTATACAATGACTATCAGATGAATAGTGTGACTTGATACAGAGAAAACAGGTAGCAGAGTCCACGTCCTGGTGGTGTTAAATAAATTGATTTTGTGTACTAAGAGCTATTTAAATTCAGCAGTATAAACAAAATGTGGACGGTATCTTCCTCTAGCAGTGATATCATACTTAATCTGAACCTTTGAAATTTTCTAATAACAGGGGCTATTTACTTAACTCTCTCAACGTTTAGATATTAAAAGAGTATGTTTTTAAATATTGTGCCACCTTTTATTTCTGTTTGAATACTACTGCAAACAACTTCTGTTTGTCCCTATTTAAGATCAGGCTAATTAAATCCCATGTTCAGGGGTTGGCTAGTCAAGCAAGAATCTTTCTGAAAATATGGCAGCTATGAATGCTTATAATCCATAAAACATGAGAAATTCAATACACCATGTGTGATTTCTTCATTTTTGGTTCAGATGAATGATCAGAAAAGCTGTAGTTTTTTCATAGGGCCTTTAAAGTGGTATTTGAAAAAGATCTTTAAACCCGCTATCAGAAAAGAGGAAGGTCTGTAATGGCCACTGGTATTGACCTTGTTACTATGGAAACATCTTTTTAGTGGTTGTGTTTTAAAAATAAAACACAATTCAATTTCCTTTTCCATAACTCATAGGGCTATAAATCCTGCTTCTTGATATGATTTCAAATATCTCACAGTCCAATGACTTCCAGTACTTTTTGGAAATTATGTTCAATTTTATTGTGTTTTCTAACCTTTTGCTTTCTAAAAACTGAGGTGGCAAGGAAATTTAATTGCTTTCCAGAAAGTGTGTGAGTATAAAAATGCAGTAATACATTTCTCCTATTTTTTTCTACTTTTTTTTCTTAGCTAGAGTAAGAGGCATTCGGTGGCAAAATCCTTCATTTATTTTCTCATTAATATTCAATTTTTACATTCAGAATGGGAACAAAAATATGCAGTTCCAAACTTAAAACTATTTTTCCTTCCTATGACATCTCTTTTAAAAGCATCTTAATTGGGCTGTGGCTGTGGCTCAGTGGTAGAGCACTTACCTGGCGTGTGTGAGGCCTTGGGTTCAATCCTCAGCACCACATATAAATAAATAAAATAAATGTATTGTGTCCATCTACAATTTTAAAAAGTTAGAAAAAAGCATTTCAATCAGTAATGTGGAATTCTAAACATAATTTCGTGTGTCTGAACTTTTAACAAGCATTTATATATATGCAGTGTGCCTTTCCAGAGAATATCAGTACATATTAATTTCCTTACCCTTTATCCACTCTAACCCCGAAATTCTACCATTTAATGCTACATATAAAGCACTAGAGGGGTTTAAAGAAAGGATCATTTAAAATATGAGTAAAGGCAGATAAAGAGTACATAATAGAAGAAAGAAATAATTCATTCTGCCAAATACTGGCCATTGAAAATTTTGATGATATATAAATTATTGCCCTTTTTGTTGTGCAAATGACAACCACAGGATTATGAACTGGTTGACTCAAAGGAGAATTTATTGATTCAACTGTAAAGTTCAAGATTATTTTTTGTAATTAGGTATGATTGGATGTAGGGTCTCAAATAATGAAATCAGGTATAGTTTTTTGTTTTCTGATTTGGGGCTGTTGTTGTTGTTCTCTCTTTTCACTGCTTCCTGTTCTGGCTCTTGTATCTGAAAGATTTTCCTCACTGTGTCATAATGGCCACAGCCGTCTTAACCTATATCCATTGAAGTCCAAGTCCATAGAAAGGGAAAGAGCTTTCTTGTTGAGAGCCACAGCGAAGGGGCCCCAGCAAACTTCCAGCTGCCAGCAAACTTCCAGCTGCCAGCTGATGATTGGCTCACAGCGGCCCCAGTAAACTTCTAGCTGCCAACTGATTGGCTCCTCTGCAGTGATGCTCATTGGGCTGTTTCCCCGTCCTTTCAGACCACGGAGCTGCTCACTGGGGGACTTTTTTTGGCTCCGCCCATGTGACCCAGCCAATCAGCCCCAAGAGCAGGAGGAGTGGGGGAGGGGGAGAGGCTTGTGGGAAACTGGTGGTGGCAGTTGGGCTCTGAAGGTTTTTCCTGAGGAGCTGTGTGGTCTGGTGTGTGTGTTCTAAAAATAAAGTTTGTTTCTTTTGACAAGTGGCTTCTGAATTTTGCCCAGCCAGACTGCGGCATTTGGTGGCTTGAACAGGGAACAACTGAGGGTAAGTGATAAGGTAAACTGCTCGCCCCTGAGGGCAGGGCCAGAGGATGGGTAGCCATTTTAAGATTCTTCTTTTGTTTTGCTTCACTTTTGTTTTAAGTTGCCTGTCCCTGGAGATGTGTAAGATGGAAGAAAAAACACTCACATCTGAGGAACAGATAGGGAGAAAGGACGGATGGACATTTCAGGAGGATAGAAAGGCTATAATGATTTTTTGTTGTTCCAATTTTGTTTCACTCTGTTTCAGTTTTGTTTGGCATTATCTTCTTGGGTTGTATTATAGTTATAGTAGAAATATTCAAGTAAAAGAGAAGGTCTCTTGAGCTAGTCAGACAGAGAAAGAAAGTGTAGAGCAGAAAAAGCCATCAGGGGGAAAGTTACAACAGGAGACTACTACTAACACCTTTCTATTACCAGAGGGCGTAAGTGTCCAACCAACTTCATGATGTGGGAAAGGGTAATAATAAAATAGATATTGAAAAAAGCATCCTGGTTCTGTTGCAGATGTAAGAATAGCCAAACTGGAGTTTTGGATATCAGTTGTTATGGATTTGAGCCAAATCATCTTGTTTTTGGTCTGTAGAAATCGCTTTAGTTAATCTTTCTGGAATCCAAATCGGCTGCTGTTCTCCCTGTGGAAACACACAGACAGACCCCCGACTCCAGACAATTACTGGGTCAGGACCTTTCCATTGTCCTTTTAGAATATCCTTCCAAAGTACCTTGGGCTTATGTACATTTTTTGGACACATATGCCTTTCCGCAGCACTAAGCCCTGATGAATCCAAATTTTAAAAGTTTAGAGTAAAAAGGGTTATTTTAAGTTTATCTTTGGGGAATATATACCCCTTCCCAAAGATAAACTTAAAATAACCCTTTTTACTCTAAACTTTTAAAATTTGGATTCATCAGAGCTTGGTGCTGATAACGCCAAGGTCACGGGTTCGTTCCCCTTATGGGCCACCAAATGCCGCAGTCTGGCTGGGCACAATTCAGAAGACACTTGTCAAAAGAAACAAACTTTATTTTTAGAACACACACACCAAACCACACAGCTCCTCAGGAAAAACCTTCAGAGCCCAACTGCCACCACCGGCTTCCCACAAGCCTCTCAACCTCCCCGACTCCTCCTGCTCTTGAGGCTGATTGGCTGGGTCGTGTGGGCAGAGCCAAAAAAAGTCCCCCAATGAGCAGCTCCGTGGTCTAAAAGGGCGGGGAAACAGCCCAATGAGCATCACCACAGAGGAGCCAATCAGTTGGCAGCTAGAAGTTTGCTGGGGCCACTGTGAGCCAATCATCAGCTGGCAGCTGGAAGCTTGCTGGGGCCCCTTCGGCTGTGGCTCTCAACACTTTCTCTTTTAGGGTTCCTTCAGCCTCACTTCCCAGAATTAGTGGTGGTTGGCTCTAATGAGGATTCTAATGAGGACCCAGGATGATCTCAGACCTCATCATTACAGTCATCACAGTTTGTGTTGAGTTGCTTGTGTTTGGACTATACATGCCCATTCTTGGAGTTAAGAATATAGTCAACCCTTCCAAAGAGTAGAAAAAACAAAAGGTGATCCCAAAAGAAGTCAAGTCAGTGATGCTAGAAGAGTGGCCATTATGTGGTGCAAACCACAGAAATCCTCTTCAGAGGATAGGAGTTTCAGTCAAATGGTACAGGAGGAAGCAACTGAGAGAGAATTAAGAATTAAGAAAATAATAGAAAAATTAATTTGGCAAATCTTCCCCTTCTCTCTTTCCTTCTTCCTTCCCCTTCTCCACTTCCTCTTATCTCTCTTCTTCTTTCTTCTTTGATGAAAAGCATCAGTGAATAAAAGTAGTATGGTAAAACTGTCTTGAGTCAGAGCTCTAAACGTACTTTTTAAAAAGAGTATTTTATATATATATATATATATATATATATATATATATATATATATATATATATATATATATATATATATGTATTTTTTTTACCATGGGAGATAGTGAGCATGTTATAGATCAAGTCAAAAGTTGAAGCCACAAGTCCTCCATGAAATCTTGAATGATTGAAATTTAGAATATTGGAAAGGAGCTAGTACATTTCTTGAAACAGTAGAATAAGGATATGGAGAATAAAACATGGATACCTTCTGAAGATCATAGTAGGAGACTTGAGTGTCTGTACCCAGTAGCCTCAATTATCTCAACAGTGAGATTATTACTTGAGAGTATGATGAATGGGAATAGGTTCAGGACTTGAATATTCTAGTTGATTACATTTGGAGCCACACGTAGGAATAAAATAATGATACTTCTGTTAAATTGTCTTTATTCATATTTTATGCATTTCCCTTTGTATTTTATTTTTCTCAACATACCACAAGTGCCACGATAACAGAAATCACATTTGCTTTTCCACACTGTATACCTATTACTCAGCAGAGTGCCTAACATGAAATTAGAATTCAGCAAAGAATTGTTGAATTATCAGTTGAATATTTGAATGAATCCATATGCTTTCTGGATTTAGTCAATGTAACTTGGGGATTGACTGACCAAAATTTCAAAGTAATGAGATAATAAAAGTTGTCTTGAGACGATTAAAAAAAAAAAAAAAAAATCATGTCAAACAAAATTCTCCTAAGTCTAGTTCCAATGCTTTGCAAAATTTGCTAACTCATTTGCTAAAACATCATTTGACTTTAGGTTCTGCCTCACTGCTAGAGCTAGTGGTGTATTTCACTTGACAAATTGCCCATGTAAAACATCACCCAGAACTATTGTTTGATTTGAGACTATATGAACATAGGAAAAACATCTGCGATATGGTATGTGCTTAAGGAGGATTCATCCAGTCATTCCAAATATCAGAAGAGCAACAGGAACAGCCTCAGTGGCTCAATGTCAAGTCCTCCTTTACTCATGATCAGGTATTTTTATAAATGACTGTCTTAGTCATGTTTACAGCTCTCTGTTTATTCCAGTCAGAAATCTAACTGGTCTCTGGTACAGATTCACTAACAAAGAGCAAAAAATGAATAGACTTTTCTTGGAGCCAGTAGGAATTTATTAAATGGCCAACTGACACCTGTCTCTCTTGTAAATATTTGGACTACAAAGATGAAGAAAGCACAGTCCCTGACATCACATCCTTATGTTTTATAGAATAAACATATAAAGTAGTGGTTAGTTCTATATAGAATAAACATATAAAGACAATCTCAATATATTATTATTCGGTGCCATGGAAGCAGAGGAAGGGCTCTTAATCCAACCTGTGTAGGCAGGTAAATATATCAGGATAAGACAATATGTGATTTGGTGCTTGGAAAAAAACACAAAGGCATTGGTTGTGTCAAAAGGGGATGAGGGTGGGGTGGAAGCTACTGTTAGCACAAATCTAGTACATCTAGAGATGTACTATGTGCAGTGGCAGAAGTTCAAGGTTCCAATGTTAGGAGGAATTTGGACAGCAGGCACACACTGCCATTGGTCGGGGGAGCTAGCCTGTAAAAATAACTTTATGCTACTCCTTTCTAAACAATGTGTCTATTTCTGTCATTCTAGTACTTCCTTTTTCCTCCTTCTTGTGTTAGGTACCCTGTATCCCGAATGCCTTGATAATTTTGTCAAGAATTCTATATGCTCTTATATTGCTCATATATATGTTATATGATTTTAACAATGACTAATCTCCATATTGTCACTTTTGAAAAATTGCTGAAAATTGTGCTGTCCTTACCCACTGTTTTAGTCTGTTTTGCTGCTACAGAAATATCACAGACTGGGTAATTTATTAAAAAACAGAAGTGTATTTCTCACAGTTTTAGAGGCTGAGCACAAGATCAAGGCACCAGCATTCAGTGGCTGTTAGGATTGCTGTCTCTGCCTCCAAGATGGTGTCTTGAACTCTGTTTCTTCTAGAGGGAAATAAGTTCTATGTCCTCACCTGGTGGAAGGGAAGGAACAACAAAAATGGCTGAACTTACTCCTTCAAGTTCTTTTACAAAGTGAGGGTTCCTTGTAACCTACTAACCACTTAAAGGCCCCACACCTCAATATGATGTACTGGGGATTAAGTTTCAACAAGTATTTTATTTTACCTATTTTATTTGTTCATTTATCTGTTTAACACTACTGGGAATTAAACCCAGGGCCTCATGCATACTAGGCAAACATGCTACTACTGAGCTACATCCCCAGCCCACAACATTAATTTTAGAGGGGACATGATTACTTAAACCATAGCTCCCACCAGCCCCTATAACCTTATCACCACCCACTATATAGCTTCTATATTTAAGAAGTACCTAGAATTTGGTGATTCTGGGTGCAAAGTTTGGGTAGAATATAAAAGGAAAGGAACTTATAGAGTTTAGCAGAGACCAACATGAAGGAAAAACTTTATGTGTAATAAGAAACTGGGATTTGTTCTTTAGTTGAATGGGCATTGACTGTTCTTAAGCAGAAGAATGGCCAGTCAAGTCTCCATTTTAATTGGACTTCTCTTGCAACAGAGGTGAAGTTAGATAGGAGTGTAAAAACCTAGGAGGCTATCCATAGCAAGTGTCCAGGCAAAAGACAATTGGAACATTATAAAGGCAAAGTGGATAAAAATGAAGTGGAGAAAATATTCAATTAATTTCAAGCTGATGAAGTTAGTAAGACTTAGGGACAGAAAGGGTCATGGGAGAAGGAGTTACCTAGGGGCAATCTGGCTTAGACAAGTAGATCAGTAGATGGTCCAGAACTTGCCACCAATTTGAGAAAATGCAAGAGTCTGTTCAATCAATTAGTATTTATTAAATAAATGACTGCAGGTCAGTCAGTCTTCTAGGTTTGGGGGCTGAAAAGAAAATATACCCCTGCCCCTTTCTGTGGTTCTCTTATAGCTTATCGATGGTAAAGCAGAACAAATAAGCACCATGAAATATAACTTCAAAGGCTGGGGTTGTGGCTCAGCAGTAGAGAGCTTGACTAGCATGCATGAGGCCCTGGGTTCAGTCCTCAGCACCACATAAAAATAAATAAAATAAAGGTATTGTGTCCAACTACAACTAAAAAATTAAAAGAGAGAGAGAGAGAGAGAGAGAGAGAGAGATGCAGTCTCAGTACTTTGCCCAGGTAGGCCCTGAATTCTTGAGCTCAAACCATCCTCCTGCTCAGCCTCCCAAGTAAGCTGGGACCATAGGCATGCCCACCATATCCAGGTCTCAATAGACAGGGCTATAAGCAGGGTGCTATGGAAATGTAGAGGACAGGACCCTCTTTTAGTTTCCTTACCAGGACAGAGAAGAAGCAGATTTGGGGAAAATATAGTAAGTTTTTGATATTTTGATATCTATATATTGTGTAACTTTTGTGGGGTAGAGATGGGGGAAGAAGAAGTCATCCAGAGTTTTAGAAATGGAACTTTTAGAGTATCTGGAGAGTCTGGTGGGGTGAAGCAGTTAAAACATGAGTAGAACCCCAATGAAAATAATTATCAGTAGCTCACATCTAAAATTATGTTAATTTTTAATATAAATTCACATCATATTTTAATTGTTTTGTGGAAAGACACAATAGAAAACCAAAACAACATCCAAAATTCTTACAAATTTTTATCATATGAAAGAAGTGAATCCCATTCTCTCCTACGCACACTCCACTGTTCATTCTGAACAATAGTAAACAGGTAAAGACAATTTTTAAAGGGTTGACACAGGAATTGGAACATATTCATATTTTAAAAACCAAAATTATTTTATGGCAAAAAGCCAGCTTGAAGATTTAGGTACATTTTAAATCAAAACCAACTTTTAAACTTTATTTTTGAAAAATGCATCAGTTTTGATGTTAAAGTTCCCCAAGAAGAATTTTCCCGGTCAGGTTTTTATGTTCCTGTAAACCACAACTGTCTAAAGAACAGAATACAAGCCATCCAGGCAAGGAAGTGGCAGAGAGCTATCAGCTAATGCCAGAGCTGCAGGAAGTGCTCAGATCTGCCTGTCATGAACAGCCTGTGGTCTGACAGGAAACAAGAGCCTCATGTGCCACCCAGAGCACTTAACTCTCAGATGTGTGATTGAGGAGGTTAACATATAAAACTTACAATGAAAATGGAGGCTCTGCCAGGACTGTATAGTTTGGAGGTTGCTTCTGTTTAGCCAGAAAGAGCGTGGGGATGTGCCAGAGAGAGGCATAAGGTTGTCTGATCATCCTGATGTAGAGGCCTCCTGTTCTAAGGCTCAGGAGTAGTCACTCTAAAGCTTGTTTTCCTGAGTGGGTGAAGACTGGAGGCATACATAGGACTTGCTTCCTACTGCCTGGCCTTATTGCTCCTCAGCTGATGTGGAGATGAGGAGGAGTCTGTATTTCAAAACAGGATGAGAGCCTGAATCCTGGAATGCAAACTTGGACAATTTCTCAAAACGAATTCAACTTCCCCAATTTCTCCACCTTCATCACCCTACCATATGTACACACCAAGGGTTTTTTAAAGTAAAAGGGGCTGGTTGAGGTGTATCTCAAAGCTAAAGCTCCTTTGTCCTAGCACAAGAGAGCCCTGACTTTAATCCCCAGCACCAAACAACAACAACAGAAGACAAAGACAAAAACTCAAGTATGTGACTTAGCATATGCTTAGATTTTGGAGGATAAGGGAAGCAATCTTTTAAAGGTATTTGCCATACTAAGGCTGCAAACTGTTATAAGCCAGTCCCCAAATTATCTTTCTTCTTTTTAGATATACATATTATACATATCATAGTACATCAAGACATAGCACAGCTTTTAAAGTTAAATAGTTTTATTTTTCTTTCTTTCTTTTTTTTTTTTTTTTTTTTTAGTTTTTTTCCTACAATGAGCACTTTGCTCTCAGTTATTTTTGACCCATTTAGCTAGGTGTCCAATTTAGCTTTTAAATTTGATCATTTTTGTTATTCCTCTTTCAAATGTTCAAACATATGGATACCTATTAATTGTATTTATTTATTCATTTATTTATTGGAGAGCTTCCTCCAAAAGCTTTCATTCTGTTGTACTGATTCTCTCCAGAGAGACTGGAGTCTCAGTTTTCTTCCCATTGTCATCCTAGGAGTTCCTTTATCTCTTACCTCCATCCACTGACCTCTATCCAGGACCTTCCATTTTTCTTATTTTTACCTTTTGGTGAAGTATCCTTGGTAGCTTTCTGATGTTTCTGAGTTTATACTCAAAGGGTTGTATGCAGCAAGTCAGCTCTTTCTCATCATGAGCTCCCTCTACTTGGCTGTAATGCCTTCCATTCTCAACTGCTGCCACAACAATATTTTCACAAAATATACTTATTTTTAATTTTTTGCCTAATGTCTTAATGAAGTAGGGTAATTGCAGCTATAAACTAACAGGTTGAGAAAGGAAGTAGATGATCCAGTAATTAGATGATTTTGTTCTTTATATTTTTTATTGACATACAAAAATTAAGAGAAGGTGGGTGCTGGTTCTTCAAATGCTGTGGAAGTCCTGTTAGACAAGAGGAAGTGGCTTGCCACAATGGGAGGAGATGCAGTAATCATGGTTTGCCACCTTTTTGTCAGCACTTTTGTCATCAGAAGCAACAATCAGAAATCTGAGCATAGATCCCTATATCTGGAACACATGATGCTTTTTTGTCCACTCTGGCTCCCACAAGCTCCAGGCAAGGTCCTCCTAGAACATGTGTGAGCATGGCTGTCTGCCTGGTATGGGTCTTGGGTGGTTGCTCCCATGGTGAAAACTCAACTTGATTAAAAGTAACCTCAATTACCATCTAATGCTTCTTCTGGAAGTTTCAAGCTTCAATAGGCTCCAGAGTTCTAAAATGGTTATGTCAGGTAGACTGTACCAATGCGATTGTTGTGTATGTAGGGAGATAGACAAATTTTTGATGTTTTTCCAGAATCCCTTATTTTTAAAAGAATAAGCTATTTTGCATTGCCCAAGGTCCTTTCTTTTTTTGAAGAAAAAATTATGAATACTATAAAGAAGTTTTCATTTCCCATATTTGCTGATCCTTACACCTAGATTTAGACATGGATTATTACTTTAATGATAATGCAAGGAAAAAGAACAAGGAAAAGAGGGACTCATCTAACATTATCCACTGTGTACCACTTTCTTTCCTTCATCTTTTCATTTAACTCTTACATTAATACATAAAACAGCATTATCAATATTGAGAACAGTATCACTAAGCAATCTGCCAAAAGTCACTTGCTAATAAATCATAAAGTTAAAATTTAAATCCAAGTTTCTTTGAGCCCAAAGTCCGTATTTTTTCTATTACAATCTGCTGTGTATTTCTTAGTCATAAAGAAAATGTGTTCTTTGCAATGAAAATTAAGTTTATTCTTATTTTAGTTGTTCCTTTTTTGATTATGTTAGTCACTATTTGGTCTTTACCCAGCAAGTACATTTATTAAATTAAAGAAGCAGGTGGAGCAAAATGTGGATAAAGAGCTTCCATTCATAGATGGGTAACACTCACACTTGCAGGTTAGACAACACTGAGCTCAATTGGCTAATTCCAGAACTGTTGGCTTCTGTTAACTCTAGACACACACCAGCAAGTGCCATTGATTTCAATTCTTCAGGGAAATGAATTTTAATAGAATAATCTAGAACAAACTTAAATTGGAGAGAAGTTCTTATTTAGGAGTTTCTTCTGACTTTTTGTGGAAAAGAAATATTTCTGAAAAGTCTAGGTTAATTAATATGGTCGAATTTGAATAATCAACTGAAAAATATTCCTTATTTAAAGGTAACTTATTGTGACTTATTCTTTGAAATAAAGAACTTAGCCAGGCATGGAGACACATGCCTGTATCCTAGCAACTCGAGAGGCTGAGGCAGGAGAATGGTAAGTTAGAGGCCAGTCTCAGCAACTTAGTGAGGAAAGATGCTGTCTGAAAATAAAAAATGAAAAGGACCAAGAATGTGGCTCAGTGGTAAAGCACCTCTGGTTTTAAATAAATAAAATCAAGCACTTATTCCATAATTTAATCTTTTAACTATGAAGTAGTTTAATTCATATTTTATAGTAAAGTATGACTCCTATGTACTGTTTTACCATATAACTATATGTGTAATTACACTTTAAATTATGTTCCCTCCTTTTTTTTTTCTTTTTGGCAAATTCTCAAATATCCATGGTCTCTAGAAGTTAATAAAGTACACTTGTTAGTTATGTTTACACACAACTACTCCATTCTTTTAGTTGTCACTTGGAAATTTCAAATGGTAAATAGTAAGCTGTAAATTAATGAACAAACTATGTTACAGGAAAAATGAAACTTCTTTAGGTAATTTGTATAATTCCTTTAGGCTATCTTAGACTTTCTACATGACTCCTTTTATATCTGTGCTTTCCTATACAATAGTTACTAGGCACTTGTGGCTATGTAAATTTAAGTTAGATGAAATTAAATAAACTTAAAAATTAATTCTTCAGTCACACTAGCCATAACTTCAAATACTCAGTAGCCACTTTTGACTTCTATATCAGACAACCATATTGCACAGCATGAATATAGGACATGCCCATCATTACAGAAAATACCATTGTACAGAGTTGTTCTATGATGCAGAATATACACCAAAATAATTCACCTCTTTGTCTTTAGTCTTTTTCTCTTCAGTATTCCCAAAGATTGTAACAATGATTACCACAGAGTGGTCAACAAATATTTGTTGAATGTTAAATGAATGAATAAGTAACTAGAAAACAAGAAGTATCAAGTTTCAATTCTAGAATACTCATTGAAATTCAAGGTTAAAAACTAGGTTAAGGGGCTGGAGCTGGAGCTAAGTGATAGAGCACTTGCCTTGCATGTGTGAGACCCTGGGTTAGATCCTCAGCACCACATAAAACAAGTAAATAAATAAAGATATTGTGCCCATCTATACAACTAAAAACAAATTTAAAATACTAGGTTAAGATCCAGAGAGGTTTTGTTTTTGCAGTGCTGGAAATCAAACCCAGAGCCTTGCACATGGTAGGCAAGCCCTCTGCCATTGAACTACCTCTCCATCTTTGAGAGGGGGGTTTTATTTAGAAAATACTGTATACTTACATACAGTTCAGGAAACAGGAACTTGGACAAAAATCATTTTTTTATGTTTGCATCCAATCTTGATGGGCAATAGATGATCATATTTAAAAGTTGATTCATTTCTGTTTCCCCAGAGATTACTATTATGTGCTAAGGTTAACTTCATTCGTGTTCATGCTTTTATACCCTTAACAGGCACATATTATTGACAACATGTAGTACCAGTCAATATGTTTGTAAAACAAATATTGATGATTACTGAGCAATAATTTTTACATTTTTCCTATAACTTACTATTTTACCTAAATATTCTATTCCATATATTTTATTTTTTGTACATTTAGCATTTAACAATTGCTTTATAGCACACAAGTTTATGATTATTTCACAATCACATATAATATCCAAGTGTGTGTATGTATGGGTGTGCATTTTTTTCCCCTAGTACTCAATCCTCTACTATTTTATAAATGATTCAAAAGTCACATTCAATATCTCTTCTCTTCCTCTAGATTTGGGCAACATGCAATTTTTCTGTCTCTAATATCTTCTTTGGCACTTCCCATCTTTAAAAATTACCATCATTAAAATGAACAGAGAGGGGCTGGAGTTATGGTTCAGTGGTATAGCGCTTGCCTAGCATGTGTGAGGCACTGGGTTCAATTCTCAGCATATAAAATAAAATAAAGGTCCACTGACAACTAAAAAAATATTGTTAAAAAGATTAACAGAGAAAATCCAAAATCATCTTCAGGTATTATTGTACACGCCAGAAATATCTTCAAAAAACCATAGGGACCTGAAAAAAATTTGAATTAAAGGAGGAAAATGAAGCTCAAACTCTTCCATTTCTATTTTTAATAGAAGTTTTAAAAGCAGGACACTATCACAATCTGTTTTGAAGGGGAAAAGAGAGTATTTTTCATAAGCAGAAACCCTATGAAAAAGGATATCATTTATAACATCCTAGAAATTTAGACAGCCTTCAAATTTCCATAACGGTTATTTGTCCTTGATCTAAATTATTTTTTAAGGATGATAAACAAAATGTGTGTGTTTTCCACATTAATTGTGGAATTTAACAGGTGTGCTGGGATTGCTAATGCTGACTGTAGTTGCAGCAGTGCGGGCAGCAGGTGGCAGCAGCTCCCGCTCCAACAAGTGGAATCAGAGCAGGTCAGGGCACCCTTGGGGCCTCCCTTGCCACAGCCCTTCCTATCATAGCTCCTTTCCTATGTGGAAAGAAAGGTGATATCCTTCACAAATCCCACAAACTTTGGCAAAAAACACAAGGTTATTTTGTGTCCCATTTACATAAAGAATGAATAACAAAATTAGGAAAGGTGGATTTTAATCTTTGGAATTTCTCTTTTTTAAAAATTTTAAAGCCCCAGTGCCTTCATTTTTAAAGTATGCTTCCCGTGCCCATCTCTTCTACCTTAATGTATTATTCTAGGTATTATCCAAGTTTTTCCTTTCTAGGGAAGTTGGCCATACTTTTATACTTTTTGCTGCATTAAAAAAAAAAAAAAGACAGGGTCTCCCTAAGTTACCCAGGCTAGCCTCCAACTTGCCATCCTCTTACCTCAGCCTCTCAAGTCTCTAGAATTATAGGTGTCTGCCATCATGCCCTTTTTTGGCTACCTTTTCTTAAATAACTATAGATGATAATAAAGGTATTAATAAAAATGATGATAAAAATGACCACTTATTAAACATGTGCTATGTTGTAGTCTCTCTTTCGGAAGTTTTACACATTTTCTCTAATCTGCACAATAATTCAATGATTTAGGTCTACTGTTATCCCCATTTTATAGATATAGAAATCAAAGCACAGGAAGATCAAGTAACTAGCCTGAGTTCACATAGATAATAAATAGAAGAAGTCAGACAAACACAGAGACTATCTGTTTGATCTTAGAGCCTATGCTGTTCATCATTGCTGACTGGGTACAAGAGGATTCTAATCAGGGAGGCAAACTCCTGCTCATACTGAATATTTTAATTCTGCTAGGATACAGGTTGCTTCAAGCTCTTTAAAGTGTATATATTTCCAAAACTCCTTTTGAGGAATATAACCACAGGTGGAAACTTGAGGTCACTGGAAGAAAGTTCAGCATGGAAGAGACAGATGAGGATAAAGTTTACCAAGAAGATGAACCCCAACTTCCTCACTTATTATCTGTGGGAGCTTAGCAAATTATGTCACCACCCAGGCATTGACTTTCCTCGTTTGTTAAATGATGAGAGTAATACTCAATGTTGTTGTAAAAGTTAAATGAGATGACACAGTTGAGTTCCCAGGATACACTCAGTACATTCTTAGTTACTATTAGTTCATGTGCATCACCCTCAACCGTAATGCTAAATATACCTTGGGTAGATGGAGCCTGAAAAAGTAAGGAGGGGAATATCAAGGGCAGCAATTGGGCATTATTAATTTTATATATCTCCCTCAATGAGAGTCTCAACGATGAGTACATAATAAAGGCTTGTTGTTAAATTGATGAGCAAACAAATCCATAAAATTACATAGCCAGTGGCTATTTTACATATATATAAAATAGAATCTGCACAAGTATTACAAATGCATTTTAAAGGACTGGGGTTGAGATTGTATTGATGATCCCAGGAAATTTATTTATGACTAAATAAGATTCATGGGGGCCCCTTTTATTTGGGGCTTATAGGCCCCCAAATTTTTATTTGTGGCACCATTTCTTGCTCTCTAATATATCCATGTTTACATTTTTAAAGATAATTTATCAAATTAACTGGTTCTCTTCTAGACCCAAAATGGAAGATGCCTGGGTATTTGCAAAGCCCAATGCCATTCAGGCTGTTGGGGTCATGTCTTTTGGTGAGTACATGGCTTCAAAAGGCCCTTTCCCAATAACGAGTCATCTATTCACTGAAAAAGATCTATTTAATAAAAATACCTGGACGTCTGGTATCCTAAGTTTTAAACTTCCTATTAGCAGTGTATGATCTAATTTATGCTCAAACTTTTCTCACTCATCACTAAGATTTGCTTCATTTTGGAAAAATCCATTTCTCATGCAGAAACCCTTATAGTTATCTTGTTTCTTAATTTGAAATTCTAGCAAGTATTATGGACTTCTTCAAAACTTGCACACAATGTACTAAGAATTGGCTGGATATCTAAAGCAACTCTGTGTCCCAGATGGCAGAGGAAGTCATGCATTGATAATTATGGTGTTGTTTAGATTTTCCTTTAGATGGGAAGGGTCATTAGGAGAAGGAAAGTGGGAGAGAAGTTTGGATAGTCTGGTTTATATCAAGACAAGATACAACATAAGTCTGATATGAATGAAGTTTCTCATTTCTAGACTCATTAGAAAAATTATTTTCTTGTATATTTAGTAAAATAATATTTTGAACATCAGTTGATTGACATTCTAAAGTAGCATTCATCTCTAAATTACAGAATAAATGAAAAAAAAAAAAAAACCTGGGCTTACTTCAATAATGCTTGCTTCCTTTTTTCTTTTTTTGTGTTACAGCATTTATTTGCCACCATAACTGCTTCTTAGTCTATGGTTCTTTGGAAGAAGCCACAGTAGCAAAATGGTCCCGCATCATCCATATGTCCATCTTGGTTTCTGTATTTATCTGTGTGCTCTTTGCTACTTGTGGATATTTGACTTTCACTGGCTTTACCCAAGGTAAAATGAGAGATTCAGTTCCATGGTATTTTGGTGCTCTTGTGGATTGGTACCAATACACCCAATGTTCTACTCAATTTTTAGTACAAATTTGTCCAATGTTATATTTGAAATAATCACTCTTCCACCCATTCTTTGCTCTACCCTCCTGTCTCTCTGCTGTTTCCTCAGATTTCCCCTCTAAACTCTTAATCTTAGTTCTGTGGTCCATAATCTCTCCTTCCATCTTCACTCCAGGTTCAGGTCCTTCCTCCCCGTACTCTACTGCATGTTCAAACTCAACTAACAAAGGCCTCCTCGTGCTCAAAGCTAATAATCGTCTGGGTTCTGTGTCTCCTGACTCTTTCTGAATCACCTAACAGCACTGAACATCCTTTCTTTGCTCAAATTTCTTCCTACTGTACTCTCATTGTTATTATTTCTGTTGATTTTTCCTTTCTTTTTTTTTTTTTTAATTTGACCTCTCTTATCCCCTACCTCACCTGGGTGATTAGTTTAAGCAAGTTGCCTGCTTCTCTATTAACAAATTCTCTAGATGCTTGCATCATTTTAATTCTAATCCAGACTTTTTTTATTTTTCTTTCCCAGCCTGTAGGGCATTTTTATTGAATTGTTCCATTCTCCTCTTAATTACAAAACATCATCTTTTCCATAAAAGCAGTCCTTTCCCTTCCTCCTTCCAAAGTTACTTCTCTTTTCTTGTTTTCACCCAGGCCCAACAACTGAATCATCCTTTCTTAAAAGGCCCTTGACCTTTTCATTCATTCATTACACTCCGAAGAGTGCAATACGAAGGGTAGTCTGACAGCAGGCCAAGGCTGTGATTCATGTATTTCACAGCTTTTGCAGGTCTGGTGTCTCACTTGACCTTCAAACAACCCTTGGAAGGTTAAGTGGAATAACTAGTTTTACCTCCTTTTAAGACACAAAGAGTTGCAGTAGCTTGCCTATGCTGGTTTGTGACAAATTAGAGAAAAAGTCTTCTGACATCCAAGTCCCATTTTCTTTCCATTCTCTTCCTGCCTCCTCCATTTTGGTCTACCATGACCCACTAAAAGCTGTCTCTTACCTCCAGCTCCTCTGGGCTTAGTTTTCTGTGACACTAGAATGTTCTTGGGAGAATGGCTGCTTTTTTTTTTTTTTTTTAACAGAGGTTACAGGTCACTGTGATTGTACACAGATATTTCTCAGAAAATGAAGAACGATGGCTTAATAAATAATGAATAACATGATACCAATGCAGCCAAAATATAATACCTGTGTGTGCCAGTAAAGAGCAGTTAAAAGTGACCTTGAAGGTCTTGATAAAAACTATTTCGAAACATTGGCATGTGTCACTATTGCTACACAGTTTGTCAAGATGAATGGCCTAAGGGTTCTGGTCTGTGTGGGACCTTGGGTTTTAAATGCCTCTTCAGTAAAACATAAACCTTTTTTTTGCTAGTCATACCTTCCTGGTGTGTGTGTGTGTGTGTGTGTGTGTGTGTGTGTGTGTGTTTTCTTTTTTTAAAAAAAATAAGTGGTAATTGCTCAGATTTCATTAAATCTTTCTATCACAAAGCTGACAGGTGTTTGATGTGGTGGTTGTTGTCCTTATTTTTCCCCTGGCTATAATTCCCTAAAATATATTTCATTTCAAACTGGAATAAACTGACCCTGGTCCTTCAGGTCATTTCTCCTTAGGCAAATCAGGTCTTGTTTGTACAAACTGTGTGCTGCTTTGCTCCCCTGGATGAGTAGATAAAGTCCAGCTTGTGAAGCAGTAGGAACTCTAGATTATTGCTGACATTCTCATTGACTTTTGATAAGGCGTGGGGCCCATTTATTAGTGAAGGCTAGTGAATGGGGAATTTCACCCTTTTTATTTTCAGAGAATCTGGAGCCTTTTCAATCAATTTTCAGGCAGTTCCCTGTCACTGCTGCTTTGTGGTACAAACTCATTCTGCCCAAAAAAGGACATTAGAAAGGAATGTATGTTTGTTTTACTTGATGGGGGAGTTGAGGGGGTCACTTAAATGGATCTCCAGAAGAGGCAGTTCATTTAGGGTATTTAGCTTTTTAAAGAAAAGAGTACAAAGGTATTATTTTGTTTTCTTTTTAAACAGTAGTGAGATATGTGACTTTGATGTAGTTTTGTACTCAGTGCTCTTGAAAAAAAGGCAATTGCAGTTTTCAAATTTAAGCACACTACTTGGGAAATAAATGGATCCAAATGCATGTTATTTGGGAAATAAACATGTTATTCAGGAAATAAACACGACTGAGTGTTTCTGGCTGATGACTTCTCTGCCCTAATTAGATTCCTGTATTTCTTCATCAATTTCTGCAAACATACGGGATCTAAAGAACTGGTTCAAGGTATATAGTTCATTATTTAGTCTGGAACTAAATTTAATGTTCTTTCTGGGAGGCAGCCATATTTTCAGTTTTGAAACAGTGCATTTACACTCAGGCACATCGGATGACATAAAAGACAATATGTTTAGAATTCCTTGGTGTGGTCCCAAGACTGTGATTAACCCCTACAGCATCGTGTGCAGGAAACTCAACTCCCCAGATGTACTGGACTACTCTTCCTTTCAGATTTGTCCTTGATCTAAGAATAGCACTTCAAAGGGAAATTTGTTTATTTTAATAGATTTTTTTATATATGTAATTCAGTCACTTACCACAAACAAAGGCCAGAAGCAAATTTACAAAGCCAGTGAGCAAGAATTTAGGGAGTTGATTCTAATGTAAGAAGACAATGGATAAAAGTGTTTTTTAGAATTTGATTCAAACTTGAGGCAAATCCACCAAAAACAAATAATAGGAATAATAATAATAAAAAAAAAACGATTAGTGTTGCATTTCTCATCAAATGGGACACATATTAATTTTAATATCAATAAATAGCTATATGGTACTGAATGCAAACACATTTGGACCTGGTAATCTATTCCTTTAATTAACTGAAATGAAGATTATAGAGCTTGACTTATAATAATAAATATCTCATTTGTTATGTACCTCAAAAATCTAGTATCTAATAAATACATAAATTTATTTTATATTATTCTCTAGGGGACTTATTTGAAAATTATTGCAGAGGTGATGACCTGGTAACCTTTGGAAGGTTTTGCTATGGCATAACTGTCATTTTGACATACCCAATTGAATGCTTTGTAACTAGAGAGGTAAGCATGATTCTTCTTTAATACTTTATCCAGGTTCTCTCTCTACTACACTTAAATTAGGAATATTTATAAATAATTTTATTCTAAAAATTCTCAAGGACACGACAATGATGTAATTTATAAAATTTTCTTTCTCAACTTAGAATATTAGAGTATAAGATTAATTTTTCAAAAGTTAGAAGTAAAAATTATATTTATAAGCATAAGCACAAATGTTTATATAACTGCATTCTAAAGTGAATGCCAGCCTTTAGTATAGTTAAACTGAAGCTGTTGGCTTTTTTCTTTTTTTTTTTTTTTTCCCAATACCATGTGTAGAACCAAGGGTACACTATCTCTGAGGTACATCCTTAGCCCTTCATATTTTGAGACAGGGTGTCATGTTGGTAAATTGCTGAGGCTGGCCTCCAACTTGTGATCCTCCTATCTCAGCCTTCTGGAATAGCTGGGATTATAGGTTTGCACCATTGCACCTGGCTTACTTATTGGCTTTTTTTTTTTTAAGAGAGAGAGAGAGAGAATTTTTTAATGTTTATTTTTTAGTTTTCGGTGGACACAACATCTTTATTTTATTTTTATGTGGTGCTGAGGATCGCACCCAGCGCCCCGCGCATGCCAGGCAAGCACATTACCGCTTGAGCCACATCCCCAACCCATACTTATTGGCTTTGTTAAAAATAGTATTCTTACAAATAAATTAAGTACCAAGGTTTAAAAAGCATTTTTCAAAATTGTAGTTTTGGGAAAACATTTTGTAAATCAATGTGCATTGAATTCTAATTGGTTTTGCTATTTTTAAAAAACTAAAATGTCTTATAGACTGTGGGGAATCAAAATGCAACATCAACCTATGATTTTACATATATACTTCATTTATATATTTATATGTATACATTTATATGTGACATACAAAAATTATATAAATAATGTAAACATACAGTATATTATTTCTCTACAATTTTTTTGTTTATAAATTCATTTCCAAATTATGTTGTATAATCCACTTGGATTTGTGGAGAAAGATTAGCTGAAACAGAATGAGTCCTTTTGGTGTGAAATGGGATAGCATGGCTTGTCAGGAATCCCTTTTGCTGACAGCTAAACACCCACTGCACTGGTTAGCAGTGAAACATGATCCTGAGGCACAGTGGTTCTTTCAGGAGTCATACTGAAAAGGGCTTAGTCTTAGGATCTATTCCTGGGGGCTGTTTACACAGTGCACTATGTGAATGGGTCTAATGTATGAAGTGAAACGTCCACAGAGCCTTAAATGCACTCAGTAATCAGCAAGCCCCTCAGGACAGCCCGGAGCTTCCCTTCCCATGGGCAGTGCTGGGTGAGGACGAGCATTGGGACTTGAAAGAGGGAAGAGGGCAGCACTGTGTGTGTCCTCTGCTACTAGCATTTCTGCTCACTTGCTAATGTGGCATTCACAGGCTATTTTCTACCTTGACTAGAGGGAGAAGTCAAATAAACTAATACGTTATGCAGGTTTTTAAAATGTAAGATCCTTTTAGAAATTTTCTAACTATTATTAGATGCAGGAAATGGTATTCTTGCAGCATCTGCCCAGGACTTGAGGTTCAGATTTGATCTCTAGATCAGAAAGAACAGATGGTGCATTCCCATGCGG
The DNA here is from genome assembly GCF_047511675.1 of Marmota flaviventris. Taxonomy (NCBI): domain Eukaryota; kingdom Metazoa; phylum Chordata; class Mammalia; order Rodentia; family Sciuridae; genus Marmota; species Marmota flaviventris. Next base: position 66,570,609 of record NC_092508.1, read on the forward strand.
TTTCTGGTAAACTGTGTGTGGACCATCTGAGTCACTTCACCTGGGCAGCCTCTGTCTTCAGTACTTGGACCTGAATTTCCTTTCCAGCTGCCATGACAGGAAGACAGAACTAAATCAAGATCTTTGCCATCGTAGTAAAGATTAGGCAGAGGAATGTCATATATACCTCACCCGTTCACTTCTTTCTATACACATAAACACACACACAGAGCTAATATAATGAAACCATCTCAAATCATGGGTAAGATATCCAGCCACATATAAAGGGAACAAAAAGGCTGTGTGTCCCTAATAAATATCCCTCACTAGTCTGCCCAGATTTTTTTCATTCTCACAGTCCTATACTAGAAGTTTTGATGATAATAGATTTTAAATAAGATAATATTTGGAAGACTGTTCAAATTATAATCAGTTAGAGTTATTAGTTCAACTCTTTAGCAGAGCCACGGCAGCATCTGGCCTCTGGGGAATGTTACCTACCAAGGTAACACAGCTTGGAGAGCTGCTTCTTTACCATATTAAGCATCTGACCCTCTCCTACCATGCCATCTCTGCCCCTGATCTTCTGCACAGTCACTCCTCTATTCAGTCTCCTGTCTCCCTCCACAGGTTTGTTCCTACTCTCACCTCTTTGCTCTTTTGCATGCTATTGACTCAGTTGACAATTCAGCTTCAAATTTTATCCATGTTTCAATCCCTATCTCAAGCCAAGGTGAGTCCAGAACTTTTCAGGAATGCTGTAAAGAAGATTACTTGAAGGGAGACAGATCTGGATGATTGAAGCTCTTTCTAGTTCTAAAAGCTATTTGATATTTTTTGTACCATCACAAATTGATAAATTTGTTTGTTTGTTTATTTATTTATTTTGGTACTGGGGATTGAACTCAGGGACACTCGACCACTGAGCCACATCCCCAGCCCTAATTTATAGTTTATTTAGAGACAGTGTCTTACTGAGTTGCTTAGCACCTCGCTTTTGCTAAGGCTGTCTTTGAATTCACAATCCTCCTGCCTCAGCCTCCTGTATACATTCATTTCTTTAGATGGGTTGTCAATTTCTAGTGAGGATATTAATTCCAGAGAAAGGAAGAATCTCCCAGACATCTTCTCTTTGTAAATTATACCACAGTGTGGGATATATTACATAGGAGACTGTCAATTGGTTTCCTGATCTGAGTATTACTAAGAAATAGTGATAAACTCTTCTCTATTTTTGTTGAGGAAAAGCAATATATCATGGACTTAAATTGTAACAATTAGGATTTCATTTATGTAGAATCAATTTCCTCTTAGTAAAGGATAGTACACATCCAGCATCATTAAAAGGAAATGTGGTAATACTTTCCTCAGAGGCCATTCAAGTAATCTAAATAGCATCTGCAGTTTGTTTTAGTAGTAACCTTGTTAGGCTCAAGAAGAAGGATAAGGTAACTTCCTAAGGGTTTGCTTATTCTTGAGAGATGCATGTATTTAAACCCTGGTGTGTCATGCTCTGCATCTGTAATATAATCAACTGACTGACTAATAGCACCACCAAAAAATACTTGTTCTTGCATTATGTGTCTATGTGTAAGTAATTTGGAAATATAAAACATTTATAGAGACAAAATTTGATTGTCTTATGACAATATTGTATATACTCCTACGTGCTATTACAAAATACTCTTTCAATAAATCTTGCATGTCTGAAGACTACCTCTCAAAATAATCTGTTTATTTGGCAGGTCATTGCCAACGTGTTTTTTGGAGGGACTCTTTCATCATTTTTCCATGTGCTTATAACAGTGGTTATAATTATGATAGCCACATTGGTTTCATTGCTGATTGATTGCCTTGGAATAGTTTTAGAACTCAATGTAAGTACATTTAAAGATCTACTTCTTCCATCCTAAAACTCCCTTTTTTTAAAAAAATATTTATTTTTTAGGTGTAGATGGACACAACATAAGGCCTTTTTTTTTTTTTTTTAATGTGGAGCTGAGGATAGAACCCAGGTCCCGCCCATGCTAGGCAAGTGCTCTACCACTGAGCCACAATCCCAGCCCCCTAAAACTCTTAAAATAATGGTTCCGCTGGGCGAGGAGGCACTTACCTCTGATCCAGCTACTATGAAGACTGAGCCAAGAGGGACACAACTTGATGGCCAGCCTGGATGACTGAGAGGAGACCCTGTATCAAAATAAAAAAGGAAAAAAGGTTGGGGATGTAGCTCAGTGGTAAAGTACTCAGTTCTGGGGGTGGGTGAAAATGTTTCTATTTAATATAAGATGTATTTTCCTAAGAGAATTGTCACTTTCTGAATTAGAATGAAAACATGTTTGTAATATAATAGTAAATATTTATAACAATGATACTCTGCACTTAATAGGACTATATAGTTTTGAAACAGTGGGTCTCAAATAGGGGTTAACTTTGCTCTCCCCGCCAATATCTTGAGGTGTACTATTAACTAGGTGGGCAGTGCCGTTAGCATCTAGTGAGAAGGTGAGGGGTACTACCAAGATCCCACAGTGCACAGCACAGCCCCTCACAACAAAGTATCAACTAATTGAAAACATCAAGAGTGCAAGGTCATGGTTGTATGATATATAGACATTTCTAAAAGAAAAAAATATCAATTAAATGGACCTGGAATATTTTTTCTGAGTAAAAATATATACCTAGTGAAATTCATTGAAAATATTAAAGGAAGAGAGTTATATCCATATTGTATAATCACTTACCCAGGCCAAATTTCTTTTTCTTTTAATATTTTTCTCTCTCCAGATCTTTCTTTTGTAGCATTTACTGCCACCATTCAAATTGAGATCTTCATCACAACTACATCTAAATTGATCCTTTTTTTTTTTTTTGCTTCCACTAGAACATATTTAAGTTCTACTTTCAGTTTATTAGCATCCTGCCCCAAATATCTCCACTTTCCTCCCAGAGCAAATATAAACAGAGTTTATATTTGCTTTTATGAAAAGCTATTTCCCCTTTACTTAGTAAAATCTACCCTCAGTACCAGCCAACCTTCTTTTTATGGCTTATATATATATTCCAAATCAGTTCTTTCTTTTGTCCTTTGTCTTACCTGTTTCCTTTTCCTACAATGACCAGTTTCCTTTCATTTCTCTCAATATATCACAAAGGCTTCACAATCGAGTGCAAATAACAACACATGTACTCACAGATCACATATTTATTGTTTACTTCTTACGTGCCACAAAACAGGAGTGATGGAAGGAAATCAGAAGGGATCCTTGCTTTCTCACAAACATACAAGTTCAACTGCTATGTAGGTGATGAAGATGATAGGGAAGTAGATAGGATATCTAAAGACATTTTTGAGGAAAATATGTCATAATTTGGTGACAGGTTTAATTAGAAGGCAGAGGGATAGAAGGGCACATTATGCATGACTCCTTGGTTCTAATTTCTAAGCAGAAACAGCACAGATTTCTAAACGAAATCACACCGTTTAGGATTTATTAGGTTATGCACCATGGGAGGGCAGACTTTTATAGGTAGGATCCCAAGCTATCATTCACACATTACGTTAAGAGTTAGGGCTTGGAGAAAGTATTATTGTTAGTGCCCAAGACACTTTTCCCTCCAGATGCCATTATGATTTGAAGTTCCCAGAAAAGGCCATAGGAGATTCTGTCAAGAACACACTTCTGGGAATTTTCTGGGAACAGAGTAAATGGAAAGTGGAGAATATGCAGCTTTTCAAAACCTCAGGGCACTAGGAAATTGCCCTTTCACTGGTGGTGAAAAACAAAGCCCAGCAGCACACAATGAGGTGTGCCTAAAGTCCCAGTTATTTGGTAAACTGAGTGAGGAATACTGCCTAAGCCCAGGAACTCAAGGATAGCCTGGGCAACATGGTGAGACCCCATCTTGAGAACAAACCAACCAACCAACCAACCAGGAGGTGGACAAATGCCAAAGGCAACTTTAATCTGCTTCCTAATTTTGCATAGGACAGGGCTAGTAGGTCCACTCAAGATTATTTCATGTAGCAACCTTGATGCAGTAACTTTAATGAAGTAACTTCATTTGTATATTATCTCATATCATGTGCTATTTGAACCATCTGTAAATTTGTCTTCCCTACCAAATTGTAAGCTCTTTGAAGACAATGTGTAGCCACCTTCTTCATTTTCCATGATACTTGGAATAAGGATAAAAACAGTGTGTTCAAATTCCTGCATGGGTGATTGCCCCTTGAGACCAAAGATCAGGACTTATTTCCATGTTCCCACATATGACATTGTTTAGTGTAGTACCAGGAAATAAAGTATGACAAAAAGTGTTGGTGTTAATAGTAGTAGTGATCTTTCAACTATGCTGTAGATATGACCAACATGATCCCCCACCCTGTTTTCTCTTGTTTTATGAAACGTCTCATTTGAATTCACAAGTTTTGTTTTTTAATGTTGTAGAATTTTGTTATGAGGAAAAATATATCTATCAGCTGCCTAAACAGGCAACCACATCTTGGTAAACTAAGAAATGTTTTGTTTGTCTCTAGTTAGCCAAGTACATACATATGGCTCATTTTTGGGAAATGATACATTTTTGTAAATTTAACCATTGCTTTACATAGACTTAATTGCTAATTTTCATGACACATGTGCAACAAAATCCTTAGCACATTAACACTAAATATTCACTATTGTACTTATATTAAAAACATTTGTGATTAAGATAGGTCTTGGTTATTATAGTCAGAGAATACCTTGTAAATATTAAAAAGTCAAAATCTGAGCTTCTGTGGAAGACTACTTTAAAAAAATTAAAACATAATTCTAGATTCTTAGATTTTTTTAACCTATATAGAGAGATACACACAAAACAATTATAGGAAAGTGTTATATTGTTGGCTATAACCTAATAACCCAAGACAATGACACCTGTTTTAAAAGCATTTTGCAGAAATTAGTAAAATCTAGAATCTCCATTCTCTATAGACCATCTGAAAATATGTGTTTTGTCCATCAATAAAAGTTTTTGGTATGCACAATAACATCTTCTGCTCTTTCCCCACCTCCCTTTTGTGTGGACACTGACGATGAGTAATCCAGCCAAATTTAGCATCATTTCTGTCAGTAACTAATACATGCTGTAACATGTGACATGTGAGGAGTTAACTAAAGCATACTGTGTTCTACTGCATAGGGATAATATGAGCTAACATGTGCATATGCTGGGCTAAGTACTTTGCATGCATTATCTTCTTTGATCATGTTAACTTTACAGATGCAAAAATTGAGGCCCAGTGATTAATAATCAATCTGAGGCCATACAAGCTAAGTAGAAGAATCAAGATTTGAACACAGGTATTTGGATCCTCTCTAGCCCATACATTTAATCATTGCATTCATCTGAGATTTTCTACATGTCAGGCATTAAATTATGTCAAATAATTCTGCTTTTTTACCCATTTTATAATTAAAAATCTATGCATTGAGTTCATTTGCAAATAAGGTTCAGAGTGATTCATAATACATATGAATTGACTTTAATATGGTTTAAAATATCAGGAAATGGATTAAAATAAAACTAAAACTTTTTAATCTTAAATTATAGTTAATAGCTTTCATTTTAATTTATAATTTGGGGTGGGGGCTGTTGGAGACTGAACCCAGGTCCTTGTCATCTTCATTAATAATTGTAGTACTTTAGGAATTCTTTTCTATTATGGCTTCTCAATTATCACTAAGTAGAACAATGACCTTCATAGATGTGATACATATTAGAATAAGAAAACTTGTGAAATTAGGGAAATGATATTTAGTAAAATTGAACATCAAAGGATAAATTATTTGGGGTTATATTACTTATTCAATAAAATTAAAACCTCATTTAGAGTTTTATGTTTAATTCATCATTTTCATGGCAGTAAACAATGAAATATTTTTCCAAAGCAAATGTACCCTCACTTTTAAAGGATTAATTTTAAAAGCAAATAAAATGAATGTAAATCTCATTCTTGGTAATAAGAATCCAGCATCTTGGCACTGAAATTGCTATTATAGAAAAGAGGCATGTACAGTAATTGGGCCCTATGGGTTTCTACTTGCAGCAGCACAAAGAGAGGAAAAAAAAAAAAATGGAACAGCTGGTGCCTGTGGCCAGAGTAACCAGTTCAACAGGCATTGTGTGAAGCTTGCATGGAAGTAATAAAGCAAACCAAATACCCAGTGAGAACCAGATACAAAAATACAATCATCAGAGTGAGCAAGACATAGTCCAAGTTGACAGATCCTGAGCTAAAGACAGTTTTTGTTTTTTAAGGTATAGAAATAAATTTCATGTGTCTGAACTGGTTAAAAATAGAAATTTAAAAGATTAATAAGTATTATTTTATTTATTTTTTTACCTTCCCTGCACAATTTGAGAGGTTTTTGTTCAGAAAAGAGAATTCAGACATTTTTCCCATCTATATAGTTGGTAAAATTCTTCATCACTTTCTGTTCTTTCCCTGTTGCAAATGGTAAAATGTCCTGGCATCAGTTGTACTATTACCAGTGGATAGCACTGTTCTGTCTTTATAAATAAAACCATGTTTTACTCTCTCTTTAATAAGTAGTTCTGATTTTACAAACTGTCAAGCAATTTTAAAAATCATTCCAAAGCCAGTAATGTATCCTCAAACAGGTCTACACTAAAGGAAGGAAATAAGTTGGACTAATTTATGGGAAATAGAGCAGATAGAAATGCACTATAATTTTACTGATGATCTTGAATCCAGCAACAACCTCTAGCAAAACTGAACTTTCAAGTTGCCAGAAAGTAACTGGTATTCAAGACGTGATAATCAACTGGGCTCCTTCCAGTACAAACATCATCAATGTAATTTTCTCTGTAATTATTACTTTCTCACCTCTTATGAATTACAACATAAACAGAACACCCCTTTCTTTGCCCTGCCCAGGGAGTTAGGTTTGAAAGATTTCAAGGGCTGACAGCAGCCTTTCCATAGCAGCTGACAGCAGTTGTCATCCTGATGATACCTTCAGACTCTGCAGCTCCAGATCTGTTCCTACAATGAGAAGAGACTACATATACAAACCAGTATATACACAGATTTGAATTACTTTGTTTCAGAAATTCTTCCTTCAAAGAAATCATAGAGTATAAGCACAGATTGAGTTCTATAATATTTTCTATAACTTAGAAAAGCACTGTGAGGCTGGGGAGGCAGCTTGGTGGTAGAGTTCTTGCCTAGCATTTCTTTAATTCTAGCCATATGACAGGTAATCTTTTGTTTATTGTGTACCTTTATGGGTATTCTTTTGTATTCAGGCACTATAAATTGCAAAAGTACTTTGTCTACATATTTTAAATTGGAATGTAATATTGTTTTCTCTTACTCATTCCTCATTCTTGTGTTTCTCTTACTGGTGAAATATTTTCCATGCAGTGTGGTCACTACTATTCTTCCACAGACCTTTAGATACTCCCTAACTAGTCTGATTTGATAATGTGAAACATGTAATTGACAATTTAGATTTCTTTTTTTTGGTTTTGTAAAAAACAAAAAGAGGTGTACTATTGAAATCATAGTAATAATATTTCACCTATAATAATATAAGTGGTGCTTAATGTGGAACACACAGTAATTTGATTAAGTGGTGACACTGAGAAAATAGGTAAAGTTTTTTTTTTAAATATAATTTGTTATTCTTCATCATCCAACTTCAAATTCAGTTTGCTTTGGTTGAATCTGGGAAAAATCTGTGAATATAGTTTTCCAAAGAGCTCATAAAACATAGGTTATAGATACATAGAGTTTCATTATATTATGCTTATATATACTTACAAATTTACACAATGACCTTTTAAAATATAGAAAAACATTTTAAAGAAATCTTGTATTTAATTATGAATCAATATTGCATTTTTAGTTATTGATTATGTATTTTTAACACTTTTTTATCTTTAAGACAATAACATGTTATATTTCACATTAACAAAATGAAAGCTAATAACCACATGATCATCTCTATTGACAGAGTAAAAGCATTTGACAAAGTCTTCAGCAGCCTTTTGTGACAAAAACTTTTAACAGTTTAAATATAGAAGGAAAGTTTCTCCATGTAATAAAGAACAGTTATGAAAAACTCCTAGTTAAGATCATAATCAATGGGAAATAACTAAAAGTGTTTCCACTAAGATCCAGTACAAGTGAGAGATGCCCACTTTCAGCACTTCTATTCAACGTACTAATGGAAATACTAGAAAGAGCAATCAGAAAAGAAAAAGACATAGAAGACATCTGAATCAGGATGGAGGAAGTAAAACTATAGTTGCAGATGACACAATTGTGCAATTGTGCCAGGTTTCCAAAAAATTCTAGAAATAATAAATGAATTTGGTAAAGCTGAGGAATCCAAGTCAACATACAAAAATCAGGAACATTTCTTTACACAAATAACAATTTAGAGTAAATTTAACCAAGGAGATAAAATACTGTTGAAAGGAATTTAAGGAGGTTCAAATAAATAGAAGGATATTCTGTGATGATGAATTGGAAAAATTACTATTGTGAAAATGTGTATATTCCAAAGCAATGTATAGATTCAATACAACCTCTATCAAAATTCAAATGGAGTAATGCATAGAAATAGGAAAAAAATCTAAAACCTATATGGAGCCAAATAAACTAAAGCAATACAAAGAAGGAAAACAAAGAGGAATGACATTTCCTGATTTTAAAAGATATTGCAAAGCTATAGTATGGCACTGGGATAAAAATAGAAACATTAATTGAGCAGAACAGAATCCAAGCATATAGTTAAATCAGTATTTGACAAGGTCATCATGATGGGAAAAGGATAATTCCTGAATAAATAGTGCTGGGAAAATAGATTTCCACATTCAAAAGAATGAAATTGGACCCTTATCAAATACAAAAGTCAACTGGAAAGGTTTAAAAAACAACTGTAAGAGCTGAAGCCATAAAATTCCTAAAAGAACATGGGATAAAACTCTTTGACATTGGTTTTGTCATTTACTTTTAGATATCATAGCAAAAACTCAGGATCAATGACAAAAAAAAAAAAAAAAACAAACATATAAATAGAACTACAGAAAACTAAAAACCTCTACACAGCAATAGAAACAGTCAACAAAATGAAAAAACAACCTAGGCACTAGGGGAAAAAAGTATTATAATAAGGGGTTGATATACAAAAATTTTAAAGAATTCTTACAACTCTGTAGCAGAAAATCTAAAAATAACAGAAATATTAAATAATGGACAGATGACCTAAATATATCTTTCTCCAAAGATATAAAAATGACCAATAATAAAAGGTATTCAATGTCACTAATCTTCAGGTAAATACAAATTAAAATCATTGTGCAATATCACCCCAGAGCTACTAGAATGAATATTATAAAATAAAATAAAATAAAGTTTATTAGTACTTCTTTTTTGCTGAGGCTGGCTTTGAACTCTAGATCCTCCCGCCTCAGCCTCCTGAGCTGCTGGGATTACAGGTGTGCACCACTGCACCTGGCTAATAACTTTGTACTTCTATAACTCTACTACCCATTATTTTCAATCTGGCATTCTACCAATAAATATTGGCAAGGCTGTGAAGAAAAGGGAGTCCTGGTATGTTGTTGGTTAGAATGTAGATTGATACAGTTACTATCAAAAACATTATGGAGGTTCCTAAAGAAATTAAAAACAGAACTAGCATTTGAGCCAGCAATTTCTATTCTGGGTTTATAGCCAAAGGAAGTAAAATCACCATCTCATAAAGATATCTGTACTTCTATACTCCCATGTCAATTGTAGCATTATTCACAACAGCCATGATATGAAACAACCTAAATGCCCATCAGGGGATAAATGGATAAGGAAAATGTGGAATATATACACAATGGAATGTCATTAGGCCTTTTAAAAGAAGGAAATCCTGCCATTTGCCATGACATTAATGGATATTAGGCTAGGTGAGTAAGCCAGACACAGAAAGAAAAATATTACATGATCTCATTTATATATGAAAAATTTTTAAAAGGTCAAATATACATATACAGAGAATAAAACTGTGATTACCCAGGACCAGAGAGCAGAGAGGAAATGAGATAAAGCTTAAAGGACACAAAGTAGCAGACAGGATGAACAAGTCTAGAGATCTAATGTAGAACATAAGAACTACAGTTAATAAAATTGTATGGTATATGGGATGCTTGTTAAGTATATTTTAGCTGTTCTTTTCACATATGCAAAAAAGTGATTATGTAAAATAAAAGTCATGAACTTTGCATTACTATGATAATCATTTCACTATCCATATGTATCCATAACACTTTGTTATGGATAAATCTAAAAGATACACACAAAAAACCCCCACATATTTTAAAGGAAAACTTTTATTTTGTGGGTTGAGAATAAAATTCACCATATTTTAATATATTTTATTAATTTTATGTTCTATTTAATATATGATGTCATTAAAACGGAATAATTAGGAAAAATATATTACCAAAAATGAATTGAATTTCAACATTTACATCATTTGCAAAGTGTCTAGTGAGGTTTAGGACTATTCAGGGAGAAGTCTCCTTTCCTCTGAAGTCAATGACTTGGCATTTTGGGGATGGGGTTACCAGGGATGGAACTCAGGGGCACTGGACCATTGAGCCACATCCCCAGCACTATTTTGTATTTTATTTAAAGACAGGGTCTCACTGAGTTGCTTAGTGTACCTGTTTTGCTGAGACTAGCTTTGAACTCTCAATCCTCCTGCCTCAGCCTCCCAAGCTATTGTTATTACAGGCATGCACCACCATACCCTGCTATAAGTTGGTATTTCTATAACTCTGTTACCCATTATTTTCAATCTGACATTATGCCTTAGGTTAAATTTATCTATAGCTAATGTAGGGGCAAGTTATAGTCATTTAGTTCTGCTGTCAATTTTCTAGGGTAATTAATGCATTTCATTTTGCTTGAAAGAGGATTTAGAAATGTTCTTCCATGTTAAATGCCCTGTGGTTATAGTTTTCCTTTCTCAACACAGACAGGCACTACTTTCATATAAGCACAGATTTAGAGGAAGACAATATGCCCATACAATTTTTCAAAGTCCCCATTTGTACACAAATGACAAACAGACCACTCAGGTTTGAAAGACATAGTGGATACCATAAAAGAATAATATAAGGATACAGGACGTGACTGAAATAAAGGGAGACTGCAGATTTGCTAGAAGTTGGTCTATTTATGTTTCATTTTCTATATTATTTTCTGATCATCTGGTCTTAAGTCTGATGTACTATTATATATTATCATTTTCATTTGTAAATATTCCTTTGGAAAAGGAAAAACCTATTTCTGTGTCTTTCTTGGAATTATTTTTCTTTCCTTTGCTTGATTCAACAGGTGCAATGAAAAATACATTTTGAAAATGTTTTTAAAAATTGTCCAAAGAATGTTTCCATCTAGTAACATTATCTTGTTTCTTGTTTTCAACTCACAGGGTGTGCTCTGTGCAGCTCCTCTGATTTTTATCATCCCCTCAGCATGTTATCTGAAACTGTCAGAAGAACCAAGGACACACTCAGATAAGATTGTGTCCTGTGTCATGCTTCCCATTGGTGCTGTGGTCATGATTTTTGGATTCATCATGGCTATCACAAATCCTCAGGACTGTACCCATGGGCAGGAGATGTTCTACTGCTTTCCTGACAATGTCTCCTTCACAAACATCTCAGATTCTCACTTTCAACTGACAACACAACTTTCCATTTTAAACATCAGCTTCTTTCAATGAGTTGACAGTTTTAAAAATATGCATGTTTTCATAGACTTCTAAACCACTTAATAATATTCACATTTGTCTCTATTTATATGATAAAATTATCATTTTGGCATTTATCAAGACTTGTGTTTCTTTACTCTTCAGTGCAATGTAAAAGATAAAGAAAACTGAATATATTTTACTGTAAACTAGAACAAATGCTTCATTCTACTGACCTCAGTACACTGATGCTAATTGGGGAAAGAAAAGTGAAGCCTTTAGTGTTTGCTGCAATCTCATCAAAGCATTACTCTTTTTACTTAACATGTGAGCCAAGATATTGTGCTCCAAAATATGTAGGTGATTAAGAGTGGGATTTTTGTGTATGTGTCCTTCAGGACAGGGAAAAAAAAAAATGTCTTTAAAGTATATAGAATCGAAGCTAGTGGGAAGCTAAACAATTAAAAAGAATGACTATCTGAAGAACAAACAGAAGCTATTATAACTTTAGTAGCATCCCTTGTTTAGGGGAAAAGTGGATCCCTGGAGTAAAATGCTCCCACTGTTAAGAAGCTTGAATAATAGATCTGATGTGCTGACCCAGGTGTCTGAGGAAGCAAAATCACCTCCCAATTTTTGATGTTGTGGGAATATGATGGTCACATTATTATAAAAACAGAACACACACATGCATTGTTCTGAAGCGTAAGCCTTAAAGACTATTTGTGCATCAAATTTGGAACTCTTGAATTTGCAGTGCTGGCAGGAAGATACAATGAGAAGCTGAGCTGCATGACTAGAAGCTGCAGTAAGAATTAGAGCTACACAAGAGGCAACATCTCTCTCCTCAGAGACATGTTGGAAGCTCTTATTGAGTGGGTCCTTTGGAAGTAGCTGCTGAAATGGGGTTTGTCCTGCAGGGTATTGACCAGGAATCATAACTAGTGAGAGGGAGAGAGAAACAGGATTGGAAAGGAAAAATAGAACTGCAGTGCAAGCTGGCGAAGCCTCCTTGGAGTTCATGGAGAATCTGGAGCACATAGGACCCATCAGAACTCTCCCAGTTCAGAGTAAATAGCCAAAGTTTTAGTACTGCTGCCTCCATCAGTGGGAATGCAAATGGACACCTGGGGAAGGAAGAGCCCTTGGGCTAGGCAGCTCTCTGCAGCTGAGCACTGGACAGGAAGTGAGAGCAGGAGATTAGCTTCTGCTGATAGCTGGGGCACCACAAGCTTCCTTCTTAGGGGAGGTCTGGAAGGGACAGCTGTGTCCACCACAGATGCCCTGAATTTTTACTGAAGACTTGTATACATTTTAATGAGAATTTCACGTTTTCATATTGATGATGATCTTTAAAAAACCAGTGCAACATTGCTTTCATTTTCATTATAGTCTGTACTATAATTTATCACAATTATACTGATAGTCCCTGCAATTAATATCAAAGTCAGGAAAACTCACCGATGAGCTATTGCAGTGAACAAGCAGTAGTCCTTGACTTCTGTGGGAAAAAACGTAATCTTTCTCTCTTTTTTTTTTTTTTAATTTATTTATGACAGCGGAATGCATTACAATTCTTATTACACATATAGAGCACAATTTTTCATATCTCTGGTTGTGTGTGTTCGTGTTTTCATACCTGTACTTTGAATAATATTGATCATCACATTCCACCATCATTAATGACCCCATGCCCCCTCCCTTCCCCTTCAACCCCTCTGCCCTATCTAGAGTTCTCATTAAAAAAAAAAAAAAAAAAAGCAACAAGAAAAATTGGGCCATCTGAATGACTTCCTTATATCAAGTAGCAACCAAATTATATTCCCTACCTTTCATCTGTATTTCAGTCAGACTGACCATACATAGTTGTACATTGATTATTGCCAAATAAGGAAAAAAAAATACGACAAGAAGAATTAATATATACACAATTTGTTTTTACAATTCCACAGGTGAAATAAGGGAAAAAAATCCAAAATCCATACCATGTATATAAAAAATAGCTTCACAGTAGTTTAAATACAGTAGCAAGAGTTGAGTTGTCATCACATGACTCCTGCTAAGAAAGCCCTAAAGAGTACCAGGAGCCTGAGCCTTGGCTGGTTAGGGCTTCAGTTGTGGCTTTTACTTCAATAAAACAGTCACTAATTTAATTAAAATCCTGTTGACTGTATAGCTTTTCTGTATTTAACTTGTAAATTTGTTTCTTACAGTTCTTTAAGTTATGAGACAAAGCTACTTCTGCCTATTTTTAGGTTAGGTAAAATTATTATAAAAATACTTTCCTTCCATAATAAGGGAACGTGAGACATTTTTGCAACAGTTTATTCCTACATTCTTGAGACTGAGAAATACTGTTCCATGTAGTTAAAGTCACGAGAGATGAGATATTCAAGAGTGTACAGAGAGGCACATCAAGAATAACGTCATCAAGCACTTAACCATCTATTATCTTGTACTTTGGGACATGTTATTCTTGATTCTCCAAGTATTTGAAAAGCTCCTGGTAGGAACTAAATGCAGCATCTAATTTGTTTGTTATTAATCACCTGTAGAACAAGACTGTCTTTGACCTAGTTATCAGGAACATGGGTTATCAAGATCTTTAAACTGATGAGTGAATAAATCTTAGGAACTCACATCTATTTCACAAGAATATTTGGTTATTTGTTTTTCCCTGAACAGAACAGCATAGTGGCAAAACAAAGCAGAACCTCTACACTTATCTACTTTCTGCCTCAATTTAATCAGAGATTTCCACTGAAACTTATTCATTCTTAACTATTTCTTGCCCCTAACAAAGTAACCTGAAGGAAGTAAACCTCTTTGAAGCTGTTACTACTTTAAAATTTACCAAGCATTTCTTAGTTTTAAAAAGGTGGTGGCAGCCAGGCACTATGATGTACACCTGTAATCCCAGCTAAGGTGAGACTCCCAATCAAGAGGCAGAGGCAAGAGGATAGAGAGTTCAAAGACAGCAACTTAGCAAATTAGCGAGGCCATAAGCAACTCAGCAGGAGTCTGTCTTTAAATCAAATATAAAAAGAGCTAGGAATATAGCTCAGTGGTTAAATGCCCCTGGGTTCAATCCCCAGTACTGAAAAAAAGGAAAAAAAAGGTGGTGGCAGAAAGCAATAGTATGTGTTAATGCAAGCATTTTGCCATATGCTTCCATTAAAGATATTAGTTGGATGTCATTTGTGTTTAGGAATTGGGTCCCTATCCATTTCACTTAGAATTTTAATTTCAACCTTACCTGAATCATCTTCAAAAATCAGTACAGGTTAACTGTCTTGCCTCTGAACTCTTTCCAGTGGTGTCAAGAAATGCTTGTTCCCTCTTGTCCTTCCCAGAAGAAGTCCAGATCCAGATTATCCAACTAAGAAAATCCCAAGAAGTCCTCCACTGGAGTCATGCTGTATACTTTTTCTTAATTAATGACTTCTGTCTCATTTTCTGCTGCCCCCCATCCCTGCTCAAGAAAGCAGTGCTAGTCTGTTTCTTAAGGAGGGGAGGCCTGCAAAGGGCATGGTTCCCATAAATGCTTTATGGACTGTGCCCAGAAAATTAACTTTCCCAATCGGATAAGCTCTTTTAGAAATTTACACTTACTCTTAAAAGTGCATAAAGTATTTACCAGTGAACTGGAGACACCATGAGCTAGAGAACACATAGACCAGGAGAGAAAGCAATGATTCTCCAGAGCAATGGTTTTTCAACTTCAACACATGTCAGAATCACCTCGAGGACTTGAGAAAACACACATTTCTGGGCCTCCCCACAGAGTTTCTGGTTCAGTACTCTAGAGTGGGGCCTGAGAACTGCATTTCTGAAAATGTTGTTGGTTCAACAGACCACATTTTAATAAGTTTGGAAGTTGGACATAAGAAGGTGCTAGGTAGGGACATCTGTTTAGAGTCTGGGGCAAAACTCGAGCAAGATGTAGGAAGGAAGGGGGAGGAAAATTGAGAACAAAGGAGAACACAGAAATTAAAGCCTAAAGTCAACACAGCTGTGGTGGTTAAACTGAAAGCCTGGTTACAGCCTGCCAGCATTCAGGGACTGAGCTTTATAGCCATTACTGAGAGAAGGGAGACCATATACCAGTTCCTCAAGAGTACACCAAGTTTTCTGAGGATAAACTCAACAGGATGTCTCACTTGGAATATTACTCAGGGAACATGAGTAAAACTGGGTTATGAATAATGTTCCATTTTTTTTTTCCAGTACTGGGGATTAAACCCAGGGGCACTTTACCAGTGAGTACATTTTCAGCCCTATTTATTTTTTTTATTTTGAGACAGGGTCTTGCTAAATTGAGGAGGCTCAGATTGCAGGCATGTACCACCTCGCCCAGCTTGAACAATGTTCTTGATAACATCAGGCAGGTGAAGAACTGATATACTCTTACAAGACACTTGATCCACTGATGTTTGCTACTAAACAAGGAAAATTATCAGCACATTTAGCTTTGGCATTTTCATTATATTATTCATTTGTAGCAATGTGTAAGTGGATGTCCATTAAAACAAAAACAAACACACACTAGACAGTCTGATCCTCTTTTTTAACACCCATTTGATTCCTGTCCTCACCAGCTAGCACCCAGGATAATGGTGACTTCTAAAATGAGCATTATGCTTTCAGGCTCTTCGTCTTCCAAAATGATTTTTGTATTACTTCAAGAATTACCTTCTTAAAGCATGCTTTGCATAAGATCACTTGCTTACTCAAAAGCTTTCCATGAAACTTGTGGGATGAGGAACAAACTCGGTAGCCTATCTTCAAAGCTTT
This sequence comes from Marmota flaviventris, assembly GCF_047511675.1. Classification (NCBI taxonomy): domain Eukaryota; kingdom Metazoa; phylum Chordata; class Mammalia; order Rodentia; family Sciuridae; genus Marmota; species Marmota flaviventris. The sequence goes on from NC_092508.1 coordinate 66,587,153, forward strand.
CATAATGTGGCCTCAACATGCTGGTCTGGCTTTATCAGCCATCACTGCAAGAAGGAACAGTTACTGGAGCATAACTAAAGCATGTCTTTACACTGAAAATGTTTTGCATGCCCTTTGCTTTGCCCTTGAATTCTTGTCTTTCTCTCATCTTTAATGCCCAAAACTCTCACAGAAATTCTGTCAACCCTTCTGTCTTCTCCATGCAACATCCTTGACAACCTAATTACAATTTACAAAATTCCCTCCTTTGAAATTTTGTAATTCTTGAGGTTGTTACATGTAGGAACCTTGTGGGGCAATCTATACTAAAAATTCCTTGAGAACAGAGAATGTGTTTTAAAGCCTCTTTTCATTCTTTATAGCCCATGGCATGATGCCTTGGAATATAGTAAACTCTAAAATATTTAACATGAGATTTATGGTGCAAAAGAGAAACTGGATATTTGTACTAAGAACAATGCAAAACACTTTATTGGATTTTTCCAGCTGTATTGATTATCATTCAGTAAAGTAGAAATTTAATGTGATATAGTCATTTATCTAACAAGCTGATTTATATAATTGGGTTTCCTATTTTGCTTTACTATGCATAGAACCTTCAGAGAAATTTTGTGGCTTTTTTTTTTTTTTTTTTTTTTTTTTGGTAGTGGGGATTGAACCCAGGGGCACTTTACCACTGAGCCACATTCCTATCCTTTTTTTTTTTTTTTTTAATTTTGAAACAGGGTTTTGCTAAGTTGTTTAGGGCCTCACTAAGTTGCTGAGGCTGGCTATGAACTTGTGATCCTCCTGCCTCAGCCTCCAGAGTTGCTAGGATTACAGTTGTGCACCCCCACACCGGGCATGTTGAATATTCTCAAAAAGTGCATACAAATCAGCCCTTACCTTTTCACTTGTTTAATTAATTAATAAATGAACATTATTTGTATCTTTCTTAATCATAAACTCCTTGAGACCTAAAGTCATGTCATATTTAGTTTTATTTTTGACATCATATGGTCATATACTTATTCATTCAAGATGCTCAATAAACACTTAGTGACTTGAAGTCTTGAAGTTATCTAATTTAGACATTTTTAATGCATATTTAAATTTATATTCCACCAGAGAAAGGTACATTAATTCCTTTATTTAATATTACTTATAAAGAAAGAATCAAATCTTAAAACCAAATTGTGTTCATGGTTTAGGTTCAGTTCTCAGCAGACAAAAGAGGAGGTGGTTTAGGAACAAAAAGGGGACAGTTTAGGAAAATCACCTCAGGCAACAACTCAGTCTCTAGTTTAAATTTGAAAGACTTTGGAAAATTTTATTTCCAAGGCACAGGGGCAGCTATGCACTATCATTTTCTTTTTCTTTTTTTTTTTTTTTTTTTTCCTTAGGTTTGTTTTGCCAGAGCATAGTAAGGCCAGTTCCAGAAAAAGGAATTCAGTCCAGGCTTCTTGGAGTCAACCACCATCACATAACAACATTGTTCTTAAATTTTTTAGGTTGTGGGAAGAAAACACTAAAGTATCTTCTAAGTAAAATTAAAAATAATCTTACCCAAGACAGGGAAACTTTGGATAGCTTTGGAATTTTCTTGCATACTTTTTGCATGTGGATGAAGTCCTAAGAATTTGCTAAGCTATACCTTTAAATACTATTCCCCTTTGTGAAAGATGGAAACAAAGTTGAGGAATATGACTTGGGTTTCATGTGTTCTACATCTCAAAATATCTCTAAATGAGTTCATATTTTTAAAAGGCTGTAAGAATAGACAAGAGAAGGAAAATACATTTAAACATTAAGAAAAACAGGACTTAGAGAAGCCTAGAGCTTTGTAGAAGGGACTATTCAACTGTAAAAACACAGTGGGAGATATTCTCTGTTCTAGAAGACTGACCTTTTAAAGTAGATTTTAAAAAAGAAAGCAAAGCAATTAAAAAATGTTAGATTCAGGTGAAAAGTTTCCTAGGAACAAATAATTTCATATAAATATCAGTTGAGGACCCTTTGTCCTCTAATGGTCTGGTTAAACTTGCTCTTTAACCCCATTCCACAGTTTTGAGGGCCTACGCCATAATTTCTGCAAATCTGGCTGTCTTTCTCACACTTCTCTATGCTGCCATATCTAGAAGCCTCTATAAGACTCTGGATGCAGAACATAACCTCTTCATTACTTTCCATAAAAGCCATTTACTTCATGCAATGTGTGCATTTTCTTCTTCATTATTGTTGCCTCTGAAGATGTAGAGTTGCTGCAACAAAAGGTCTTCCAGGAACATGGCTTTCAACCAGTTTGGGGCTTGACCATCCATTTCCTAAAGTTAACTAGAAAATAGTTCCCTCTACCTTCCTCAGGAAGGTCCCAGTACTTATAGGCCCTGAGAGATATCTCTTTCATGGTATCCAACATTCCCTTTCTCTCTCTCTCTCTCTCTCTCTCTCTCTCTCTCTCTCTCTCTCTGTATGTGTGTGTGTGTGTGTGTGTGTACGTACCCCACATCTTGTAATTTTTTCCCCCAACAAAAATGCTTACCTAGGAAAACTTCAGAGAGAAGGTGTTAATATGCCTGTCTTTCTGTCTTCTTAGCAATATGTACTTTGAGATTTACATTCTCAATTAGATTTCTGGTGACTCTGTTCTCCATCAAAAGAGAAACCCAGAAGACTTCTGCTTTGTATAAAACCAAAACTTGGGTTCATGACTTTAAAATAGGAACCATCCCATCTAGATGGGCTTGGAAGGGATGGACTAGTTCCCCCTGGTTTCAGCACACAGGGGAGCCACACAGTTGAGGCTCCCCAGGCATCAATAGCTTATTGTCTGTCATTTAATTTTTCACCCCCAAACTATACTGTTCTCCAAACAACAGCTGTGTGTCTCAATGCTTTGTTTGCCCTCTGGATAAATCTAGCCTTTCAGAATCAGATTAGAGCAGGCCCAGCTGTAGTGGGTGGATCATCATCTGTTTCATGAGTGAGGGAAATCTCTAAATCTACTAGTTTTCTCAAATATTATCTACGAAATGACAGAATCTAACATGCTGCTGATTCCTCTTCCGTGCTTAAAGGAGAGACATCCATTAATACTGGAGCAGAAATTACAGGATCTAGATTAATAATTAGGGAGTATGATTCTAAGAGAATAGAATGTTGCCCTCCCACCTCTCTCTACCTCCATAAATTCCAGCAGAATGCAAGATTACAACCAAATACTTCACTCTTCTAAGAGATCTCTCCAGCCTTTTCTAGTAGACAATAACTTTTCTCCCTCTGCAACCTCTGGGTATTATTTACACATTTGAAATAGAAGGAACAATCTGTGTGAATAAAGACTTTCTAACCATGTGAGCTGACCAATATTGGCATGAGCTAGCTGCTCTAGAATTTAGTGAAACTTCTGTGCCTGGAATAATTTAAACAGAGGTTCAATAATTGCCTACAGTATGGTAGTTAGTGCGTGTGCTATGTAAGAACTAAATTTAATAATCTTTAAGGTCTGCTTTAATGCTAAGCTTTTAGGTTATGCCTTGTACTTACTGTTGAGATAAAATACAGCTGTTATGGAACTCCTTTGTTATTTATTGTTGCATGTCTTTTAAAAATATGTAGATGTTAAACTACATTTAACAGTAACCATTTGTTCCTTTTAGAGCTTAAACTACCTTGTACAAAATAAATGTTCAAAAATTTATGATTGGCCCATGAGAGATGATTTTAAGCATGAGGTGGGGGTGTGAAAGGGAAGGGAGCACAACCTAGATGTCATAAGAAACCAGGGAGCTGAAACTCCAAACCTCTGTTCTTGTGTTCTGACGAAAGAAAATTCAAAGTCACACACTAAAAGCCATGCAAGACAACTTTATTATAGATGAAATTAAAGTAAAAGCAAAGTCAGGCTTAATCAGAAAGCGCACTCAAGAGAAAAATGGCTGTCTCCAAGCAGAGAACCACTAAGGAGACAAGGCTGTCTCCAAATTTATTACTATTTGACGTTTACCAGGAGATCTGGGGACCACCTTCTTTACTTTTTGCCAATCAGGTGTTCAACTCCTCCTCGCCTAGGGTGGTGAAGTTTGGGACCTTAGTTGTTCCTCTCTGGAATGGTCATGGCAGCTATCCTATTTAGGGGGACTTCATCTACAATCAGTCCCATATTAATGTGGGCAATGGGATCAATATATGGTCAAAATTTACCTTAGTGTGCCTGAGCTACTAAAGGACACTTCCTTTCCAGACAAATGGAGACATTTATAGCTATAATTCCTAGCTTTACCTCAACATCAATGACCCTCCCAAGAATTTGTCTCATTAATCCTTTTTTCTTGATGTGATTTAGAACTAGCTCCCTTGTTTATGTTTATTTTCTACAAATTATCTATCATCCTTTGCTTTCTTGTCTACTTTGGAACTTGTTTAAAGAAGACCCTAAAGAATACTTGTGACCTTGCCTGCGTTTCACTGCTCATTCTAGCTACTACCTAACACTGGAGACAATAAGCAGACATGAACAGCACCATAAACTATCAGGTTTCCAGTTTTGAGGCCCTGAGGAACGATGGGGGTTCACTTATTCTGCCATTGGGCTCAGGCAAAGGAGTTACGGGCTACTGCTAACCAGTGTGCAAGACTCTTATTCTCTTCCTTCTTGTCTCCATTTCTACTTCTCTACTAAAGGTAGGATCACTTGCAAGAAACATTTACACAAAGTGTTTAATAATTGTAGAAAGTGATCCTTCAATAGAAGGAGATTCTCTAAAACCAGAACAGAATCTAGCCACAAAAAAGATGAAGACAAATGCATCAAACCCACAATACATTCACAGATGTGCTGCATACACTGGTGATTAAGAGCTGGGAGGTGCTTCTACTACTTTAAACTCACAAATTATGCTGGATAGTGTGGCACAAGACTGTAATCCCAGTGATTTGGAAGGCTGAGGCAGGAGGATCACAAGTTTGAGGCCTTGGCAAACTAAGGAGACCCTCTCTCCAAATTAAAAAAGTGTGAAAAAGGCTGGGGATATAGCACAGTGGTAGAGAGTTCCTACCTTCAATATCCAGTACATCAAATAAAATAAAACAAATCCACCAAGTATGGTCTGGAATCAGCAACATTGGTATCACTTGCGTGCTATTAGAAATGCAGATTCTCAGGCTGCACCTAAAACCTACCCAACCAGATCTGCATTTTAATAAGGCTCACAGGTGAACTGTGTGCATGTTCAAGTTGGAGAAGCTTGAGAAGCCCTGGGATAACAAATGGCGCCTTGTCCTTTGGTAGGGGAGCTTATCAGAATCAGCTAGGAAACTTGATTCAATACAGAATTACTTCCTAGAGAGGATATCGTGTCTACGCCAGAGATTCTGTTACTGAAGAGAATGTGCAATAATCTTTGATGACCAGCCTATTTAGTTTGTTCTACTTATAATTACGTGACTAAAAAAAAAACTTTTTTTCCCATCATTGCCTCAAAATAAAGACACTAGTCATAACTCTCCCTTAGGTCACACTAGCAATTTCTTTTTAACTATGATTAACACAATACTACAAATAAAAAAAAAATTAAAAATACAGCCTATCGGAGCTGAGGTTGTGGCTTAGTGGTAGAGTGCTTGCCTAGCTTGTGTGAGGCACTGGGTTTGATCCTCAGCACCACATAAAAATAAAATAAAGATATTGTGTCCACCTAAAGCTAAAAAAAATTATATATATATATATATATAATTTTTTTAAACATCCTATTGTTTTCTGGCTACATGTAAAAATCCCTAATGAATAGATCAGATAGAATTATTTTTTTTAATCAGGGAATGTACTTTGAATTTATGGTCATATCTGTCACTAAATAAGTGAGTGGAAGTAGATAATGAAGAGAAATATCACTGCAATAAATATTGAAAACCTAATCATAGTATTTATGTTTGAACTAACAGAAACAACTTAATAGATAAGTGTATGAAAGTCCTTAAAATTTTTTATTCAAAATAGTTTTAGATTGTCAGTTAAATATAAATTATTCAATATCATAAGAAATGCTTTACAAAAAAAAATGAGAGAGAAATGAATTACAGTAGATGGGGTAGAGAGAGAAGATGGGAGGGGAGCGGAGGGAAGGGGGAATAGTAGGGGATAGGAAAGACAGCAAAATACAACAGACACTAGTATGGCAGTGTGTATAAACGTGGATGTGTAACCAATGTGATTCTGCAATCTGTACACGTGGTAAAAATGGGAGTTCATAACCCACTTGAATCAAATGTATGAAATATGATATGTCAAGAGCATTGTAATGTTTTGAACAACCAATTAAAAAAAAAAGAAATGCTTTGCTAGTTAGACTGAAGAATAGCTTAAAATGCATTTGACTCTAATAATGGTGATTATGTAATTACTTTGTTAACATTAAAGGCTTAATAAAAATGTACACTCTACATAGAACCAAACAATGACTGAGTCATACAATTTAAACTTGGTGAGTGTCTAGTATTCACAGAAGAGAGACTAGTCCTCATTCTAACCTCGAGAACTTAATTATAAAGATAAAACAGAAAAAAATGTTTTGTTTTGTTTTTTATTAAAAAAAAAAGAAGGAGGAGGAGGAAAAGGAAATCCTGTGTTTTGCAAACATGGATGAACTGGAGGACATTACAGTTAAGTGAAGTGAGCCAGATGAGGAAAGACAATACTGTGTAATATTAAGTACATGTGAAATCTAAAAGCTCATAAAAGTTGAGAGTTGTCGGGGGCTGAGTGGCTGGATGTGAAGGGACTGGAGGGATAATTGGCCAAAGGGTACAACATTTCAGGCACACAGGATGAATAAATTCTGGAGATCCAGTAGATACCATTTGTGAATGTAGTTAACAATACTTTAGACTATCCTTTATATTTGTCAAGAAAGTAATTCTTAAGTGTCCTCATGCCCCCTCCACAAAGGAATAATTATATGAAGTGATGTGTATTTTAATTAGCTTGATTCTGATAATCATTTCAAAAGTATATGGATATCAAATATCTGCTTTCCACCTTAAATATATACAGATTTTGTCAATTATATGTCAATAAAGCTGGGGGAAAGAATGGTGAGCCACAAGAAAACAGATCTAGCTGAGGCACAGCTTGCATCCTCAGTTCTGTGGAACAGGGCAGGAGTTCTGAGCCCATAGTGAGGGTGAATTTCAGCTTTGTCATTATACATGAAAGTGACTTAACCTTTTTGATCCTCACTTTCCTCACCGTAAAATGAAAAAAAAAAAAAAAAAAAAAAGATTAAATACTAGATTTATATAATAGTTTTTCCTGTTTATTGGTCATTTGAATGAATTCTATGTACTGTATTTCTTTACTTATTTTCTTTCACTGAGGCTTTGGGCTTTTTTTTTCTTGATAAATTATTGATATCACACCTCTATAAAGATGTATATAATAACTTCAAAGAATTATTTTGGTACTTATTTTAAAGTTTATTAATGATTATTTTACTTCATCTTGTTTTTCAATTTACATAGACAAATATATTGGGTTTAATATTTCAATAATTTTATATCATTCTTCAATTCAAAAGTAATACTTTACATGCCTTTTCTTCTAGTTTTAAAATAACCATAATTTGACTTGTCTTCATAAGAATTTTATCATAAAATTATAAAATGTACATTACATATAAAATGGAATAATGTGCCATAATAAGAAAAGTATTACCACATTGTTAATATTTTGGTTTGTGATCATCCAATCATTTTTCTATGTATATTATCTCCAAAATTGAGGTAATAGTACATGTAAAGTTTTGGGTCCAGTATGTTAAATATCAAATATCATGTTATGAGTGTTTTTTCTTGTCAGTAAAAGTTTCCTTGGGAAACTTGATTTTTTTTTTAATAGCTGCATAACATTTCGTGTCTCATATATTTCGTAATCATTGTCCTATCACTCTGTTTTTAGGATATTCCTCATGCTTTTTATAAAAAAACCTTAATGAACACATTTTCATATAGAGCTGTATACCATATTTTATTTTATTAATACAAAGCTCCAGACATAGAATTACTTAAAGAATTCTAAAAGTTTTAAATTTCCTGATTTTTTTGCTGCTGCAAAATTGAAATCTACTTAAGCTATAGTTATTAAAATTGCACAAGTATACATAAAAGTCTGTTTTGACACATATTAATACTATATAATACCATTGAAAAATATTAACCAACAAATGGGGTCTGTTCTAAATGGTTTTAAAAAATAAAGACTTTGACTGTACCTCCCCAAAGAGATATGCTTTGAAAACAAAAAGAACATACTTTTTAAAAACAACAATTTTCTCACAATCTTATTGCTGATAATTGTGGTGGTATAGTCATGGTTAGCCCAAGGCTAATCTGTGGGTAATGCAGCTCAAAGCAAATGAGTAAATGAGATGGTATCCTTACAAATCAGAGTGTGGACATGGGACAAAGGAGATACAGATATAACATCAATAAATTTTGTAAAATTCTTGCAGCCATAATATTGACTATGAAATATCTGTATAAATTAAAAAACATTTTTTCTCTAAAGAATTAAAAGCATGTTTACTTTCTGTTCACATCAGTGGCCTGGGAACAATGGTCAATGTACAACACACTAAACACAACTGCCAAGACTATGGTTTCCAAATATCTTTCCTCTAAAAGAAATCAGGACCCTTTGAAGAGATGGCTCACTGCAAAAGTAGGCCGAAAAGTTGCAAGATAAGAATGGATTATCATTTGATAATAGAAAACAGAAAAATGATCTTCCAAAAGAGTCTGGAGGTAAACTTGAATTGATTTGCTTTAGTGAGTCAAACTGGGGCATATGAACATCAATCAGAATAATAATAGCTGTGGTTTAAAAATACACCCTGTATGTGTTTAACAAAACAAAACTCATTCATTTTCTTTGGAGGATTAGAGGAAGCCAATATATTATGTGTTTTAAAACTGGTTTAAAAAGGCAGAGGAAGAAGTGATTAGATCATAAAGACTCTAACCTCATCAGTGTATTAATTCATTGATGGATTTATAGGTAACTAGATTATTGGGAGGTAGTTAAATCTATAGAGGTGGGGCCTCATTACAAGAAGTGGGCCCTTGAAGACTATATCTTGTCTCTAGTTCTTTTCTCCCTCTCTACTCATGGCTGTCATGAGCTGAGAAGCTTAATCCACCATAACCTTCTGCCATGATATTCTGCTTCACCTCAGGCCCAGAGAAATGAAGCCAGCTGACCATGAACTAAAACCTCTGAATTATGAGCCAGAATAAATCTTTCCTTCTTGAAGTTTTTTTTTCTAAGGTATTTGTCACAGTGCTAAAAAGATGATTAACATAGGAATATATGGGAATCTCTGTACCTTCCTCTTGATTTTTTTAGGACTCTATAACTCCTTTTAAAACGTCTTAAAAAATAAGTGAAAGTAAAAATACTATCAAGTGTTCTTCTTTCTTAGCTTTCTATTATTTCTTTTTTTTTTTTTTTTTAACATTAAGAATTGAGTCTTCTAGAATATGGACAAAGCAAGCTTACCATCTAACAATGCTGAATATCTATACTTATTATCTGCTATGAATATTTTTGTAAATATAGTATGAAAATGCATCTAAAAGACATATAGTGTCCAAATAGTACAAGGTATGAATAGTAGTCCCTCCACAATGAGTTCCTTCTGATTCTTATTTTGGACAAATTTCTTTATAATCACAAAGGCAAGATGGTTCCCACCAAGGCCACACAGGGAAGAGTCTTGTCTTTTTCTTTTTCTTTTTTTCTCTAGCAACACCCAAACCTGATGCTGTTCACTACAACACACTATTCTCAAGATACATTAACATATACAAGTAATGTAAAACCACAGAATCATAGATTGAAAATTTGAAAAGGCTCTGAATCTCTGTTACAGCGTGAGAAATTTTCAGAATACAAATTTTATAGTGTTGAGGTAATTTGTACGAACACAGTCTCACATTCCTCAATAAACTTGGCACAGGTTTAAAGCTTTAAACAGTCTGTTCTTGGACAACTTCACTTTTATTTCCCTTGGAAGCAGCTGGCCCCTCCTTTGGCCTTAACCCAGGGTCATTGTCCTTTCTTGCTAGGCCTACCATCTTTCCAGGCCTCCTCTGAGTTTTGCTTCTACAGATTTTCTAGGCCCTTAGAGATTCAGGCTCCTTTCCAGCCTGGGGCCCAAGTCAAGTTCACTGAACTCAAATGGAGACTGTTGTGGTAATTTCAAATCTGAGCTGAGAGTTTTAAGACCAACCTTCCTCTGGAGCTCACACAACAACACAGTTTACCTGAGCTAAGAATCTCCCCATAATGAATATGTTCTAGGTTTCTAGTAGTTATCTCATTTTTTTTTTTCTATTTCCTTATTTTCAAACCTTTACAGTGTTATGCTCCTTATACTTCCTATCATATGTACCTGGTGATTCCTGACCATCCCCTCCACTCTAAACTGCAAGCACATTTTCTTTGAAAATGCCTAAGCTCTGAATATACCCTTGGACTGGTGAGTTCTGCCTCCCATTGAGGACTGACCTTGAGCTGTGAGAGGCCCTTTCTGCCTAAGCTCCAGGAATAGAAGAACAGAATTGTCTGAGAAGAGCCACATTCCTGGGAAAACCCATACCAAGTACTGACTTGTACTGGAGTTTGACAGTCTAGCCTTTGCCTCATAGTGGGCCAAACCTAAGATGTAATTTAGGTTCCCCGAGGAATCAGCGTGAACCTCCTAATTCACCTGAAATGTCTCTTGCTTGTCTTCTTTCCCCTTCCCTGTCCCACCTCCTCTACCCTCTAATCTGCTTCTCCCAAGAGGTCTTCCTTGACAAATCACAGATTTAGATGTTAGTACACATTCAGATGTTGGTACACATGGATCCCTATCTCAGTGGCAGCTTCTGGGGAATTCAACCTAAGAGTCCATGCTGTGGAAATACCAACATTTAGTTACAGTCAATCCTTGGAAATAACTTTTGTAGATTTTTCAAGATATCATCTACATTAGCTCATAAAGAAAAAAGTCTGAATTCTGGTTGTTTGTACTGGAGCAACCCAAGCTTTGCTTTTTCTCCTTAGCAAAAGGGCTAATACTGAAGCACCAATCATATTTGCTTAATAAATAATGTTTTATGGTAAAAAATTATAAAAATAAATAGGTTTTATTTAGCTGTATGTTGATCAGGTAGGGAAAATGTCTCATGATATGTTTTATTAGAATATGATGCAAGGTTTGGGTGCTTCTATTACATATCAAAATTTAAAATTTATATTTATATGTAAATAACCCTAAGAGAAAAGAAGCATAGATAAGCAGAGCAAATATTAAACAGACTTGGTTTCCCTAAATGCAACATGGGCAAATTAGTGATTTGTGCTTGAGATTTATATTTATTGTCATAATCTAGCAATCTTCTTAAATATTTGGTCACTGCTTTTAATAGGAGAGCATTTAGCAGATAGGTGCTTTATACACTGTTGAGTGCATTTGACTTCAATTTCAGACTCTTCATACTTCAAATATGAACCTGTTTTAATTCACTGGAAAGAACATAAGATTTATGGAGCTAATTTAAAAATGGGACATTTCTACTGAGAAAATAGTTGTGTTCTCATATCAACACTGTATTTTTAAAAATCGGCCATGCTACCATGTAAGAATTTCAGTCACTTATAGAAAACTATTACAAATTTATTCATTTCTAAAATTTTTTTTTCAAATAAATTAAACATGTGACCTCTTTATGTCAACTTTCAACAAGCAGTAAAAGAACTAAAATAGCAAAATATCACCATACTTTTGCTCCCACACACATTTTATTTGGTAATAACTATCATATAATTTCTTTTGACCAGCTCTTTTCTGTCTTCTATGATCAAAACCCATATCAAGAATAGGCAACAAAAATAAATAAATAAAAGCATAGGCATAATTTTCACCAATGGATATTGGAAATCAAATAAAACTTTATAGGAAAAAATAATTTAGCATGAGACATGAGACAGACTACCATTGCAAGAAAGTGGATAGTCTGGGTTAGGTAGCCTAAGCAATAAAGTAACTGTAAGTCAGTCAAGACTAATCTAGATTCAGGCTACACTGACATTGCTTGAAGACTTTCCAATTGCGTGAGCATATGATTATTCATGGAGAAAAGACTTCAGTAACATCTACAAAATTTAGTCTCTATAATCTTACCTTTATAGAAAAAAATTAGACAAATGTGTTTTCCAGGCAATGACTTAAGAAGGAAAAATATTTATGAGGTACTAGATTGTGATGTCTTATACTCCAAGGTGCAATAAAACAAATGAGTTTTTTTTTCTTCACCTATGAAGCATTTTAATTGATTCAGATAAAAATACATAGTTAAATGCAGATGTACATAATGAGGATTTGAAAGAGGTGTTAACATTCTAATAGCACACATAATTAATGATGTCTTGCATGAAATCAAAGCAAGAAGGGTCATAGTGAATAACCTTTGAATTAAAAAAAAAAAATCAGGTTAAATGTCTTCAGTAATGATGTGGCTGCATAAAATCCAAAGCAATGAAAGAGGTTTCAACATTCTTTTAAAGAACCCATAGGACTCTAATAGTCTTGAGAATTATGGCAAGTTATTTAGATTAAAATATGAAAACTTCTAATATTGTAGTCCTCATGCAAGCCCACCTTTGCTAACTTTGTGAAACAGTTAAAAACCAAAAAATTTCTTCTTGAGTTATTCTAGTAATTTTGATTGGGCATACCTAGTCCATGAGACATAAAGTTTTTTTTCCGAGGTTATTTTGTTGCGCTCTTTATTTATCAGCTGATACATGTTCCTGGTGTTTTCATGCCAATTACTCTTTCTTTTTTATTTCTCAGATATATGAGCATCCTAGATGGACCAAATACAGAGTCAAGCTTTTTACTCTGTCCTTTGTTTGTTGATCACACATCTGAAATTCTTCAGATAATTTTTGCCAAGAGAAAAAAAAAAAAAATGTCAAGAGCAGTAATTAGGTTGAAGTCCTGGCATGATTCCTTACCACTGGGATGAAAGGTGGATCACCCCAGGGATGAAGCATTTCTTGCAGCATGTTAAGGCCTGTTGGAACATTCTTTGAGCTTTTCTGTTTCTTCAAATAAAAGCAAGAAAGTTGGTAAGTTTAGCTCATATGTGTGGTTGCCAGTTTCCTTTGCCCTACTTCCTCTCTACCACTTAGAGATTCACCCCAGCTGCTTCTTCCAACTCCAATCTGAATGCCCTTTGTTGCCCTGGCTGCTCACCAAATTTATCCAGGAAAGGCCAAAACAAATAGCACCATTGACAGATATTACAAAATGGGTGCGGCTTTGCAAGGAGATGCAGCAGACATGTAAGCCCTCTGGGGGTCTCCACGAGTGAGCTGAGTCAACTTATAAGTCTGTAGCCTCTCTGGAGCTCTCTGCTGCCAAGAATCAATACTCTTCTCATAAGCATAAGCTGTCAGATAATTTCAGGATGATTTATCTGGCTTTCCCATGGCTTTGTACTTGGCTTGCCCACGGCCTCTGAGAATAAGAGAGGCAATAACAGTGCCTCTCCAAAAGGAGATAGATAGGTACATACAAGGCTATCCAGCACTTCAAACACACTCACCTATGCCCAACTACTAAAACCACATAGTACAGTATTTTTAAATGATATGGTATTTTAGTAACAATGGGAAGCTATCAGAGGACTTTGAGAAGAGGAGCTGTATTTTTGAAAGGATATCTATCTGGTTCTCCTGATAAAAAGGATAAGAATGAGAATGAGGAGACAAGTTCAGAGTGTACTGGTGTAAGGAAAAAAAAAAAATGATGGATGCTTAGTTTTCAGGGATGGCATATGGTTTAAATCTATGGGAAAATAGGGTTTTATTTTTCAAGCATTTTTTCCTAAAAAAACATCTTTAGGACAATAGTCACATAGCAGAGCCAGTTATTAAGGTCATTTCTTGTACCCCAAAATATAGCTGTGTCAGTTGTATATAACAGAATGCCTATTAGATAATCTCTCTTCTAGAAATTGGGCTAATAGTAGCACATGAGGTTGTTTTGAGAATTAAAATAATATGTATAAAGCTTTTAGAAGAAAGTTTTTCACATAAAAATATGAATAAATATGAAATATTATTATTATTAACTATAGTCTCTGTAATAGAGTAAATAGATGGACACTTATTGTAGCTCTTCAAAATCTGCACAAAGCATTAAGGTATAATGTAAAAAGAAGAATTGGAAGAATCAGCCTTGGTAAATAAGATCTGTGTTCAGATTCTATCTGCTTACTGACTCTGGTCTTGCCACACTATGAATGTCTTCATTCAGCAAAATTCAGTTTAGTTCATGGCTGATTCCTGCCCACAGAGTCGAAACACAGAGTCTTTAAAAGATACAAGTAGGATTTTTTTCCTAACAGATTTTTCCTCATAGGGAGAAGTTTGAGTACTTCTTCCTTTCTCTCCCTGTGCCTTAGGGAATCTCTGGTGGTCCCCATGGATCCTCCACAGTTCCAGATCCTTCTAGGCAGCATCCCCCACCCTCCCGACTTTCCCCAGCAACTTCAGACCCCATCATTATAGTTCCGGCTCCACCTAAGTCCAGTTTCTGGTTTATAGAAACCACATATTCATCTGATGTCCCTCCAGTCCAAGAGGAATTATAGCTTCGTGATGTATGGTTCCCAGCTGCCTAACCCCTTCATCTAGCTCTTCTGCTTACTATCACCTCAGTGATAATTTCCCAGTATTTAATTATTCCCACAATTTGAAAGATTGAGAGTGAGTTCCATTCCCCTGGCTAAACACTGAATAATACTCATAGTTGTATTCATATATTGGTAATATTTGTAAAGTGCAGAAAGTAGAACACACTGGCAAAGACCAGGGTCCACTATTTGCAGTATTACATAGATATTGAAAGGGAAGAAAAACTCTCTTGGATGCTTTATCTACCATGAGCTTTCAAGATAATTTTAAATAATGCTAAAATTCTGTTATAAAATTAACAGTATTTTTTTTTTGCTGGAAAAATAACAGAGAAGTGTCAAAAATAAGATAGTTTATACTAATTACTACAAATATATCTGCCCTATATCATTCTTGTGCACTTCATAGTAGTGTCGGGGCTAGGGAAGAATTCGGTATTTACTTTTAAACTAGATACGTCTCACTTTGTTTGACTGGAACCATACAAGATCAAGTAAACATTTAATATCAATTCTACAATAGCAGAGCTTGAGAGAGGTAGGAAGGAAGCAATGAGGACTGTCAAGGACACTTACCAAGGAGGAAAGAGCAGGCTGTGTAATCTAGGACTCTCTGCTAGCATGGAACAAGAAAAGACATGGCTAGAGAGGGAGAGAATGAATACATCCTTCTGAAACACACAGATGCATCCAACTTCTTATTGTACCTTAACTACTAGAAAATTTATCTTCAAAGACATACCTTGAGCTTTTTCTTCATACCCAAGAGCACAGAGCATTGATCATAAACTGCCTAGGACAACATCAGATGTCACTTACATCACTAATTAAATCTTAACAAAAATCAGTTATGCTCTTTATGGTAATTGGTACATTCCAAAGACATCAAAAAATACAAAGCAAATATTCAAATTTTCAATAACTGGCCTCAAAAATATGCTAGGATTGAAAAGAGTGTAGAGAGTTTATCACATCTACATGTAGCCAATCAGAAAAGTTTAAATGTCAATCAACAGTCATTAATGATGGACAGAATGTCTTTATTTGTTTGTTTTTATACATTTATGTATAAATGTCGTCATTAAAATACATTCCTAGTTGGACACAGTGTATGCACCTGCAGTCCCAACTAAAAAGGAGGCTGAGGCAGAAGGATTGCGTAAGCCTAGAAGTTTGAGGCCAGCCCAGGCCACACAGGGAGAATATAAATGAATAAACAAACAAATTGCATTCCTCAATTTCTTTTCACTAGTTGCTTTCTTGTTGGTATCTATTCTATCATGTTAAGATTCCAGGAAAAGATCAAATGACTGTCCTGTCCTCAAAGGAAAGAACTAGAACTGGCTTAAGTGTTAGAGAGACAAGATACAGCCCTGTCTTCTTTACTGGAAGCCAAAAAAGAGCGGAGCAAACTCCTCTGTCAGGGAGAGTTGGCAGCTCTTGGTGTCTGAATTCCAAGGACAAATAGCTGTGCAGTTTCAAGTTGTGTCCTCTTCATACCATGGAGCACATGCACAAAGTACCATTCTGAAGAGATGAAAATTGATAAATATTGCATAAATTTCTACTACAGCTGCTTAAAATTACACTATATTATAAAAGCCCATCCTAGTTTGAGGTTAATAATAATTTATAAAAAAGGTTATAAAATTATAAACCAACTAATAAACAAGATGCTGAGAAAAATTCATATGGTATAGAACATAAGCAATGTGTAATAACACCTGGTTTACTTAAGTTGCTCCTATGTATGAAAAAAATATTTGATTTTTACTACTTCCCACTTAATCACTAAACAACTTCTCCTCAAAACACACTTTTTGATCTTTCTTCCTACCCATGAGCACAGAGCACAGTTTATATACTGTATGAAAATACAAGGATGTCACTCAAATGACTTCAATTAAATATTGACACAAATCACTTATACCAATTCGTATTCTATGCTGGAAAGATCTTTCTCTTCTTATCTCCTCTTTCTTTATTAATTTATCCTTTTGTTCTTATTTCTCTCCCATTCCCTTCACTTTTTTTTCTTCATGTTTAGTGATTTAGTATAAAACTAATTTCTAACACTCCATCAACTTCCAAAGTTAGTTCTGATACCCAGTCCCTTCCTTCTCAACAAAATACCTAAACATTTTTATCAATTTAACAACTTACTGGAATCACTATATTTTAAATTTTCATTTACTCGTGATAACTCATGACATCTCAGTGTCACCAGCATTTGACAAAATTGGCAATAGCAATGTTACAGAATTGTTAAGAAAATTCACCAGCTATTGGAACTCAATGTAAAATATCCAAAATATACTCTACCCACTATACTAGACAATAATCATGACTGCATTCATAAAACAAAGTTTCTGATATTATCAGAATAACTCAAATATTATTTGAGCTATTTTGTGATAGACTGGTAAGGGTTCACTAGTAAAGACTTGGGCTTTCCCTAAAGGAAATTCACATTTCAACCATCAATCACAGGAAATGAGGAAACTGAAGCTCTCATGTCTGGGACAGAGGACACAGCCACTGCTGCCTGCAGAGTGGCAGTCTCAAGAGCTTCAATGGTGGCATGTAGGGAAAAATGAGTCTGAGCAGAAGGGGAAGAACTTGTGCTAGACACAGTAAACATTCATTTACAGGTTTATGAATATAGAAGGAAGGAAGTCATAAACTGTATCCTTAAGGAATTCTCAATCTGCATTTAAAATTCCAAATTAGGACTTAGGTTGTTGTTCAGTGGCAGAGCACTTGCCTAGCATGTGTGCGGCACTGTGTTCAATCCTTAGCACCATATAAAAATAAACAAATAAAGGCATTCTGTCCATCCACAGCTACAAAAAAAATTAATTCCAAATTAAAAGAAGAGGTCATAAGAATAATAGTAACACAGAATTTTATGAAAGCACAGAGGAAAAAGAATGTGTTGCTGGGATAGGGATTCAGGTGAGGGTTATTTTCTTTAGGAAGAAAGCAGCAATGCTAGGTAGTTAAAAGAAACATCAGGATGTGGCAGAAGTGACTATCATGCACCAACAAGGGATTGTGTTTCGGGGAAGAGCAACAGAAAACTCAGTGTACAGGTCAACCACGTTGAATTTTAG
Organism: Marmota flaviventris; assembly: GCF_047511675.1. Lineage (NCBI taxonomy): Eukaryota > Metazoa > Chordata > Mammalia > Rodentia > Sciuridae > Marmota > Marmota flaviventris. Next base: position 66,604,990 of record NC_092508.1, read on the forward strand.
TCCCATCACCCAAATGATGGGTTTTGCTCTACTTTCCTTAGTGTTTGTTTCTCTACCCCATAGTCTCAAGATGGTTTTTCTGCTTCAGCACTGCTTCCTATAGAACAGAGAAAAGAATGGAAAGGAGGAAGGGAGCACCAAGAATGAGACAATAAAAATTGCACCACCTATCCCCAACAAACTGCTATGTTCATCCCCTTGTCTAAAGCTGTCACAAGGCCACGTATTCCCTGCCCTAAAGGAGGCTGGGACACATAGGGGATTTTTTATTTTGTTTTGGGAATGTTTTATTTGATCAGACTGTTACATACTTATTGCAAGAAAAAAAATCAGATTTCTGTTAAAGAAAAAAAAAAAAAAAGGGAGGAAGATAATTAGATTGGTAACTACCAAGATATGGTTAACTGTACTGTATATCTCACTTATCTGTACAACCTAAGATAAAAGTTACTGACATCCCCAAATATCAGCTTCTTCACCTGTGAAACAGTGATGATAACAACTTCCTGATGGGTGTTTGGTGGGGATTAGAGACTATGTACTTAGACATTCAGTGTGGTCCTGACACGTCAGGAATGCACAGTAAAGTGGAACTGCTGCTATTGTTGCTTGGTTGGTTGTTGAATTAGCTGATTTATTAGGAAGGAAGGAATTAGATTTTAACAGGTAAGTATTGGGAAAATAAAATTTCATATGAAGGGCATAACATCGCAAAGATATGAAATTAAGAAAACATTACCCCAGGAAATTTACTGGGTGTTAAGGCATTCTGTATAGTTTAGCAAGCATGTTAGGTGATAGGTCACAATTGGCAAGTGGCAGTGATGGAAGAGAGAGGTATAAGAACCACATCGAGGATTTTGGAAGCTGTTCTTCAGATAGAGTGGAAACATCAAAGCTTTTGGTGCAGGATGAAATCTGAACTGTGCTTTATTTCAAGACCACTCTGGCAGCAGTACTTGAGACATCCTTGGGTGCTAAAGAGAAACAAAAGCCAGAAGAGTCATAGGGTCTGATTGACATCCAAGTAAGCCATAAAAAGCTGAAATACAATGTTAGAATAGAAGGGAAAAGTGTGGCTGGTTCAGGAGTCATTACTGAAGCATCAATTACAGAATTTGATATTTCATAAATTATAAAAGGTCAGGACAAAGGTGATGCCAAGCTAGTGAGCTAAACTTTGAATAGGTCATTACCCATTGTGGAGGGTAGGAACAGGCTAGGGAGAAAAAGAACCTCAAAGGGGAAAAAAAAAGTGAAAGGAAAGAATGGAGAGGGAAGTTGAAAGTGAGGAGATATGGAAAAATACTGAGAATAGAAATGTTGATTAACATAAAATAGAGTTAGCAATTTCTTATATTCTTTGGGGTTGTTTAATTCATAAAAAGAATTTTCTCAGGGCAGTTAGCAAATCTATCTTGTCACATACCTAATCTCAGGCGTGTCCTACTCTGTGTGGGAGGACCCACCCACATCCATTTCAGAACTTGTATTTGCTGTTGCAATGCATTAGCTTAGAAATAGTCTGAAAGTATGCAAATGGGTTTCTGGAGGAAATTCACACTCCTTACTTTTACTGCTCTGATTAGAAAGCAAAATTATTCATCAGGAAATGTTTGGATACAGTTTACCCTTTCTAGAGGCAGAGAGATGAGTTAACTGACCTCAGAGGCTCTGGGCTCAGTTTCAGCTGCTAACAGTCACAATGGAAATCCAACACTCGGCAAGCTGGGGAATCACTGCTGGAATCAAGACACTGTTACTTTGAGAATAACAGAGTAAGGGACATAAATGGCCTATTGACAAAGTTGTTTGCTTATCATTTTTAGCACCAGACATTTGAAACTGGGCAGGAAACACCTTTGAAAAATGATAATCCCAAACAGTCTAGAATTAACTTGGTGCTTTCATTTCTTTTCTCAGACTTTTGGTCATTTAGGTTTTGGTATTTTATATAACGTCAAATTGTGTAAATCTATTCTCAAGGTGGCAGGACAGAAAAGTTAGACTCTAGAAGTATTCATTCTGAAGAATTACTCCTGAAATGATTTTAGCAAAAGTTATTTGCAGATACAATTGCTTTCAGTTAATTATTCAGTTTTATTTCATGTAAAATGTAAGTTCACTTTAAGGCTCAGAGACCCTTTTAAAGAGGTTTCATGTATTTCCCTCCAGTATTTCAGTTTACTTTATAGGCAATCAATTTTCCCCTAAATGAAGTCACAAAAGTTTGTGACAGCCTTCAATTTGATACCCTCTGTGCCTAAGGCACTTAATTCGTATCAATGCAAAAATGCACAATTTTTTTTTTTTTTTTTTTTTTTTGTCTAGTCTCCTGTTTTTTTTTTTTTTTTTTTTTTTAATTTTTTTTTATTGGTTGTTAAAAACATTATAAAGCTCTTGACATATCATATTTCATACATTAGATTCAAGTTGGTTATGAACTCCCAATTTTACCCCAAATACAGATTGCAGAATCACATCAGTTACACACCCACGTTTTTACATATTGCCATACTAGTGACTGTTGCATTCTGCTACCTTTCCTATCCTCTACCATCCCCCCTCCCTCCCCTCCCATCTTCTCTCTCTACCCCATCCACTGTAATTCGTATCTCTCCTTGTTTATTTTCCCATTCCCCTCACAACCTCTTATATGTAATTTTGTATAACAATGAGGGTCTCCCTCCATTACCATGCAATTTCCCTTTTCTCTCCCTTTCCATCCCACCTCATCTATCTGTTTAATGTTAATCTTTTCTTCCTGCTCTTCCTCCCTGCTCTGTTCTTAGTTGCTCTCATTATATCAAAGAAGACATTTGGTATTTGTTTTTTAGGGATTGGCTAGCTTCACTAAGCATAATCTGCTCTAGTGCCATCCATTTCCCTGCAAATTCTATGATTTTGTCATTTTTTAGTGCTGCGTAATACTCCATGGTGTATAAATGCCACATTTTTTTTATCCATTCATCTATTGAAGGGCATCTGGGTTGGTTCCACAGTCTAGCAATTGTGAATTGTGCTGCTATGAACATCGATGTAGCAGTATCCCTGTAGTACGCTCTTTTAAGGTCTTCGGGGAAAAGTCCAAGAAGGGCAATAGCTGGGTCAAATGGTGGTTCCATTCCCAGCTTTCCCAGGAATCTCCATACTGATTTCCAGATTGGCCGCACCAGTTTGCAGTCCCACCAGCAATGTACAAGAGTACCCTTTTCCCCACATCCTCTCCAGCACTTGTTGTTGTTTGACTTCATAGTGGCTGCCAATCTTACTGGAGTGAGATGGTATCTTAGGGTGGTTTTGATTTGCATTTCTCTGACTGCTAGAGATGGTGAGCATTTTTTCATGTACTTGTTGATTGATTGTATGTCCTCCTCTGAGAAGTGTCTGTTCAGGTCTTTGGCCCATTTGTTGATTGGGTTATTTGTTTTCTTATTGTTTAATTTTTTGAGTTCTTTGTATACTCTGGATATTAGGGCTCTATCTGAAGTGTGAGGAGTAAAAATTTGTTCCCATGATGTAGGCTCCCTATTTACCTCTTTTATTGTTTCTCTTGCTGAGAGAAAACTTTTCAGTTTAAGTAAGTCCCATTTGTTGATTTTTGTTATCAACTTTTGTGCTATGGGTGTCCTATTAAGGAATTTGGAGCCCGACCCTACAATATGTAGATCGTAGCCAACTTTTTCTTCTATCAGACGGCATGTCTCTGATTTGATATCTAGCTCCTTGATCCACTTTGAGTTAACTTTTGTGCATGGCGAGAGGAGGGGATTCAGTTTCATTTTGTTGCATATGGATTTCCAGTTTTCCCAGCACCATTTGTTGAAGATGCTATCCTCCCTCCATTGCATGCTTTTAGCTCCTTTATCAAATATAAGATAGTTGTAGCTTTGTGGATTAGTCTCTGTGTCCTCTATTCTGTACCATTGGTCCACCCTCCTGTTTTGGTACCAGTACCATGCTGTTTTTGTTACTATTGCTCTGTAATATAGTTTTAAGTCTGGTATCGCTATACCGCCTGATTCGCACTTCCTACTTAGAATTGCTTTTGCTATTCTGGGTCTTTTATTCTTCCATATGAATTTCATGATTGCTTTATCCATTTCTACAAGAAATGCCGTTGGGATTTTGATTGGCATTGCATTAAACCTATAGAGAACTTTTGGTAATATCGCCATTTTGATGATGTTAGTTCTGCCTATCCATGAACAGGGTATATTTTTCCATCTTCTAAGATCTTCTTCTACTTCTCTTTTTAGGGTTTTGTAGTTTTCATTATATAAATCTTTCACCTCTTTTGTTAGGTTGATTCCCAAGTATTTTATTTTTTTTGAGGATATTGTGAATGGAGTGTTTTTCCTCATTTCCGTTTCAGAAGTTTTGTCGCTGATATACAGAAATGCCTTTGATTTATGCGTGTTGATTTTATATCCTGCCACTTTGCTGAATTCATTTATTAGTTCTAGTAGTTTTTTTGTAGACCCTTTTGGGTCTTCTAGGTATAGAATCATGTCATCTGCAAATAGTGATAATTTAAGTTCTTCCTTTCCTATTTTTATGCCTTTAATTTCTTTCGTCTGTCTAATTGCTCTGGCCAGTGTTTCGAGAACAATATTGAATAGAAGTGGTGATAGAGGGCATCCCTGTCTTGTTCCAGATTTTAGGGGGAATGCCTTCAATTTTTCTCCATTGAGAATGATGCTAGCCTGAGGCTTAGCATAGATAGCTTTTACAATGTCGAGGTAAGTTCCTGTTATCCCTATTTTTTCTAATGTTTTGAACATAAAGGGATGCTGTACTTTGTCGAATGCTTTTTCTGCGTCTATTGAGATGATCATATGGTTCTTATTTTTAAGTCTATTGATGTGGTGAATAACATTTATTGATTTCCGTATATTGAACCATCCTTGCATCCCAGGGATGAATCCTACTTGATCATGGTGCACAATTTTTTTGATGTGCCTTTGTATCCGATTCGCCAGAATTTTATTGAGAATTTTTGCATCTAGGTTCATCAGAGATATTGGTCTGTAGTTTTCTTTCTTTGAGGTGTCTTTGTCTGGTTTCGGAATCAGGGTGATGTTGGCCTCATAGAATGAATTTGGCAGAGCTCCTTCTTTTTCTATTTCCTGAAATAACTTGAAAAGTATTGGCATTAATTCTTCCTTAAAGGTTTTGTAAAACTCCGCTGTATACCCATCCGGTCCCGGGCTTTTCTTGGTTGGAAGTCTGTTGATTGCTTCTTCTATTTCATCTATTGTTATTGGTCTGTTTAAGTTGTGAGTATCCTCCTGACTCAGTCTGGGTAAATCGTATGACTTAAGGAATTTATCGATGTCTTCACTATCTTCTATTTTATTGGAATATAGGTTTTCAAAATAATTTCTAATTGTCTTCTGTATTTCTGTAGTGTCTGTTGTGATATTGCCTTTTCCATCCCGTATGTTAGTGATTTGAGTTCTCTCTCTTCTTCTCTTCGTTAGCATGGCTAAAGGTCTGTCGATCTTATTTATTTTTTCAAAGAACCAACTTTTAGTTCTGTTAATTTTTTCAATAGTTTCTTTTGTTTCAATTTCGTTGATTTCCGCTCTGATTTTGATTATTTCTTGCCTTCTGCTACATTTGCTGTTGTTTTGCTCTTCCTTTTCTAGGGCTTTGAGGTGAAGTGTGAGCTCATTTATTTGTTGGTTTTTCCTTTTTTTGAGGAATGACCTCCAAGCGATGAATTTCCCTCTTAAAACTGCTTTCATTGTGTCCCATAGATTCCGATATGTTGTGTCTGTATTTTCATTTATCTCTAAGAATTTTCTGATTTCTTCCTTTATGTCTTCGGTAACCCATTGATCATTCAGTAACATATTGTTCATTTTCCATGTGATGTAGGATTTTTCCTTCCTTCTTTTATCATTGATTTCCAGTTTCATTCCATTATGATCAGATAAAATGCATGGTATTATCTCCACCCCTGTATATTTACTGAGGGTTGCCCTATGGCATAATATATGGTCTATTTTTGAGGAGGATCCATGTGCTGCTGAGTAAAAAGTATATCCACTTGATGATGGTTGATATATTCTATATATGTCAGTTAAGTCTAGGTTGTTGATTGTGATATTGAGTTCTATAGTTTCTTTATTCAGCTTTTGTTTGGAGGATCTGTCCAATTGTGAGAGAGGTGTGTTGAAGTCACCCATAATTATTGTGTTGTGGTCTATTTGATTCTTGAACTTGAGGAGAATTTGTTTTATGAACATCGCAGCACCATTATTTGGTGCATAAATATTGATAATTGTTATGTCTTGTTGGTGAATGGTTCCTTTTAACAGTATATAATGTCCTTCCTTATCCCTTTTGATTAATTTAGTCTTGAAGTCAATTTTATTCGATATGAGGATGGCCACCCCTGCTTGCTTACGAGGACCGTGTGCGTGGTATATTTTTTCCCAACCTTTCACCTTCAGCCTGTGTATGTCTTTTCCAATCAGATGTGTCTCCTGGAGGCAGCATATTGTTGGATTTGTTTTTTTAATCCATGTTACCAGCCTATGTCGCTTTATTGGAGAGTTTAAGCCATTAATGTTTAGAGTTACTATTGATATATGGTTTGTACTTCCAGCCATGTTTTGATTATTTATCTTCTTCTTTTTTTTTTTTTTAATTTAGTTTGTTTCTCCATGGTTAGCTTTCCCCCCGCCCTCTGTCTTTATAGAGGCACTTCCCACTGATGGTTTTGGTTATTGTTTTTCATTTCTTCCTCGTGTAGTATTTTGCTCAAGATGCTTTGCAATGCTGGTTTTCTGGCTGCAAATTCTTTTAGCTTTTGTTTATCATGAAAGATTTTTATTTCGTTATCGTACCTGAAGCTTAATTTTGCTGGATACAGAATTCTTGGTTGGCATCCATTGTCTTTCAGTGTTTGAAATACGTTGTTCCAGGATCTTCTCGCTTTCAGCGTCTGTGATGAAAAATCCATTGTTAACCTTATTGGTTTACCCCTGAATGTAATCTGCCTCCTTTCTCTTGTAGCTTTTAGTATTTTCTCTTTGTTCTGTATATTGGATATCTTCATAACAATGTGTCTTGGCGTTGGTCTACTGTGATTTTGTGTGCTCGGTGTCCTGTATGCATCTACAATTTGTATATCCGTTTCCTTTTTTATTTCTGGAAAGTTTTCTGTTATTATTTCTTTCAGCAGGTTACTCATTCCCTTGGTTTGAATCTCTGTACCTTCTTCTATCCCGATGACTCGTAGGTTTGGTTTCTTTATGTTATCCCATATCTCTTGGATGTTTTTCTCGTGGTTTTTAACCAGCCTTTCTGAGTTGGCTAGGCTCTTTTCAAGATGATATATTTTGTCTTCATTATCTGATGTTCTGGCTTCTACTTGCTCCACTCTGTTAGTGATACTCTCAATTGAGTTTTTAATTTGGTTTATCGTTTCCTTCATTTCTAGAATTATTGTTTGGTTTTTTTTTATAATCTCAATCTCCTGATAAAGATGCTTAACTTCTTCTTTTATCTGTCTATGTAATTCATTTTCAAAGTGTTCTTTCACTGTTTGAATTTGCTGTCTCGTATCTTCTTTAAGGTTCCATTCCATCTGTCTAAGGTATTCCTTGAGTTCTTTATATGACCAAAAAATGCACAATTTTATTCTGCTGCAGTATCCTGCATGCAGTATGTGATTAGGACTAAATAGTTCCAGGAGTCAAAGTGGCTGTAAATTAACTCCTATTAGAGGGCTATTAGTTTTGTTTTGTTCATCTTTTTGAATTTTATTACCTGTTATAGTTACAAGGTCCCATGAGCTTATGGCATTAATTCTAGAAGCAGTAAAAGTAATAAGTTGGTTATATAATGATATCCAAAAAATAGCCTTATAGTAGCAAAGGTTTCTTTGTGGTGCATCCTCAAGTTGGCAGCTATCTAGAATAAAAGTCAATGGTTCTCCTTCCTCCTTCAAATAATGGAAGTACTATGCTAGTCTTTGACTCTAATTCTGAGGCCCCCAACTGTTGACTAAATAATGACTTGCATATATATGGGACCTTTCTTGTACAGTTCATTGGCATAAATACCAACGAAGGAAATAGGAGATCTCTGTTATAATTCCCTGCCCAATTCCCATTACCATGTGTTCTATGGACTTAAAAAGTAAGGGTTAAGTCAAGGTCACTCAGTTAGAGATTAATTTTTAACATTAAGTCTAGTGTTCTCTTTGTCACCTTATCTTTATTAGCTTGTAAGTCACACTTAGCCTGTGGTATAAGTTTAAAAATTGTGAAACACAGGTAGTGTCTGGACCAAGGTATCATACTTTCCAAAAGCTTGCTTATTAAACCATTTGCTCAGAACATAATGCCAAGGAAAAGAATTCAAAGAACCTGGATTAGGTTGCTTTTGGTAGTTCTCATTACAACATAAGAAATTAAATTACAAATTAAAATGCAGCTGAAATAACCCTGTAATTAGTGCTGTTGTGGCTAATGAAAAGCTTTCCATATCTAACATCTATATCTGGGGACATTTATTTTCATGAAAGTGAGTTCCACTTACCAAGTACTAATGAAATATTTGTAAGTCTGCAACTGTGTTTGGATTCTCTTAAAGAAAATCATAGCACCAAACTCAGGGGTGTGTGGGATGTTCATAGGATTATGTCAGTGCTCTTCCTGTTAACATTGATTTCAATTAGTGCTATTGATCTTCAGCTACATGCCTGGGCCTGTGCTAGCCCCCTCCACAAACATGTTTAATTTTCTCCCAAACATGGTGGCTTAAGCACGGCAATCTCAACTTCACAAATGATGACATTTCAGGATTTTGAGACTTATTTCGATGCTTTGTCCATAAGTGTAACAATAGCAAGATAAACTGGTGTGTCTACATCTTTCATTGGGGCCCAAGGATAAGCGAGTATATGATGACATTTTAATATTCATCATAGATTTATTCATGCATTTATAAAGGCTAATATTTTTAGCAAACAAATTTTATTCAAATGAAATAAAATGAAACTTTGGGCTGTGATAATAGTACTTTATATATTTCTATATTGTTTGTTTATTAAATATTATTTCAATTAAAATATACAAAAATAGATTTCTTTAAACTCTGTCAATACCTACTCATTTTAATTAGATGCTGGGTCTCCACCATGCTAAGGTAGAAGTTAAAAATAAAAATAAGTATAGAAAACATGTATGTTGAACTTATATGCATGTATGTCCTATAAATGTGGATGTCCTATGAACTGATTTAATCCTCACAATCCTTTAAGTTTCAGATTATTATTATTATTATTCCCATTTTAGAGACAAAGAAATTGAGACACAGAGAGCTTAAGGACATTTCCAAATTTACACAGCTAGCAAGTGACATACAATGTAAGCAGTCTGCCCCCTGAATACAGGCCCTTTGACCCCATTCTCTATTGCTACTCAGTTTGAACTTCCGATAGCCTAGTTCAGTGACCTATGAGATAATCTATATTTTGATAGTTGGATTTTCCTGTTGAAGTTCCAAATTTCCAATCTTTAACTATTTATTGGCGAACAAATTACATCCACTTCAATACGTATTTACGGAAGGTCTGTCATCTGCGAATTTTCTGGATGCTTAGGATATATAAGCTAATTTGTGCCTCTGAAATAGTAGAAAATACAAAAAAAAATGTTGTTATGGATTCTCCATAAAGCAGAACCTCTGATAAAGCCTTAATTAAGTAAAGTGGTTAATTTTGGAGTACAGTCTCAATGGACTGAAGCTAGGAATGGGGGAGGGGTACTCTGGAAGAAACAATAAGTTGGCCTCCACTCTGTCTGACGCTGCACAGTATTCCTTGCTACCTGCCCAAGTGCATCTCTTACTCCTTTCTTGTCCAAGCAAACACATTTTCTGCTCTTAAGCCTTTGTCCTTGCTAATTTTCTTTACCTGAAATGATTGTTCCCCATATATTGGATGACTAATTCCCTTAGTTCCTTAAGATTTTTCTTAAAAGTCATGTGCTAGTGAGGCCTCCCTCACAAAAAAAAAAAAAAAAAAAAAAAAAAGTAGCAGAACCCCCTCCAATATTTCCAATCACTTTTTTTTTTTTGCTGCATTCTTCTCCTTGTCATTTATTATTTTATTATACTTTATTTTTCTCTCTTATTTATTGTTTGCCTTTACCACCAGCACATAAGCATCTGAAACTGCCAAGCATATAAGATACACTCAATAGAATGTTGCTAAATGAAAGAATAGGCGTTCTCAGAGGCATCCATTTGCCTCCTAGATACCTATGATTACAGCAAAGAGAGAGAGAAGAGAGGGAACGAGGAAAGAAGGAAGAGATGGAGGGAGGAGAAAAGAAAAAAGAAAATAACTTTTGAAACCAAATGTAACTTTTCAATATACAGGTAGTCAGTAGGTTTCAATATCAAAATTTGTTTTGAAACAACAACAATAAAAAAAAAAATGTTCCAGGGCTGGATATGTAACTCAGTTTAACACCCTAGCCTAGCATGCAAGGTACTCGGGTTGAATACTGAGGACCCCACACACACAAGTTTCAATTTTTTTTTTTTTTTTTTTTTTTGCACCATTAAGGGTATTAAGAACAATTTCAGGTTGATTAAATAGCAGGGTTTTATGATTGATAAAGATATATAAAGAAGATGAAATCCTTGATATGCAATCTGTAAGTTCTTTCATAGAGGAAGAAGAAAGGTTTTCCCTTCCAGAACAGGTGATGGTGGGGAAAAAAAGAGAAAAAAAGCCCTTTAGACGTAAATGATGTTCTGCCTACACCCCTGAGAGTGAAATATTAATCAAGTTGAGAGGAAAACCAATAACTGGAAAAGCTTTGGTTCCATCTCCTACTTGGTACTCTGGAAGTAGGTTACTATGAATCAGTCTCTCAATGACATTGAGGCAAGAGGAGGAGGGTTATAACAGTGTTGGGGCAGTGGAGGGAAGAGGTTTTACAGTTACTCTGTGGGTAGTATTTGAGGCTCCACAAAGCCTGTGCAAGGAACAAAAACTTCTAAAAGCTCTAACCTATTTGAAGGAGGAACTACTGACATTTCAGAGATTAGCTGGGTGCTCACCTAAAGTGGTTACAATGCAGAGATTAAAGTCCTCCTATAGCCAAATATTTCCAGGTGAGCACCTGGGAGCAAAAGGGAGACACGCCCAGAGCAAATGCAGGATCTACAGTGCCAACCAAGACCAAAGACAGGATGTAGTGAAAGGAAAAATCATTAGGTTCTGACTTAATTGACAAACAGACCACCATTTCCTAGCTGTATATTTCATTCATTATCACAGCAAGAAATTTGAAAAGTGAAAGATACCAACAGTTAAGGATATCAATAGAATAGACAAGTTAAGGTTATCAATAGTTGCAAATCCAGTACCAGCACAAAGACTAAGAGGCATTTGCTCCTTCAATGAGCATCTTAAACAGTCCATCTTAATGTTTCTTATGAAGGAGGCAGGCACAGAACAGATAGTCCTAATAAAGAGTTGATCTCTGAATTGACTAAATGCTTCCTTAAATTGTTTTCACTATAAAGAAGCTGACTAAACTTAAGCTATACCTGGAATTGGAAAATTGAAGTTTTGATTACCCCAATCATTCAATTCACTGAGGTAAAAGAGGGTTCAGGAAAACTTCATTATACATAGATAAAATCCCAATATTCTTTGCATATCAGCTTAATAATAAATAGATTTTCTAATTGACAACAATAGCAGAGACATCATCCCTCACCTCCCTAAACAGTTCTGAATTTAAAATATTATGACTCATTCAAAACCAACGCACCCAATCAATTCCTCAGATGCTACTGCACTCTGATCATAATAGGAATAGAACTTCAACTCTTTTCAGAGTCTTAAAATTTACCATTCTGACAAAAGATATATGGACAAGAAAAATAAGCTTTTAGAATGATGGAAATATTGGCTCTCAACATAATCATGAGGCTATTAAATATAAAAATGTGTATGTGGAAAAAATAAACACAGTTCAGTTGACTTTCTTCTTTTTCCATGGTTCCAAGGAAATTCAGGATGAACTTCCTTCATATTAATCATCCAGTCAACCAACATCCAAAGCAGGAACTGACATCTTAAAATATTTCCTAATGGAAATATGATATATTTATCATATATCATATAAATATCATCATGTGATTTGAGGTTAAACGAATGAATCAGGATATCCATTAATAAATATCATGCTTCTAAACAGAAATTGTTTCCTTAAAAACAATGTAAAATATCTTTGCTTTAATTTAGTGGAAGATTCTTTAACTGTGTTTATTAGGAAGAGATTAGTTCAACACAATATATAAAAGAGAATCTCAGTTCTTGCATTGGTCATATGATGAAGGAACTTAACCTGTATTTTGCTGAATCTAACTGCTATTTTTGAAAGAAAAATAAAGAGTTATATCCTGGTGTTGTTTTGTTTGTAAGTAGCTAATTAAGAGAGATTCTTGGCTAAGCAATTAAGCTAATGCTTCAGCAATTAGTTAAATTATAGATTGAAATCTAAGACTCACTTGGGAAAATCAATGTTCTTGAAAGCTTATTGACTAATCAAGACCAACTATTCTACCTTGTAAAAGCTATTTCCAAAATAAGAAAGGAAGAATTAATTAAAATATCATTTCACAAAATATAATTTCATGTAGGTGTTCAAGCCACTTAAAATACTATTATTGATTTCAATATATCCTCTAAAATTAAAAGCAATCTGTAATATGATATTCAAAGGTAAAATGAGATATGTACATATTTCATTGCTCTTTCCATATGCAGTTTATATCAAATGGTTAGGTAATCTGCCATATGAAAAACAACTTATTTTTAAATGTCTTCTTGGTCAAGGGTCAGATTTTCTCTCATATAAGAGGAAAAAGGAAAAAAAAGGTTGGGAGGATCTCATGAAAATCAAAAGGAGATCAGTAGACTAGAGGAAAGGACGAGGAGGGGAGGGGGAAGGAAGGGAAAGGGGAAATATTGCACAATAACATTGGCCAAATTATAGTGTTATATTGTGTGCATGTACAATATGTAACAACAAATTCCACCAATATGTACAACTGTAATGCACCAACAAAAAAATGGAAAAAAAGCACATGAAACAAAAAACAAGTCTTTTCACTGGCACTGTATACCTATAATGCTGGCTATTTGAAAGAATAAGGCAGAAGAATAGAAATTTTAAGTCAAGCCTAGGCAATATAGCAACACCCTAGTTTCAAAAAAAAAGATGTATGTATATATATGTGTGTGTGTATATATATATATATATATATATATATATATATATATATATATATACACACACACATATATGCATATTTTAAATTATATATCTAATATAGATAGATAGATAGATATAAATATAATCTCACTACTAGTACTATTCTCTACATAATGCTTCTGCTAACCACATTCTATACTCAATCATTGGTACTTTCTCTCCTTTCTCTGACTCCAGTTTGCACTCAACTGTAATTGTTTCTAAATGGTAGTATATCACACTCAAAAACCATTTTCTTTGGAGATCCTCTTTTCTTTTGGTGCTGGGATTTAAACCCAGTGTCTTGTGCTAAGCTGAGCTGCAATGCAGGCACTTTTGGGGATTTTTTTAAAAGTAAAAATGATTATAAGTAAACGCAGGTATCAGACTTAGTAGTGAATTCACTGATTTGAAAATACTGTTGTAAGTTTAAGACAAGTAAGGAAATAACAAATAATCAAACAATAAATCTAGTAAGTTTTATGTCCACACAGTAATAATTAACCAGTTGATTTAGAGAAATAAAATCTTTTCCTCTAATTTAATATTAGAGAATTTTCTAAGACCAAGAACAAGATAATCATAAAATTCTAATAGACTATTTCCCTTAAGATTTTAAAAACTAATGACTTAGAAAAATTATATAATTGATCTATTGAAATAACACCCCAAAGTTAAAGATTATCAAGCACAATAAAATTATAGAAAGTTAAATATGAATACGAGCCTGGATCTCATTATATTTCTGATAGTATATCATCTTTAAAAAGTTGAAAAAATGAATAATACAAATGTGTGTTGTACATTGATTTAGCTCATTAATAAAGGAAACAGAAGATGCAAAACCTAGTTCCAAAATTGCAGAAATTGCAAAAATCAGCCACCAGTCCAGATCTCAAAAACTCGTTCTTTTCAATAGTAATAAAGCATTTTCCAATTCACTTAAGTTTACAAATATACACACAATGATGACAACAAAATCCTCAAATATTATTGTTGGAAACAAAGGGAGGCTTGTCTCATTTTATCTTGACCTGTGAAGGTAGCACAAGGTGTTAATTAACCATATCAACCTCCACTTAGGTCAGCACACTGAGAGCCAAATAGTGTTGAACAACCACCAGGCCACAAATTAACTTCCACAAACAATTCATACAGAATTCAAGATAGCCTCTATTATTCCAGATATTGGGATACTTTAGTCTGAGGCTAAGGAACAAAACCCAAGAAATTCATCTCAATACAACTCTGTAGTGTCTATAAATTAAACTTTCCTCAAGGTCTCTAAAAAATGATGAGTTTTCTGGCTTGCCAAACAGAAAGTAAGGTTATTTATAGTCTACAAGTTCTTAAACACATATCAGACCAATTTTCAGAGATTGTTTAATGGACACAGAGTTCAATAATGATGTACAACCATTAGTCCTTCAAGGTAGGCTTGTCAGACTGATAAAATGAGACTTCTCATATATGACATTTCCAGGAATGGTCTTGGGTGCACCGTCAATTGATCTAATTATACCCTGGTAAAAAGGGGGACATATTATTGTGTCTGTATGATTAACTATATTGTCATTTTTTAAAAAAAAGAGCAAAAAGACTCGGGAAGTATTTGCTCTTCAATTCTGAGGCCTTGGGAAGACTCACTTACCATTTAAAACATGTTTCATTTCAGTTTGTAAAAGTATATTCTAGTAAACTGAGGGGTAGAGATCTAGAAAAAAAGGAAATTCCTAGATATCTATTAGAAAAAAAAACATTAAAATTAATATCAATAGTTACATTTCCCTCCTTTTAAAATTTTGGGTTTTTTTGGGTGGAGGGGTACCAGGAACTGAACACAAGGGCACTAAACCACTGAGTCACATTCTCTACACTATTTTGTACTTTTTATTTAGAGACAGGATCTCACTGTATTGCTTAGCACATTGCCATTCATGATGCTGGCTTTGAACTTGAGATTCTCCTGTCTCAGCCTCCCAACCACTGGGATTACAGGTGTGTACCACCGCACCAGGCAAAACCTTGGATATTAGGTCAATAGTCTGTTTTTGTAGATTGTTCTTTTTAGACTGAAAAATTATTTAAAGTCCTGAGTCAGGCTTCTGGAACCATCTGACTGTTATCTAAGGGTGACACTATAAGATCCATATCCTAAACCCATAGCCTGTATCTTGAAGTACCAATAGTTAAGAGTAAATGGTTGAGTTT
Organism: Marmota flaviventris; assembly: GCF_047511675.1. Taxonomy (NCBI): domain Eukaryota; kingdom Metazoa; phylum Chordata; class Mammalia; order Rodentia; family Sciuridae; genus Marmota; species Marmota flaviventris. Next base: position 66,620,499 of record NC_092508.1, read on the forward strand.
GCCATAGTAGTTTTCTATTGCTGCATTGCCATGGTTTTAGCATCTTACAGTGACCTCCACCTCGCTGGGTGAGATGGCACATACCTGTAATCCCAGCTGCTCTGGAGACTGAGTCAGGAGAATTTGAGTTCAAAGCCCTCAGCAAAAGCAAGGTACTAAGTAACTCTGTGGGACCCTGTCTCTAAATAAAATACAAAATAGGGCTGGGGATGCCCCGGTACCAAAACAAACAAACAAACAAAAACATCAACCCTCCCCCTGCCCCATAACCTCCACCTATTATCTACAGATTTGTCTGCCAAGAGTCCTAGTGGACTCAGCAAGGTACAATGCTCATATCTCACAATGCTGAAATGAAGATGGTGACTAGCATGGGCTCCTATCTGGGAAAGACTGTCATTTACAAGCACCTTTAGATCATTGACAGAATGAAGTTCCACAAGACTGTGGATCAAAGGATTCTTTGCTGGCTATCACTCTTGGGCCTGTTCTCTGCTCCTAGAGGAAGTCTGTACCTTTGTCACATGCCACATCCCACTGCCATCTTCTAAGCACCAGCAGTGAGGCAAATCCTTCTAAAACTTTAACTATTCCCTAACTTTCCCTTCTGCTTCCAGCAGGAGAAATTGTATTATTATTATTTTTTTGTATAGCTAGTGCTGGGGATTGAACTCAGGGTCTTGTTCACTTCAGGTAAGTGGTCTAGCACTAACCTATATCCCCAGTCCAACTCTCTGCCATTAAAGGGTTTCTGTGATTAGGTTAGAGACATCCGACTATTCTTAAGTGATTAGTAACTTTAATTACACCTGCAAATTCCCCTTCCTCATATAATACAATATATTTACAGGCCTGTTATTGTATCATTTCACAGTCCTGAGGATCATAAGAGAATTTTTGTAGTAAAAAGTAGCATTTGTAAGATTCTGCCCACCACACGGTCCTTTTTCACAAGGTTCTGAGATGTTCTTTTAAGTTTGTAGTTTACAGCAAAGCCTTTAAACCAGGAGGAGAGAAAAGAAGAAATTACATGTGGATGATATGACTAAATTTTTCAGTTAACTTATTATAACTGACAATATCAGAACTGGAAAAGAAGAAAACCCTTTGTTGGGGTGTCACTCATAACTACTTTACACAGATTTGTTCAATGTTTCCCTTAAGAGAAAGAACATATTATGACAATGTGGGCATTGACAATTCTCCAAGCCTTCTTATATGGTGTAATAAATATTCTTATTGATAACATTAAAAATATAGCATAATTATATTCCTAGTATTTACAGAAGGCAGAAATTGTCCTTAGCGTGCTACTTATTGCCATGCAGATTTTATAATAGTGTGCAGCTCCTTAAATAATATGGAGGAGCTGAGGTTTAGCTTAATGATGAGCACTTGCCTAGCATGTGTGAGGCTCTAGGTTTGATCTGTAGTAACACACACACACACACACACACACACACAACACACAGTAAAACAAGCAAAAACAAATAATAGCATCCAATTTTTATGAAGTAAAAGAAAAAAATAGAATTGTCCATGGCCCTGGGAAATCTCCAAAACAGCAAAATAATTTAAAGTACATATTGAAAACATTATTATTTTTATTTTAGAATGTGATCTTAGGAAGGTTAATAAAAAAAACTAGTAGTAGATATTTGGTCACTTAAAAAAGAATTATAGATGCCTGAGAAGAGCAAATAGTTTTGTTTGGCTACCTATGAATAAAAGAGGAAATAAAAAAATTAAAATAAGAATTATGATTTGTTTTGTTTGTAAATGACAAAGGATATTTTAAAATAAAGAACAGCAGCATAAGTTTTCAAAAACTATCAAGGTGACATACAGATTCCTGTCCCCTAAGCAAATTCACAAAAAAATAACTTTTTATCACCTCCTGTTAAAAGCAGACAGAATTTTCTAAGATTTGCTTGCAATTTTAAGAAAGAATAAACCAAATTCTAGCTTTTCATAATTTTAATATTTGGCAGAGACTTATTCACAAGCTTCTAATTAAAAAAAAAAAATTATGAACAAACTCATTAGACCTGAGCAAATTTGCAGAAGATTTAACATATTACAATGCTTGTTTTCACAGTTATCATTTACAGAAAATTACAAACCAAAGCAACTAAAATTTACTCTCTACAAACCTCCTACAATGGTCTACATCTATTTGAGTTTATTTTTCACTATCTTCTTACACTTTGGAACAGGCATTTTACATTAGGATGATGTTACTCTTCCTCTCCTTCTGTCAGCTAGAAGAGTCTCCATTATCTTGATTCACAATCATAGTGCTCTACCACTGTTACTTCTAGTACAGGTTCCATCACCAATATTAATTACGCTCTAAGGAAAATAACTAACTGCCATTACATAGAAATAATGGAGGGGTAAGTAATTGAGAAATTTCATTCCCAAGCATTTTAGAAAATCACAAATACAATCTGGGTCCTTTTTAAGTAAGAGAAATCAGCATGTATACTAGTTTGATCCAGAAATGTAGCTTACTCTTTAACAAATAAAAATTGTTGGCCAGTGTTTCAGTATTCTATATTACTTAAAAATTATCCAAATGGGCTTGGTGGCACATACCTGTAATCCCAGTGACTTGAGAGACTGAGGCAAGAAGACCACAAATTCCAGGGCAGCCTGAGCAACTTAGTGAGACTCTGTTACAAAATAAAAATAAAAAGGATCCAGAATGTTGAGCATCCCTGGACTAAATCTCCCCAGTACTGCCAGAAAAAAAAAAAAAAAAAAAAAAAAAAAAGAATTCCAAATAATGCTAAGTAATTAGTTTTAATATTAGTTCTAAGTATTGAAGTTAACTCAGGAATATGAAATTATGTTTAAACTGATACAAAAGATAACTTTTAAGTTTGTTAGAGTTATAATACAATTTACTTGAATACATAATTGTTTTAATTTTTTTTTTTTTCTTAAATTGTAAACACTAGCCTGGCACAGTGGCTCACTCCTGTAATGGCAGCAGCTCAGGAGGCTGAAGCAGGAGATCTCCAGTTCAAAGCCAGCCTCAGAAATAGCGAGGTGCTAAGTGACTCAGTGAGACCATCCCTAAATAAAATACAAAATAGGGCTGGGGATGTAGCTTAGTGGTGCCCCTGAGTTCAATTCCAGGTCCTAAAAAAAAAAAAAAAAAAAAAAAATTGTAAACAATACATGGAAATAATATTAGCTTATCTAATCAATAAACAGAAAAAGGAGTTAAGGAAATCTAGGTTTAGTCTCTTCACTAGAAAACAAACTCAAATCTTAAATAAATAAATAAACCAACAAATAAATGGCATGCTTATATTATACTTCCACAGAGAAATGATATAGATATACTGCTATTTTTAAATACTGAAATGTTTAAACTAGTTTCATTTGTTCTTAGAGTCACCTTGATTATATAAACTTGCTTTTCATATAGAAAGGCTTCTTTCTTGCCAGTTCTGTCAAAAGGGCTTTTTTTCTTCAGAATCTAAATTTCTTAAAATTTTAGAACTTTAGTTTTTTTTTTTAATTTTCTGGGAATTATCGTAACTTTAGATTCATCTGTTTGTCCTTAATAAGAAATAAAAACTGAACTCTATTATTATAACAAATTTTATACCAAATATTTTAATACCTTCCAGAGCTATAAAAATATTCCATCCTCAGTCAATGAGCACCAAGTTTTTTCACCACTACAGACAGGCTGGACACTCATAGCTCCAGCTCTGCAGTTTCTGCTATAGGTTAAAGTAAACACAAAAACACACCAAACTCATGAGTTAGTTTTTACTGTTGCCGAAAGCTCGGTCCTTGTCCCTGATGCCAATCCAATAATGATGACGTGATTTTGAGAAAAAGGATAAAGAAGGTTTATTGTTTTGCTAGTAAAGGAAAAACACATAGGACTACTGTCCCAAAGGTTGTGATTCTGCCCATCAGCAGGAACAGGGGGCTTTTAAAGAGGTGACTCAAAGGCTACATTCCATGTGTTTTCTGTCTGGAATCCTAATTCGCTAGTTAATTTGGGAGAAGTCATTTCTGAGATCTTCTGATAAGTATCCCCAAAGTCTGGATTACTTCCTTCCTATAGTGGGTGTGTACACAAAGACAGATAACTCTGCCTAGGATGGGGAAGAAATGTAATCCTGTTTCCCCTGAGATGAGGGAGGGGGAGATATTAGGTAGGAGCAGGGACAGAGGAAGAGAAAGAAACATCTCCACTTTAAAAATAAGTTGCAGTGGCAGAGCAGCCAGGGTTATATATTCAAAGCATAAAGTGGACCACTGCTATATGACCTCAAAGACCTCTTTCCCAGAGGGAATGAAATATTTTTGTGATTGATTTGAGTTTACAAATAGACAGTCTGACAAACAAACAAACAAACAAAAAGCCTTTAAATAGGCAGGATACATTTTCTATCATCTCTTACCTAATCACCCTTATCTACTCAACAGAGATTGGGGCTTCAGCCAAAGGGGATTATTGGGGCTTCAGCTGAAGAGAGATAGCATTGACTAAGGAAGTAGGCTGCTCCCTGAACAAAGCAAACTCTTAATGAATTGCTTGGGTAGGCTAGGGTCTGTTAATTTCCAGCAGCCAGGGGCACATGACTTTCAAACATCCAAAAGATGTTTCTTCTTGTGTACGAGAATGGATCTTGGGAATTCATGGTCAACTTGTACTCTGGTGCTATCATCCTGTACAAATACCCTCGCCATGTGGCTCCATCTGGGCCTTCCAGTAGGATTGAAAGACTTTAGGTGCTCGGGCTAATATAACTGCTGAAAAAGGGCAGGATAGAAGAAAACGCATACCAGCTTGAGTAGGCTATCACCATGTCTACATGCAGAGCTGAGTAGAACTTCACCCAAAAGTTAAGGCAGCAAAGGTATAGAGATAATGTGAAGACACAAGTCACATTCCAGTCACTTATTAGACATTTGCAGGTCCAAAGAAAGAGACTGTTAAAAACTTAGCTTGAGCTATTTCTTATAAGTGCCTTTATTAATGAAAACTGAAACTTAAGGCTATCCAATCAGAATCTATCAACTAACTTACAGTTATTTATAACAAGGGACTCTCCAACAGGATAAGCTAAATAGGGCAACTGCATAACCACAACCAATCAAACATTTTCTTTGCTTTCCTTCCCTATTTGCATTATAAAAGCTGTCTCCTTGCTTTCACTCGGTGGAGTCCCCAAACTACCTCTGATTTAGAGTTGCCTGCTTCATGAATCATTGTTTGCTCAAATGAACTTTAAAGTTTTGTTGTGAACAACAACAAAAAGAGTCAGTGTTTTTAGCAAACATGACTTTCGAGTTCCCAAAAAGTACCTTAAGCAACTCTTATCATCCTAACCCACACATCAGAGGTGTTATCCACAGCAAAGCTAGTGGAAATTCATAAGGCATTGCCTAGCTATGTGACCTCCAAAATCAGTGATATTTAAATTGTCTGAAATTAAGTGACACTAAGTTTATTTCGATTTTTCCCAGGTAGCCATTTCATCTTGTGCAAACATCCTGCTTGTGTGGCTCTATCAAGGTCCCATGATGAGTCTGTTGAAAAAAGCACATAGGTAAAGAGGCAGCATGCCATACTACAGGACTAATAGTTTATTGCACCCAGAGGTTATTTTGTTGTCCCAGGCTTTTGTACCCCCATAGTAGTCCCTGACTGTCTCAAGACCATAACCATACTCTCATCTATTACAGCTACTAACAGGCAATAAATTATTGTCTGTGCATGAATCAGATTTGCAGATACAGAAGATACTCTTTCAAGTAGTTGAAAATAGCTGTGTATTTTGATACTGCTGTGGTTTGGATGTAACACATACAAAGATGTATGTGTTAAAGGCTTGCTCTTCAGCTAATGATACTGTTGAGAAATGTTGAGGACTTTGATAGGTAGGCTCAGAGAGGGAAGTTAGGTCATTTAGGTCACTGGGGGTGTGCCCTTAAAGAGGATATTGAGATTCTAGCCCCTGTTCGATCTTGTTTGCTTCTCAGTGACAAAGATAATGTTCTTAATTGTTCTCAGTAGCCTATTAACAATAAATTGTGATTCAAATAGAGCTGATGAAATTACATTACTTTATATCCTATATTTTTATTCCATATCCTGTTGTCCATAATTCACTGTCAAGTTAGAGATTATACAAAGTGACCATGCCCAGTGTAATGTATGTTCTAGGAAAAGAACATGTGACATTGGACTTCTTCATTGTATAATATATCAGAGATGCTTAAAGGCTCAACAAAATGTATCCCAAAGTACTATTACAGTATGCTTAATCCTAGAATTTATATAAAAGACCACTCTTTGCACAAATATTGCACACATTCTCAAGATCCAATTATTTTTGCACTGATTTTTTTCTTTAAATTAGAAAAGGTAGCTAACCTTTGACAATGTGATTAAAATCAGTCACCTTAAATTGTGGAACACTTGGCTATCAACATTAATTTCCTGTAAACACTACAGGAAATTCATTACATTTTCATACTTTTCTTCTTCCCTTTCCCCATCCCCTTTTTCTTCTTTTTTTTGTTTTTAGTACCAAGGATTGAACCCAGAAGTGCTTGACAACCAAGCCACATCCCCATCCCTTTTTCTTTTTTAATTTTGAGACAGGTTCTCACTAAGTTGCTAAGGGCTTGGGCCTTGTTAAGGGCCTTGCTAAGTTGCTGAGGCTGGTTTTGAACTTATGTTTCTCCTGTCTCAGCCCCCTGAGTCACTGGAATTATAGGCATTTGCCACTGTGCTAGGCCAAATCACCCATTTCTTTATTGACTTTTTTCTTCTCTAGTTAATTAGAACTAAGTGTAATGATACACCTTTCTCTTTTTGTCTTAGTAAAGTTCCTATAGATGTCATGGCTTTTGTCTTTGAGAGAGAAATCAATACAAGAGAACCAAAATAACTTTAGAAGGCATTTAGAATAAAAAGGAAAAAGAAATGATTCATACACTTGAAAAAAACCTGGCATTTTGGTTTTATGGTTTGGTTTTCTGGTAAGATACAGGCAACTGCTAAAGTGTTTCCTCCTCCTCCTCCTCCTCCTCCTCCTCCTCCTCCTCCTCCTCCACTTCCTCCTTCTCCTCCTCTTGTTCTTCTTCTGGTATTTGGAATGAAACACAGGGGGAATTTAACACTGAGCCGTATCCCCAGTACTTTTTATTTTAAGACAAGCTCTCACTAAGTTGATAAGGGTCTCTCTAAATTGCTGAGGCTGGCTTGGAACTTTCACTCCTCTTGCCTCAGCCTCTGGAGTTGCTGGTAGTACAGTTGTACACTACCATGCCCAGTTTGAGTGTTTTTTGGTTTACTTGTTTGTTTGTTTGTTGTTATTGTTTTGTTTTGTTTTAGAGCTTTGTAGTAGTTGGATTCATCTTGACATATTTATACATGTATAGAAATCTACTTCAGTTCATAATCCCCACTGGAGGGTTTTTTAGTAATAACACTACTCCCCCTCCAGAAAAAAAAAAAAAAAAATTTAAGGCATCAAAAAATCTACCCTTGCATTCTCAGAAAAACCTATCACAATTTACAGCAAAACCCTGTCAAGTTCACTGCCAAGAGAGCTGGAAGGGGACAGATAAACAAGGAGGGTGAGGATGGAAACATCTGCACAGAATCAAGAGAATCTGGTACTTTTTCTTTTTTTCTTCCCAAACTGAAAGAAATAGGGGTGACCATCCCTTTCTCTGCCCTATCAAGAATAACCACATTCTGTTTGATGCTTCTGTGAGCTTAATGGAAGCCTGGCTGAATCATTCTAATCCTCATGAACTCCCTCCCTGTGAGTGACACGGCAGGAGGGCAGTGAAGCAATCTTGCTAATCCATGTATCACTTTTAAATGATTCAATCCTTTTCAGGTTCATGTTCAGTTTTTCTCATTTCTGACTCTTCAGTATGGCCTCTGGGCGTGTTGGGGCTTGTGTGAACTCAGAGAACAAAGGGTAAATGGCACCAGAGATCCACATGGGAGCTGTCTATGGATCCTGCTGGGCTGGGCTGATCTCTGTTCCCTGTTACCACTGAAACACAGCAGGATGCTTAGTGAAGCACATAGGCTCAGCTCTTTATCCTGACCCTAGGCCAGACTCTCTCAGCATCCTCTGGAAACTTCTGGCCAAGAAATTACGTGAAGGCAGGGACATCAAGTTGGATTCATTCACTCTCCAAGGTCACCCCACTGCATTACATTGGAATGTCTCCTACTAGAGGCCTAAGGACACAGGCTGTTTCCCTCAGTGTTCTCAGACTCTTACTTTCCTGAGTGTTTCTAACACATTTACCTTTCTGGAATTTCCAATTGTTAAGAGAAGACATACAGGTGAACACTTCCTTCTGCCTCTTGACAGTCTTCCCCAGGCACTTCCCTAATCTGAAAGAGGTGAGCTTTCTCTTTCCATTTCCTCTCTGGAAAGAACCCAGACCCAGCCACAGCCTCTTTATTTTAAAGAAACACTTGGCTAGTAGTCGGCTTAGACTTGAGGGAGGTGATGTATTTCTCTACTAGTTGGAAGAAACACTGAGATCTAGGGATCTCAGGCATGTGCTCAAAATGCAAGCTGCTCTGTTACCGGGGTCTGGAGATGACTAAGCAGGGGTACACATTGCCATACATAATGTCAAATATAGTATTTCTGTTACAGACATTTAACTGTTGCTTTTTAAAGTACAGTAAGAATATTTTGGGGGGAAGATCATACAGTAGATTATTTTTGTTCCTCTAAAAACATGAATGAGGTTATGGGTTGCATGAAAATGAGAATTCTTTGAGTAAATAAGTTTCAGTGTGCCTCAAATGCTTAAATTGTATGCATTAGAAAATCACATTCGCTCACAGTAATTCATTCATTTAACGAACTCATAGTGATAGAGATAAAACAACATAAAAAGCAATCAGGGCCTCTACACTTACAGAATTTTGATGTGAGGCAGGAAAATGTACACTATAGAAGCATGTAGACATAAAATACAGATGCTTAGATCTTCATTATGCTACCACAGAAGCCAAGTAAGAATATTTTTCCAAGATAACATTATTAAATGGCCTTATTTGAGACAAAGAGATTTTTTCAGTAGAATTAAGTTGCTATGGAAACATATTTTCATCTCCTGGTTTGGGGAAATGAAGACACTAAAATATCTTTTGTGACCACTGCAATGATCAGTCATTTCTACTTCTAAGGTAAAGAGGCTGGTAATATGCTTTGCTAAAATTAATTTTTTTTAAAGTTTTGTTGAGGTATGCCCTACTACAATAATACATGCTTGCTCAATTTTAGCTGTAATTATTTGTTCAATGCCATCACATGCAAGGTCATATAAACCAAACATATAACAGATTTAAGGTCAATAATGGGAAGGATAAATAAAGACATTGGTTTCAAAAGCTGAAGGTCTTTAATTAATCAAAAGACAATGACTTCTTGGTAATGGGTTATAGGAAAATAGTCATGAACACATACTTTAACTTGTGAAGCTTCATAATTTTTTCATAATTTAAAATTTAAGATATGTCTTAGAGATATGAAAATGGGAAAAAATTTGATAGCTTTGGAAGTTATCAAAAACAGCTGCTGGGCAAAGTAATGAAAATAAATAAGCTTCTTTAAACTGCAGATTAAAACTGAAAAAATACAGGAGTGTTATGAATGGACCCAAAAATGAGAGAAAAACTTAGTCAGCAAAAACATTTTCATTAATTTGAAAATAAGTTTTTTAACTATCTGCCAAACACTAGTGGAGTGCTAAAAATAAAATAGGGCAGGATATCAGTTTGCAGTGCTGGGGATTGAATCCAGAGCTTCATGTGTGCTATGCAAGTGCTCTACCATTGAGCTACATCCCTAGCCCTATTAATAAAATAATTTATATTTTTTATCTGACAAGGGCTCATGAATAAAATAAACACATTTGCTTTTCCTTTCTTTTAAGGAAGACTCCTAGGTTCCTTGGTTTTCAGTTCTGATTTTCTGGAGGTAGGTGGGGAGACACTATTGTTTTGCTCTCGAAGGTTATGCCCATAAGAGAATTAAATAAAATTATTCAAGAAAGGGGAGTGCACTGATGTTGGTGCTTTGAGCTGGAGTGGGAAAGTGGTCTAAGCCCTGTGGCCCCTAATCTGAGAGAAGAACTTGAATTGTAAAATTTATTTAGGTGGCAGGAACCTGGGGGTAGAGGGTATGTGTTAGTTACTCAAGAATGGAAGGCCAGAGGAAGCATAGTCTTTGAAATCAGATAATACACAGAAACAACCTGTGAGTTTGTCTCCTGGCCCATGCTGAGGCGCCACAGTCCTTCATAGCAGCAGGAGCCTGGGCAGAAAGAATCTGCAGTAACACTACTGATGAAAGCAAGCCAAGGAGAGCCCTTCCCTAATTTTCTTGTTGCCTGAGACCATGTGTTCTGCTCCAACTAGTGGGAGCTGGTGCAGGGATAAGCCAAGAGTTGACTCATGATGGATTCTCCTCCATGTGGGATAGAAAGGTTGGAAGAGATCCAATTTGGTTCATAAAAAATAAAAGAAATGTGTCTTTTTCCCTCTGCAATTCCCGTCAGTTACACAAAGTGAATTAAGACACAATGCCTTCAGACAAGTATGGTGTCTAGATAAGTATATGTGCAGACAGCAATGGTGTGGTGCAGGCTGTGCACAGGATACAAGAGAAGAATGTCATCACTCGAGAAAAGTAAGAGGAAAAACTCAAATACCAAAAATTATGGATGTTAATATTTTGATATATTTAAGTTGTAGAGAGGAATTTGCTTCTTCTGACCTACCTGGATCATTCTTTTTTTTTTTTTTTTTTTCAAAATAATATTGAGACTACGAAACAGAAATTTTTTATCGCAACTGTACTTGTCCTTTGTAATTTGGAAACATGTCACAACTAAAGGCACAAACATAAAAAGAAGTAACATGTTCTAAATTCCACCAGGCTATTTAAGTGAATATTTGCTATTGCATAATCAGGTAAACTTCGACCAGCAACTCCTTTGTGTTTTGCCCACTTGAGAACTGTAAATCCTTCAGATCTAACCTATAATTGTAATAGGATGAAAATGAGAGGAAAGAAGCAGAGAAAAAAAATGCACCAAAGACACTTGCATCATGCCATGAAGAAAGGAAGCACACTAATGGAATCTTTGCATTAAAGAATTTCAGAAATTGTACTGAGCACCTATGGACTCCCTTGTAGAACAATACAGAAAAAATTCTAGGCCTCTACTTTCCACCAACCCAACTCACGGCCATAGGAGATTGAACTGAGGGAGGGAAGCAAAGAGAGAAAAGGATGGGAAGTAGTGCTTCTTGGAGGGAACAGAATTGACTTATCCTTCTGTGTCCTACAATGTAAATACTTCTGCCTCAAGGCCCTAGTGTGGAATTACAGGCAATGCACAGCAACATTAAGGGGGCTTAAATTTGTGAGAAGGATTAATCTTCATTGCTAGCAAGCTTATTTTATATTTATTTTTATAAAATTATAAAATAACTTTTTTTTTTTTTTTAAATACTGAAACACATAAGGAGCATTTAGCCAACTGCTCTAAGAGAAATGTTCCCAGTGCCACTGGCTATTTCTGTGTCATTGATGTGCCAGTTATTTCATCTTGATGCACCATAGTATAATTACATGGTCATGAGGTAGGAGAGACATAGCTAAACTGGAAGGCACCTCATCTTGCTGTCTTTGTGGCTATAACATAGAAAAATAAGTTGACCTTAAGCCAGGTAAAGGATCTAGAAGTTGCAGGTATGCATGTACAACATATATAGCTAATAAAAATATATTAACTATGAGGTAGGCACCTTGTTTTGTCTTAATAGAATTCTAGTTTGTTCCTGCAAGAAGTTAATAACTAAACAATGTGGATAATTATTATGGGGGAGATTATTATCCCAAACTACAGGTAAAGTTATACCAGGGTTAACTTTCAGTTGTGTTAGAGCCATTTATGGTGTAAATATTTACATAACTTATAGGCAAACAAAAGACTGGTTCTCTTGGTTACCCAAGATACATATCAGAATTGGCCTGTTTTCCTTGTGTAATTTTCTAGTTTTGAATCATGATTTTTCATAATTATGTTAAATACCAGTAATCATAAATTGGCAGGTACAAATCAGGGTTGGTGTGACTATGACTCATTTTCACATGTATCCTGCACACAGCAAGAAACTTTTAGTGTAGGGAAATGTTCAAGTTGGAAGAAATAGGGTATTAAGCTTGAGGGTCAGAAATATCTGCCTGAGTTTATCACTGACTTAACTTTATTTTTATTTTTATCCTGAATCCTTGGAGCTAGATAGGTTTGCTTACTTATTAACTGTACAGTAAATACAAAGTAATATTTGAACAACTTTGCTTTCTCAAATAGATAATGCCTCGTGTGCTACAGTACCACATAAAGAAAAGTTATCATAATCTTTCTTAAAGAAGTGTCTCTAAGTGTATAGCACTGTTGAGCAACCATCAAATATATTTTTAAATTTAAATTTGTTTTTCAATTGATACATAAAAACATTTGTACATATTTATTGAGTTAGATATTTTTAGTAGAAGTTCCTTTTTACTTATGAGAGGAAAAATTAATTTTACATATTTTGTTAATGGGAAAAATATCAAAAGGACAAGAAGGTACCCAAAAGTTTTTTTATTGTATTACAAAGAAAACCTTAAGTAGAGGTTCAAATTAAAATAACAATTCCTTTTAATTATGTGAGTTCAGTATCAAGACTGGTGGATTTGAGACAAATCTTGGTAACAGAAGTTCAATGAACTTCTTGAGAAAGATTAGGCCTTTTTCTAATACAGATCAGTGATTTGGGTTATAAATTAATGCAATGGCCACTGTGGAACATTTCACTGCACAACCTTTGAAGTTATACTATAGTAAAAGTATGAGTATGTTCAGTAAAAAATGGACAGCTATGGAACTTATTTGGTGGCACTAAGCCCAGAATTATGCAATATGTTAAATTGTATATTTAACTCAATCAGAAGTTGGAAAAGAATAAATGTCATTTCTCTTTTATCTGGCCAATGCTTCCTCTATTTAAATGTCTAATGTAAATGCAATCGTGAACATTTGATGAAAACACACCAGAATGAGTTTGTAACAGAAATGAAAAGTTTTGGTGAAGGATCTTTTCTTTGTCTATTGTAGGCCATGGCCTTCTTTGCTTTGATGTGAAATGCTATGAGTCAGCTTCTATGATTTATACAAAAAAACTCTCAACTTCTTCTAGTAAGAGCCTACTATAATGTTCTTCTTTGCCTTGTATTTGTAAAAGAAAAAGATACTGGTGGCGTACACTTGTTATTTACAGGTGTACATACCAAATATATAATATAACAATAGTGAATATAAATTTTCTCATCAGTAAAATCAAGGTACTAATGTTAACAAGACTTTGTTTTATAATTTTTAAATGAAATATCATCTATAAAGTACTCAATAGAGTTCCTGGAATCTAGCAATAATAGTTACCAAATTTTTATTTCTTATTACCAAGTTTTTATTTTCTTGATTTCTTTGCAGAAGACAGAGATAACTTGAGACTGATTGAAAGAATCCTGAAGATTGCTTGAAGAGTGAAGTGCAAAGCAGCCAACTTATTAAATGTTCTTTTTGTGTTTGTACTGTATACAGTTGCATCAGAGCTTTCTGTTCCTACATGCAGCTCTTTCAAGTGCTGAATCTGAGTTTCCCTTAGATCACAGTTCTCTGAGTGCAGCCCCAATGTGTCAGCACAGAGCTGGCCAACAAGGACAAGTCTGAATTCTATTAAGGAGTCACAGCTTGCAAAATTAGTTGAACATGGAGATTTCTTAAATGGAAATTCTCCATTGTTTTTCTACGTTTTCAAATATGGCAAGGCAGTAATATTGAAGGAATCTTAAAGATTTTATGAAAATTTATTTGCTTTTTTTCCTGTAGGATTTTCTCCCCTAGGAATCATAAATGTCTGAATAACTTGAGTTTGAAACTAATATATGCATGATTCTACCTGTCTTTGCCTCAAGCTCATTACATATTCTAGAGAGAAAATATTCATGGTTTACATGGCTAGTTTTTAATATCCTTTGTATCCTCTGAGGGTCATTTTTGGAGTACTTTGCCTAGAGAACAAGCAATAGTGATCCAGACAAAAGAGGTAAAACAACAAAACCAGAAGAGACATTGAGATGAAGAAAAGTAAAGACAAACAGATGAGATGCAAAAATGTTATAGAGCACATTAATTTCTAATATCAGGCAATTTAAAGAGTGCTTTCTTTTCACTTTAACCAAGAGATAATAGCAATGAAAATTCACTATAAATTACATAATTCTGAACTTTAATCACTATGAAACATTAATGTACATGAGCTTAAAAAAAAAAAAAAAGCCTCATTTAACTTTCCCCCCAAAAAAGCCTGCTTTAGGAAGACAGCAATCTCTTTTGACCTTTCTTTGGTATATATGAAACTCTAAAGGCTGTCTCCTGAATATTTGTTCATTTACTACACATTTTAAAATATTATCCCCTATAAAATGAATCAAGTCTTTTGTATAATATACATATTTCAGCCTTTAATTCAGGATACTCCTTGGAGTTTGACATCATTGCATTCCATTTTCTAACAACAAATACTCCTTTAGACCAGACTCTATGTTGCCTCTTAAACTGAAAGATCATTCAACCACTGCACTTTAGCTCATGCGGTTTCAGAGTCAAAAATGTACAACTGGAGACATGAAAAATTGTGCTGTATATGTGTGATATGAATTGAATTGCATTCTGCTGTCATATATAACAAATTAGAACAAATAAATTTTTTTTTAAAAAAAAGAATGAAGTCAAAAGAAGCAAACAACAACAACAAAATGCCTAGACAGCTTTTATCTATGCAAGTTCCCATCTATGCTGACCTCACTCCTCAACAGAGCATCCCCTGGACTTCTTTTTTCAGAGCTTGTTGAGGGTTTGTTTTCTGAGCCACTCACTGCACTTAAGGATTTGTTAGCTACTGCTCTCCTGAGTATTTCTCACCACACTGGTGAAAGGCAGCATGCTGCTTGAAGGCAGCCCTTTACCCTGGTTTTTACATTGTCAATTCAGTAATCATGTGAGGGACCTAATCACCCTGTTTGGCCCCAGGCACACTGACGTCCTTAAGAAGTTCTGTCTACAGTCAGGAGGCTCATAATCACCTAGTGTATTCCCTAATTTCTGTCTCAGTAGAGACAAATCAGTGGCAATATTTTTTTGTTGTTGTTGTTTTTAAACTAAGGCTTAGCTCAGAGGTTCTCATATTTTGAGATGGCGGGCAGGACTAGAGAGTATGTGAAGCTTATGAATCAATATTTTTAACATGTATACCCAGTTGTTTTATTGCTCAGCCAGGTACAAAAAAATTGGAAAGGGTTTATTAATCATGATTATTCATTATTAATCATGATTAACTCATGATTTTATCTATATTCTTTTTCCTTTTTTCTTTCTTTCTTTTTTGTTTTTTGTTTGGTACTAGAAATTGAATACAGGGGCACTTAACCCCTGAACCACATTTCCAGTCCTTTTTTATTTTTAGATGGATCTCACTAAGTTGCTAAGGCTGCTTTGAACTTGCCATCCTCCTGCCTCAGCCTCCCAAGCTCCTGGGATTACAAGTGTGTGCAAGCACACCTGGCTATATTCATCTTTGAAATATTCCTTTAAGCAAAATTTTTAAATATAACTAGTGACTAAGGATAGATTAAACCTTTGAATTTATATCAACCTATTGGCTCTGGAAGTTTGAACAGTTTAAAAAAGTGATTTATCCATTTATCCTTTCTTAAAGAATTTAAAAATATATTGTTGATCTTGAGACCCATTTCAAAGTCTAACAACCTTCAAAAATAGTAGTGAGGTTATTCTGACATGGCTTCTTTCTTTCTTTTTTTGTTTTTGTTTTTCTAGGCTTAAACTCAGAGCTTTGGGAATTCTAGGTAAAATTTCACCACTGATCTACATTCCCAGGTTTTATTATGGTTCTGGGGATTGAATCCAGGAGCACTTTTGTCACCACCATGCCTGGCAAGATGATTGATTGTTTAAAAGAGATATTTAAAGAATGTTCCAATGCAGTTCTAGTTTATTGTTTTATAGTGATTCTAATACTATTGTTATTAATAACATTAATATAAAATAACTAGAAAATAGTTATATTTCTTAAGTAATTTAAAAATAGTACTTGGTATTAACAGAAGCTAATTGTGTTTTCTACAAAAGTGTGAGGACTTAAGTACTGCACTTCCACCAATTTGTTTGTGCTTGTGGTAATTATGTAATAATTTTGAGCTATATTTTGTTCATCTTCAAGAGAAGAATATTTATGCCTCCTTGTAACCCTATAAGTAGATTGCAAGAATTAATTACATCCTTACAATATATATAGCTCTTTAGCACCTTATAAATAAATATAAGAAATACCCAATGTATTATTATTACTATAACATTGGTAGGAGATTTTTTTTCTTTATGGATTGTTGGATGACACCTGTACATTATATATTTAATAAGTCACTTTTATAGAATTTTAAGTTTTTTATATTTGAGTATATTTTCTTGTTTCATATTTCTAAGGAGTACTTTTTAAGAGGAAATTATAATTGGAGTGCTATCGCTACTAATCTTGTTAAATAACACAACTCTTAAAACCAAAGATTTTTTGATTTGTAGGGTATCTATTGGTCCGACTTCCCATTCAGGGCAGTCATCATCTATATCCTGCTTGAAAAACAATCATCTAAATCCTATTTGACTTTCTCTTAGAGAACTGGGAAAAGCAATGCTTTACATTTCAAAATTTCTAAATAAACCATGCAATGAAGACTAACAAAATGAAAAGTTTATTATTAAAAAATGTCTTAAAAATCAGCACACTTCTAGCAAGATTAATAAGAATAAAATAAGACAATGGATTTGGAATGAAAAAAGTGAGATGATTACAGATGTCTTATACAAAAAAAAAAAAAAGAGTATATTATTATGGACCTTATGGGGCTGATTTCAGAAACTTCTATTAAATTAGAATGAAAAGATAAGTATACTTAAAGAGAAATGGAGAAGCTAAGAACTTTGGGTCAAGGTGACCTCATTAGGTCAGGCTAATTCAAAGCCCCCCATCTCCCTTCTTGGTTTCCAGAAAACCCCTTAAAGGGAAATCTCTGTTTCCATCTCTGTGACTGAGGGTGGCTAATATACTCACGCTTCAGTGCTAAAGTCTTAGATTTGCTTTTAGGTTACACACAAAAATGAATACAAGCTGGCACATACCTAGAATCCCAGCTACTCAGAAGGCTGAGGAAAGAGGATGCATAAGTTGGAGACCAGCCTAGGAAATTTAGAAAGACCCTGTCTCAAAGCAAAATAAAAAGAACTGGGGATGTATCTCAGTAGTAGTGTTTGCCTAGCATGTACAAGGCCCAGGGTTCAATTCCTAGTACAACAAACAAACAAATAGGTAGCTTATGGTGACTAAAAGGATATTATAAGGTGCATATAAATCTAAAACTTCAAGTATAAATCAGAATAAAAGTTATGAGATGGTTCTAAATTTGATTTTTTTAAAAATATCTCACTTGCTGCATTGCTGGCAGTGGAACCCAAGGCCTTGCATTTAGTAAGCAAGCTCTCCACCACTGCATTATATCCCCAGGCCCTATAAAGTGATTGATTTTGATCCTAATTTTTTTCTTAGTTGAGATTTTACTATGTATATGTATATGTGCACATGTGTCCTGTCAGAGATTGAATGCAAGACTTCACATGTACTGAATATGTGCTCTGCTACTGAGTTACAATCCCGACTCTTTACTACACTTAAAATAACTTTAATTATTGAGAAGAAGTATTCAAAAAACATGTCTTGAGGAATAGAGGCCTTGAATAATAATAATTACCAATTGAGTACATTAGAGTATCTTTCATATGGAGAAAAAAAGTAATTTAGAGAATGGTAACTAGAGGCAATGAATTCAAAATTTTCCATTTAATTAGTTAGATTACTTTTAGTTTCTTACTGAAGTGTGATTATGAAATATGTTTATTTTTCTACTGTATAGAAAAAGTTCCTCTTTTTTTTTTTACTATGTAACATAATATATTGTATAAGTGACCTGTAAATGATGCAATTTTCAGTTTTTGTTTGTTCACTGGTACATAATTAGGCTTATGCCCTTTGAAAAGAATTATCATACCCCTAAAGACCTGAAACTGTAAAATTCCCAGAAGAAAACATGGGGGCAAGGTTCTTTCTCTTTGGTCTTGGCAATGGTATTTTTTGGATGGAACATCAAAAGCACAAGCCAAAAAAATAAATAAATAAAATAAACAAATGTGACTACACTAAACTAAAAAGCTTCCGCACAGCATAGGAAGCAACAAAAGATAGCCTACATTTGGGGGAAAAATTTGCAAACCATATATAGAGTTAAAAGCCTAAATATATAAGGAGGTCATGTAAAAAATATAAGGAAAAAGATAAAAGAAGAAAGAAAGCCAAATAAACTGAAAAATATGCAAAGGACCTGAATAGACATTTCCCCAGAGAAGACATGTAAATGGTCAACAGGTATATGAAAATGTACTCAACATCACTAATATCAAGAAAACAATACAAATCAAAACCACAAGATACTGTTGTACAATTGTTGGGATAGCTTCCTTCAAGAAATAGCAAGCAGTGGTCTGGGTACAGAGAAAAAGAACCCTTGCACACTGCTGATGGGAATGAAGACTGGTACAGTTAATGTGGAAAACAGTATGGAGGCTCCTAAAAAAATTACAAATAGAAATACCAGATGACCCAGTGATCTGTCTTTAGGGAATACATCTGAAAGAGATGAAATCACCACCTGGTAAATATATCTGCAGTCCGACATCATTGTAGCACTGTTTACAATTGCCAAGAAGCAGGAACAACCTAAGTATAATATAATAATTATTATATTAATGAATATAATAATT
This sequence comes from Marmota flaviventris, assembly GCF_047511675.1. NCBI lineage: Eukaryota > Metazoa > Chordata > Mammalia > Rodentia > Sciuridae > Marmota > Marmota flaviventris. Next base: position 66,639,531 of record NC_092508.1, read on the forward strand.
CCACAAAGGAATATTAATTCAGCCTCAAAGATTTCCTACCAATTGGAAAATTGTAAACCTAGAAGATGTTATGCTAAGTGCAAAAGTCAGATATAGAAAGAAAAATATTGCATGCTCTCACTTACATGTGGAATCTTAAATACAAAACATGAAGTCTAATACCTACATGGCTTAGGTGTAAAATAAATATTTTGTGTTATTTTTCCTATTTTAAAAAATTAGCAAATACATAGGGAAAAAATAGCATGTAGGTTACCAAGGACACATGGTAGGGGTGGGGGTTGGGTCAATGTGTATAAAGGTACAATTATGTAGGACAAGTCAGTCTAGATATCTAGTGTACAACAAGAGGATTAAAACAAATAAGCAGATGAAACAAATTATGATACTTGTACAGGTTGGCTTGAGAGACAAAATACAAGATACCCACTTAAATTTGAACTTCAGATAAATGGTGAATAATTTTTTATTTTTATTTATTTATTTATTTATTTGGTACTAGAGCTTGAACCCAGGGGTGCTCTAACTCTGAGCTATATCTCTAAATCTTTTTATTTATTTATTTTTTATTTTGAGAGAGGGTCTTGTTAAGTTACCCACGTTGGCCTTGAACTTGTCATCTTCCTTGCCTCAGTCTCCCCAGTAGCTGGGACTGTAGGCATACACTGCTCTGCTGGGGTCAACAATGGGTAAATTTTTGACAGAGGCATTTCCCTTGCAATATTTACTTATACCAAATCATTTTCTATCTTTTGTCTGAAATTCAAATGAACTGGACATCCTATATTTTTATTTATTAAATCTCTCAATACTATTATAAGCCTCAGTTTTCTGATAAATATAATGGATAGTTTAAGCTCATGATTTGTAAAGTCTTAGATTTAATATTGCATGACTTCTGTTAGACTATTTTTGTAGAGCATGATAATTTGCTATACTTGTCATTCAAACCTTGAAAAACAGATTATCATACTATAGTAACACCATCTTATTGATGAAAAAAAGAACTTGAAATTTTTCTATCAGATATAAAATTATAAATTTCCACTAATCAAATATGATCACTGCAGAATGCTTAGTTTCACTGGATTGACTTGACACTGAAATTTAAAAGATGTGCTAATGCTGAAATGACTTAGGTAATTTATTGTTTTTTTGCTAGACATCTATAACCAATGTCAACTGAAGCACAGAACTCACAAATGGAAGGGTTGTGTTCCAAAACCACCAGGAGTATGTTCCATCAACTTCTTAAATTCCTCTACTTTCTCTGACATTGTTACAAAAAAAAAAAAAAGTGAGATATTTCAGAAAGAATTGGAAGGCAGCTCTTGGGTGTTGAAATAGCGTTAGCTACAGCTCAATGTGTTCTATGGCACTGACAGATTGCAAAATTTATAACATGCCTAAGAATCACGCCTGAAGTGAGAAGGCAATACTTACTCCAAATCAAATACATAGAGAGAAAAGTGGTCTTATATCTGCCAGATGTAAATTCTATTTTAGTAGCATTCCAAATAAAAGGTCAATGATTATCACAGATAATCCTTGTAAAGTCAAGGAATTCAGAGGTGAAAGTTGACATGATTTTATATTTTTTGTTTATCACAGAAGGAACATCTTAATCCCATTTTCTCTGTAGAAATATATTTACTTAGTACATTCTCAGAACTCTGTATGAGCATATTTATTTCTTGCTGACCAAAATTTTCCACTTCAATTAAGACCACAGAAAATTATAAAAATCAAGAAAATATACATTACTATTCCTAAAACATACACAGTATCTCCTGAAAATATTCAATCATATAAAAATGATGAAACAGTAAAATCGCCTAACTCAAGTAACTTCATTTATTTTTAGTTTGTTTTGCTTTCTTTTTCTTTTTAATTGATGCGCAATAGTTTTACATACTGGTGGGATTCATTGTTACATATTTGTACTGCATACAATATAACATAAAATTTAGCCAATATTATTCCCCAGTATTTCCCCTTCCTCCTTCTTCCCTTCCCCTGCTCCCTTTCCTCTAAGTAAATTTTTTCTTGCTACGTATCTCGTGATACCTGATAAACACTATAAACCCCAAAGAAAATACTCAGGTCAACAGTGATATGCATAATTTTTTCTAGTACCTCATTATCTGAAGACTTAGACCCTTTCCAGAGCTCTGGGTGTCCTCATGTGCTAGATATTCTGCCATGTCTGTTAACTCTATTATCTCATTTAATTTCTCAACAACCTTATAAAATAGGTATGACTTTTCCCAATTACTGGATGAGTTTAATTGAAAAAGAAAGACCTGAATTCCAGTAAGTTTATCATGCCATCTTTTCTGCTTTTCGAACACGTCTTTCCTCTTCTTCCGCAGTCACCATGGCAAAATAGCTAAAAACTAATGCTACATTAAAAAAATATATAGCGCATGTATACTAAAAATCAATAATTTCTACATGCTAGGTTGACTTCTGGCCATATGTTCTTTTATACTATCAAATTTCCAAAAAAAATATTTTATGAGCTATTTTCCTTGTCTGGTTGCCTTTGATGTTTCCAAGTAGATTCCTTTTATCTTGTTAGTGGAGAGAAATATATAGTTATTTCAACTGCAAATCCCTCACAGAATGGTCCTTAATATAAATACAGAGGAATCTGATTTAAATCTAGCCTGTAACATTCTATAGTTTTTAGAATGTTTTTGGTGGTTCTGTGACCCCACAATAGAACATAAACAATTAATAAGGAAACTTTACATTGTAGGGCACCTTTGTTTTATGATATAGTTAAGGCCCTGAGTTCCACTCCAGAATACATCTGAATTTCTGATCAACCCTGAATTTTTTCCCTCTGTTTTACTTCCCTGCTCTTCATATTCCATTTTCTTTTGGGTAGTGGGAGTTGGGGGGCACAGAGTGAGAATCCCAGCTGTTTTCTATTTTTTTTTTTTTTTTTTTTTTAGTTTTGAGAAAGGGTCTAAGTTGCTGAGGCTGGCCTCAAACTTGTGATACTCCTACCTGAGCCTTCAGTGTCCATGGGATAACAGGCATAGGCTACTGTGCCTGATTTTCACATTCATTTGGTGAAACTTAATACATTCATATCCCTGAAGTTTCCCCCAGACTGAAGTGAGTCCTTTGGGACAAGGCAGATTCAGGTAGCTAGTACTTTTGAAGGTGTCATAAAATTCAGAGATCAGAAAAGATATTCAGCATGTCATTTACATAATAATTTTTGTTTGGTATGGGTTAACATTTTTAAGGTGCCATGTTTACAGCAAGGTAACTATAATGCTATTGCAAAATAAAAAGTAAAAACCTTAAGAAACTTCAACTGTAGTAACAGCATTTGGGGCATGTCACTTAGTTCAGTTTTCAGAATGATATGATAAATATATGAATATCTTTGCAGGCTTTTAAAAGTCTCAAATTAGACTCAGTCTGTGAAAGTACTATGCAACATGACGTCTTGTTATTATTAGGCTCTCTCTCTATATATGAATTTAATACATTTTAAATCCATGAACTTGATTACTCAACATAGATGAAGAAAAAAATAAAGAACTGAGAGATCATAAGTTATTTCTAAGCTCATTATCGTGATAAGAAAATTGAATATTCCACAGTTGAGTCATCATAGAGAAAGAAACTGTAGCATTCAGCTGGGTGCAGTTTTCTGTTCTACAGACTCAATCTTAACCAAGGCACAGCATGATGTCTTTGGTAAAATTCCTTAAAAAAAAAAAAAAAAAAAAAGTGCCTTCAGTACCCTTACTGAACCCCTATTCTATCCTCACTGGGCACTTTTCTTTGCCAAGAACAAACTTTCCTATATCACCCAGAAAGTGAGTGGCAAAGCCAGAGATGTTAACCCAGATCTATGTAGCTCCAGTGCCTGAGCTTATAACCAGTGTGGTGCCTAGTTAACCACAGGCACGCTCAGCCTCCCAGGAGGCTGGATAATTAGGTGGGGGTAGGGAGCCTTGCTAGGATAAAATGTGCTGAGACTTGTTACTTTTCATGCCTGGAAATCCTGATCAGTGGCAGCCTAGTTCAAAGTTGTACATTTCAAGACAGAGAGACACTGACAAGCAAGATTTTTACCAAGGGATTTTACCTAGGGACAAAATAGAAATACTAGATACAGTATTATGTTTTATGTTCCCAAAGCTAGGTGATGGATGGGGGTTTATCATATTCTGTGTTTGTTAAATTTTTTTTTTTTTGCATGAAAAAATAAGAATTCCATATTTAGGGGAAAAAAGACTCATAAAGGGAGAAATGGGACTACCAGTTATAGTAAGAATTTAATAGGTAATATCAAAATACAACGCCTAATTTTTGTTAACTATATCAAATGAAATAGACAAAAATTGACATTTTCCCCTTAGTTTTATTAATTTTTTTAAGAAAAAAAGAACTGGGCACGGTGCAACACACCTCTAATCCCTGCAACTCTGGAGGCTGAGACAGGAGGATTTCAAGTTCAAGGCCAGCCTCAGCAATTTAGCCAGGTCCTAAGCAACTTAGTGAAACCCTGTCTCAAAATTTAAAAATTAAAAGGGTTAAGAATATAGTACAGAGGTACATTGCTCCTGTGTTAGATTCCTAGTAACAACAACAACGACAAAAACAAAACAAACAAAAAACACAAAATTACCCATATTTGAATGGTATATAAATTTTAAATCATCAGGGTACTTTTAACAAAACTGATACACTAATGTAATAAAAAGGTTTATTTACTTTTGATGCATAAGAAAATTATTGCCACTCAGCAACAAATATAGAATTCAGAAAAGAAATTCATTTAGGCAAAAAGATACCCTAAACAGGGAATAAGAATGTAGGTTTTAGACAACTCGGTGTTGTATATCAGGATCTGAGTTGGAAATCTGAATTGCTTTGAAAACTCTGTCTTCCTTGCAGGTCCATAGTACTACATGCTTTGCATGTCTGCAGGCCTAAGCATGTTTCTACAGGTTTCATCTCTGTCCCGGAATGTGTTCATGTTCAAAGTCTTTGCCTAGAATTATATATGATAATATAGAAATACACTGCTATTTATTAGCAGCATACTAAAATCAGGCATTTATTCTTTTGATAATTAGGATTTTGTAAATGTTTACATTTATCTTTTTGAAGAGAGGTAGAGGACCTTAAAGTGATTGTTGACCAATTTTCTTTAGATATTAATGGAGAGCTACAAAAATAGTACTGATTAGCCCCACTGTTCCATAGCAATATGTAGAGACACAGCAGAGGCAATATCTTACCACCTTTTTTCCTCCTAGCCCGATTTTAGATGTAGCAGGTGTTACACTTCAATACTTCTTTTATTGAAATAAAATTTTAATTCATGAATATATACACTGCTTGGAAATTCTATTTTAGGAAAATGTAAAATGATTTTCTGTGTTTTCAAATATAAAATCTGACAAGTTAAAAAATATCATTAAAATTGACTAAAGCATATATATTTTGGTACTTTTAATTTCTAAAATGTTTGCTTGAAAATGACCCCCCAAAGAGAAAATGCATAATACACTTATAATTTCAAACAGGATCATAAACAGTCTAATTTACATTTTTATTAAAAATATTAATATTCTCTTCAAACTTTGATATAAGAAAATATTAAACTTCAGAGAAGAATAAGAGATTTGCTTATATTTTAAGAATATAGTAGCCAAATGACTTCTTTTTCTTCTGTGTAACAATATAAAAATCATTATATAAAAATATTCTCTATTCTCAATTACTATCCAAAACCATACTTGTGGCTGAAAATACTATGAAGCAGTCATACACTAAAAACTTGATAATATAAATAGCTGCATCATTACCACTTCATCTGAGTATGTCATTTATTACATATTTTGATAGCTGTCATGAGGGTAAAAATGACTATAATTATAGTTATTAAAAATTACATAAACAACATAGTCTTCAGTTATTTTATTTGCCTCTAAAATTTTAATTAACAGTTGTTCTTGAAGTAATTTCAGTGTATAAGTTTGTATTATAATTATGTGCACTGGACATTACACTAGATATATGGTCATTTTACAACTATCAATGCTATTTCCTATTTCTCTTTGTATATTTCTGTCTTCAATGTAAAAAAGGAAAAATGTTTTTCAATGAAACCATTGATAATCTTTCTTAATAGCTATTTTGTATTTAAAAAACTAGAATATTTCAACAATTATATTTGTTGAACTTATTTGTCCTCACTTATTAAATAATTGTACGGTTTTAGGGGAAAGGCATTAAAATGAGATTATAAATAGGAATAAGAAGGGAAGGGAAAGAAGATGAGCCCAGAGTAGTGATTAAGTGATCTGGCCCAGGATTCCTGGAAGCCAAAGAAAATGGCTTTTGGCACTTGGATTAAAAAGGTCTTTCATAGAGCATTTGTATAGGTGACACTGAATTGTAACAACACTTTCTATGTTTTAATCGATACAGAGTACTCCGTAAATTATAAAAACACTATACAAACATGATATTATAATAAACTATTGTGTGTATATTCTTGAACTTCATGTTCACTCCATTTTTATCAATTTAACTTATAAAGACCATCCTTTAATACATGCTAGCCTGAGATTAAGTAGTATCTATGAGATACAAAGCCTGAAGTAAAATTTTCATTAAAACTGAACACTACTGATGCTGGGCACGGTGGGACCCATCTGTAATTCCAACAAACTTGAGAGTCTGAGGCAGGAGGATCAAAAGTTCAAGGCCTGCTCAGCAACTTAATGAGACCCTTAGCAATTTAGAGAGATCCTGTCTCAAAATAAAATGTAAAAAGGGCTGGGGATGCAGCTCAGTGGTAAAGTACCCTGGGGTTCAATCCTGAGTACTGCAAAAAAAAGAAAAACCCAAATCCACTGATCACTGTTACTCAACCTCTCTGATTTTGCAATATAAAATCATACACATGCACACAACACAGAAATACATAAAACAGTCACTTCCTTTAGGCTCTTCAGAGGCAAAGGTGAATTACATAGGAAGATATTAATCACCTCTGAAGTACAGTTTTTCAATTTTAAATACATTTTTTCCAGCAGCACTTATAGCTGAATAAAAAAGACTTAAAATGAACATTAAAATTTTCTTCTAGTAATTTACAAAAATATTTATTCAAATCCTAATTTTATTTTTCCAAGAATTTCTGCATTGCCCACTTTAACCAGAGTCTGTCCACTTCTTTATTAAGAATGTGAACTTATTTTATTTCTATAGAGCTGGACTCTTCAACCTAGATTATAAAATTTATATATATATAATAAAATATCATATTTTTATATATATATTTTAATGGAATTTATTTCTATTTCATGATTTTGGATTAACTCCATCAACTAATCTTATGGAGAATAAGTCTTCTCTCCCCAGTAGGCAAACTCACCTTCCATCTGTTCCATTTTAAATGATTGATAGCCCCTTTGTGCTGAAAAGTGTTTCCCTGATTTAAGTACATCTTAGGAGTCAGCTGAGTGAAATCCTAAGGAATTCCTTCATTTCTTCATTCATTTAAAGTGCCTCCTATGTTCTGGGCTAGGCTATCAGAAGACAGGGATAAGACATGGCCCCTTAAGTTCAAACCCTTTTAATTCTGCTACGGTGTGGAAGAGTACCTGAAACAAAGTGTCATGGGGCCTTGCTATACCGAATATTCTAATGGGGGGGGTTCAAGAAAAAGGGAAGGGAAATCAGAAAAGTCTTCCTTAGGTGACAATACTTGACGTAAGCACTAAAAATGAGTGGATGGAGAGGGGAAGGGGAGATTTCCAGTCAGGGAGATTGATAAAAAAAATCCTCACAACGTGTAGAATTTTGAAACAGTTCTATATAACAAGAAGTAATAATTGGGAAGGGGAAGTTTTCCACCACTATGTATAAAAGCTCACAATGTTGATTATGGTTTTGCTAATAAACTGTGCAACCATCAGACTATGAGTTAGATTAGTACCAAATGAAAGCATCAAGTCTAGTCTTCGTTCTGAAAATTGTCAAAATTTCAGTGACTTAACCATGTGTAAATTTAGTATTGCTTATGCAGATCCTGTTGTATGTTCTAGAACTCTTCTGGCAGCTGTATTCGGGGCAGTAGTTTTAGCATTCCAGTGTCCTTCAGTCTTGTCCAACCTCCATCTTAAAATATACTTCCACATTGCAGCAGCAGGGGACAGAGTATCAAGACATGAGAACTGATTCTTCAGTGACTTCACCAGGAAACCAAAGAAAGTCACACAGTCATCTCTAACTTCAGTGGGGTAGAGGGTATAATCCTTCCCTAAGCCTAGGACAAGAAGGAGGACAGGAAAATGGCATGGAAAATACTTTTAGCAGTTATGAAATGTTACAGAAATATTTTATGTTTAAGATTAGCCTAATGGGGTCCATAATATTACTAGTAGGTCATAAATTATGATTAAAAGTAATTAATGTTCTAATCTTGATCTTATGATTGAGAGTGATACACATTAATTAGTTTCACTATTACTCAATATGTGTATCATTGTCTGTGCAAGCAACTGTAAAATCTAGTCATTTAGAGCATGAAATGATTCATGAAATGGTTTAATCTGAGCTATTGTTTAAGTCTAAAATCCAGAGGCATTTAAATGAATTTCTTTGATACTAGTCACAATATTTAAAAGCAACTTTTGGTGATAAGATTCCAATACTGTAGTTTAAATGTCACTTTATTTTCATTTCATATGCAAGTGTGAACTAAACTATATTATGCACTGGAAACATACTAAGGTTGCTTATTATAGACATAGGACATATTACTAGGTAGCACTTAGAATTTTAATTTCAGCAACATTTTTGGTTGCTACAATGGATAAAATGCTAAAGAGGCATTTCATCAAGCATGGGTCCTAAATATCAGTTTAACACGGATCAATTTAAATTTTCATAACTGTACTTCTTGTTATCCTATCAGGGTGAAGTGGCTAATAGATTTGTTAATTGATATAATATTACAGCAGAGGTCCCCTTCTGGATGTTCCTTCATAGAGGGTTTCTCCAACACTTCATTCCAAATAGTTTTATTTTTAAAATTGTAGCTTCCAGTTAATTTCTTAGTTTCACATTATTTTCTGAAAGCAAGCTTTTGGACCCATCAAAATGACTTACACCTGAAAACAACTGGCACTGAGAGTATATAAATGATATGCAAATATACCTGTTTTGTCAGGTGCAAAGAATCATCCAAAGAGCATGCAATGTGGGCACACAGCTGTGTCTACATGATTCCTTTACTCCTGTAAAACTTAACAAGAGATGAATGAAATCTATCATCCGACTCTTAGTTTATAGATTGACACCAAATAATGTTCAGTCCTCACGTCACAGCTGTTACAGGTTTAAATCAAAACAAAAATATGCTTCGGAAGACTAGGCAAAGTTAAACCTACCAGGATTAGAAAGATCACAGTGTCACAGGTGTTTTAACACAATAGTAACACAGAGGTAACACCCCCGCCCATCCCACCCCCACTCCCAAATACTGGATGTCGAAGGTCAGACTTCAGGGAGGTTAAGCTGCAGGCCCTGTTCTGCGAGTTGCTTTCTGTACTTCCGCAGCGATCGCTCTGGGGTTCTCCAAGTGCAGGTACCTTCCCTTTCTCCCCACCTGTTAAGCTTGGGCGCGCCAGGCTTTCTGAAGCGACGCCCTAGCGGTGGGAATGGGAACGCTCCGCATCGGAGCTTCCTTTCCGTTTGGCTTCCCCAGCAGTACCCCCAAAACCCTGAAGCCCTGGGGGAAGGAAATTCCAACTCGCTCGGTGCACACTCCCGCCCCGTTCCTCTCTCCGGCTCGCTGCCTCCCTCGCTCCGATGCCGCCGACCTGTTCCTCACTTCTGGGAGGCGGTGCGGCGGAGAAGGTTGCGAGTTCCCGGACTCAGGGCAGGGACATGGGGCAGGGTGAGTGAGTCGAATTGGGGTGAGGCTCCGTAGCGCTCCACGAACGCCTGGCTTCCCGCCCTCGGTGCAGTGGGAGGCGGGACGCGGCCCGGCCCGGCCCGCGCTGGGCTGAGCCTCGGAGACGCTGCAGCTTTGCCCTCCATTCAAGTCCTGGCTTGAGAGCCAAGCTTCAAGCGCGCGGGCCGGGGGAGGGAAGAGTAGGAGAGGAAGCTGCTAGAGAGAACAGGCGAGCCACTGTCTCCTTTGAAAAGAAAGTAGGAGCCCTGGGTGGGAAAAGAAAGATTAGCCCTCCCAACTTTTCTTCGGGAAAAGTTTTCCCTGGGCGTTTTGTTTGTGCAAACTCTGCCGGAGCAGCCCGGGCTCCGTTGCCGGCGTGGCGGCGGTGCCTATGCGCCTGGCCCCGCTTCTTTTCCAGCCTGGGCAGCTCCTCTTCCTCCACGACAGGCGCCAAATGGCTACCCAGTAAACCCCACGGGGCGGGGGCTGCAGCGCCGCCTCCTGCCGTATTGGCCTCCGGCTTCGGCGGCCGCTAGAATCGGTGGGGATTGCGGTGGCGCCTGCGGGCTGGGAACCTGGTCCCGCAGGTGGAAGCGTACCCGGGAGGCGGGCCCGCCCCGGGCTGAAGTGGGTCGGGCGGGCTCTTGACAGTTGGCCAGCCCCGCTCCGGCCTGGGAAGGCGCGCGTCCCGCCCTGACCGGCCGGCCTCTCCCACCCCAGCAGTGACGCGCCGCCTCAGAGCTGGAGCCCGCGCAGCACCCCGCAAGGCGATGGACAGCCAACCCCCCTGTGCTCAGGACGCCCCCGCGGCGCCCACGCCGCTCGCCGCTCCGGCTGGGTAAGCCCCGAACGTCGCGCCACCGCTCACCCTGGAGGGCGAGGACCAGGGCAGCGAGGCCTCACCGGTTTACCTGGCTGGCAACTCGCTGCCCTGCCATCGGCCTGACTCACTGGCCATTCTACACGCGGCCAGGGAGGCTGCTTCCTCCCTGCCTTTTCGGAGGCCGCCCGAGGTGGTGGTTTGGGTAGTTTTTGATTACTTCTTACTGGGGTTGTCCTGGGTTGCGGAAGGCCAGCTGAATGCCAGGAATTGGGTGAGGAGTCCGGGAGAAAATATTGTAACAAAGGGCCCCTTGTTGGGGTTTTGGAGCAGCAGTGGACGATACCTGTGAGCCCTGGGAAGGAAAAAAAAAAAAAAAAAGTTTCCTTGGCCAAGGACTGAGACCGAGGCAGAGGCAGGCGACCATGTCAAGGTGACTGTAAGGAAGGGTCTTTCTGAAAGCAAGTGGAGGGCAACTGGAAGATGTGCCAGCTGTCAGCCAGCATGACAGTTCCGGGAGCGGGCGGGGTGCTTGCCTCTGATTGGGGGTGTGTGTGCCTTTGGCCAATTGCTGATGCCAAAGCCAAGCGCAAAGTCAGATTGCAAACAACTATACTTTTCTTTTTATCCTCACGTGTTTGAGGAAAGATTGGAGGGGAAGGGGCTGTCACATGGTGAGTTAATATTAAATGAAGCATGTCTTCCTGCCAAATATGCTAATAATCACCCTGCTAAGCGTTTGGGTAAACAGTAATGAGAACAGGTAGTTCTGCAAGAGATGAGAACCTGAAAAATAACCTTGGTCTTGGTAAATAGTTAAGGCGAAACGTGTTCTGGTTGAGCTTCTGAAGTGGGAATCCCCATTGCTAAAGTGTAACTTTTTCCTACAAGTGTTCCCTCATCTCAGTTTCTTTTCTTTCTTGGTTTATCTGAATGCACGAATGCCCTACAGAGGATACAAACATGACAGAAATAGAAAAGTTGAGGGGAAAATCAACTTCGTTACTAATGAATGAGAATTGTGCCTTGTTTTATCCCCCCCTGATTTAAGAGGGAAGAAGTCATTTTTCCCTGGAACATGACAGACAGACGTTTCCTTAGAAGCAAGTCACAGCATGTTTATTCATCAGAGACCATTCGAACATTGGCAGTTGTCTGCAGGAAACATGGAAAAGTCTCAAAGCAACATGACTAATATAAAAGATATTTAGTGTAATGCTTACGTAGAGGAAACATGTAGTGTATGAATTATTTCATTTTCCTTCAAATTGCTACCTTCTCCCCATGCAAATAGCCCTGTTGCTGTTGACTTCCATTTCTCTCTTTTCCCTAGCTTTTCCATTGATTAGAATGGAATATATGAAAGATATTCATTTATTCTAACATTAGGATATATGAAAAAAGAGATACAATCATAAACTTAGCATGAAAGCAAGATCTCTAAATAAATGGGCAGATTTTTGCATCAGGTTTCAGAATACTGAATTTGGGCACCACGAAATAAGACAGAATTGCATTGTTGTACGTGGAAATGGATTAGGTTAAGCTACTTTTTTTTAAAATGTACACAAAATACCCTCATATGTTCATAAATCAGTGACATTTTGCATGGGTTCAGATGGGTCTGTGATGAAGGGAAAGCGACAGGTATAGTAAGATAATTCCAGTTTTGCTTTTCAGACTTTAAAGTTTCAACCAAGTTCTTTGCTTTAAAAGAATGTACATGTAGTTCTTACCTCCTCTCCAGACTAAAGGAGAGACACCTGGAAAAAAATGCTTCAACATTCAACCTAAGATAATACCCCGAATTCTATCCTTTTATTTTATACTCTCATTAGAGATATCATCACTACTGGAAACATAAAAAAAAGCTTTATTTTTCTACTTAATCTGTCTCTTGTACTTGTCTATCTTGTCTCGTGGCATATTTCAAGGGCCAAGGGCCTGTTATATATTTGTTGAGTATTCGGTATTGTTTTTGTTATATAAATCCTAGAACATTAAAAAAGATTTAAGTTGTGGAAAATTTTATCGATAAGAGTATTATGGAACTGACAAGGAACAAGCTTAATGTGTTATAATTGTAAGGTTTTAGAGCTAAATACTTACATAAAACATTATATAATGACTCATAATTCTAATAATCTGTAAGGCCTAGGTTTAGTCCGTATCCTTGGGTATTCCTGCTCAAAAGTTCTTTTTGGTTTTCCAAGGTTTACATCTTTATACACATCATTTAAAAAAAATGAATGCAACTGCATATTTTACAAATGAGAATTAAAGACCAGATACACTTGGCTACTGTCTCAGAGAAAATTAGTAGCAGAACCTGAAGGAAAACCTATGGCTTTAGTTGATTAGATCATTGTGTTAATTACTTTCCGTGTTCTCTTGACCATAAAATGATAGATAATTTGTTAATATGTAGATTTTTCTATGTTGAATCACTAACTCAGTACTATGGTTTCAATATGATGGTCATCTACATACTCATTTGCAGAAATCTTGGCCCCCAATGTAAAGGCATTGGGAGGTGGTTCCTTTAAGAGGTAATTAGGTCTTTAAAGAGGGGTAAATGCTTCTATATGGGAGTGGGTTTCTATAAAGTGAGCTTGCCTCTCTCCTTGCTCCTTTCACATTTTGCACAGGATCCTACTGTGATGTTGTCCACCATAATATGACTCAGGCAGAAAGCCTTCACCAAGGCCAGAGACACTGCCTGATCTTGGACTTTCAGACTCTAAACCTGTGAGCTAAATAAACCTCTTAAAAAAAAAAAAAAAAGTAAGTGACCAGTTACAGGTATTCTCATAGCAAAAGAAAATGGACTAAAATAGTGTAGTTCTCTGTTTTTATACATTTCAGGTGATATTATTTGATAGCCTTCTCCCCACTTGCATAATTTCTGTAAGTTAGCATGTTCAGGGCATGACTGATTATTTTAGGAAAATTAATTTTTTATGGCCCCTCAGCTGCTTTTTCTTTGGAACATTCTAATTGTTGCATTGCAAGGAATAGTTTAAAAATTGTTCAGTGGCTTCACACATTTAATTCACATGTAGCATCCGTCAAACATTATTATCAGTTACTTGGGATAGATGGCATGTTCTTAATTTTAGTGAAAGTATTGGTATACAGAAGTTTTTCGCCTTAGGATTGTGTGCTGGCAAATGCCTGGCCTTCATCACAGTTTGTGATCCTCTGAATTCTTACCTTGGCCTCTAGTGCACTGCCTTAATCCTTCAGCATTCTTGATTAGTTTTTTCTTAATAGCTTGCAAAGGTATTCAACATATATTTATATCTCACAGGCCTGGTCATGGACATTTGAAATGGGCTGAGTTTTAACATCAAACAACATCAAATCATAACAGGTTTAGTTTTTCTTTGAGGTTAAAATTTGTATGAAACTTTATATACATGTATTGTTAAATATATTGGTAAGAGGTCATTGATTTTGAGTAGGCTCCTGTACTGGGCCCATCAGTCCAAACCAATATAGTATGTAATCACAGTAACAGCTTTGGTTGCAGAAGGCTTTGTAGCCAATTAACTGATTAAGTTGTAAACCATTAACTAGTTAAGATATAACAAGTTTAACTGGTTGATTGAAGAGATTGTAGCCAGTTAGTTGTTTCTATGCCTCACTTGTGCTTTTCTATAAATGTTGTTAGATCATATTGCTGGTTAGAGTTCTTGGAACCTGCTCTTGTTCTGGGAGATGCCTGATTCTCAAATCATTTTTCTTTTGATTTGCTTTAATAAAATATTCACATAATTGTCTAAAGAATTTTCCAGCCTGGTGTGGTGGCACATACGTATAATCCCAGGAGGATTTCAAGTTGGAGGCCAGCCTTAGCAATTTAGTAAACCCTGTCTCAAAAAAAAAAAAAAAAAAAGAAAGAAAGATCTAGAGATGTAACTCAGTGGTAAAGTGCCCCTGAGTTTATGTGTAATATATAGTCATGTATGTCTTATCTACGTCTTCACATATATTAAATTTGGATTAATTTGCATAGTAAGCTAGATAAAAATGGTTATACATTGTATTTTGTTTCTTTTTTTGAGGGGGCAGGTATTGAACTCAGAGGTACTCAAGTACTGAGCCCTTTTTTTTTTTTATTTTTCATTTTGAGACAGGATCTCAACTAAATTGCTGAGGCTGGCTTTGAATTGGCTGTCCTCCTGCCTCAGTCTCCCAAGCTGCTGGGATTATAGGCCTGTGCCACCACATCTGGCGTTATTTGTTTCTTACTAAGTGGAAAATACTAGGTTGGTTGTTGTTGGTGGTTTTCTTTTTACTTTTGAGAGGGCAACTCCATTGGAGAGACTGGTTGAAAAGTTAAAATGTTTTGAAGTTAAAGGTGGCAGCCCAAAGTGATTTTTCTTTCTACCATGGATATCCAATGACAGGACAACAATTTTGCTTTTTGCTCGTTCAGTTACTTGTAGCTAACCATGGTCTGAAAATATTACATGGAACATTCCAGAAATAATCATTAAGTGTTAACTTGTACACCATTATGAGCAGCATGATGAAATCTCATGTGTTCTTGCTCCATAGTGTCCTATCCATCCCAGGATGTGAATTCTCTCTTTGTTCAACATATCCATGCTGTATATAATACCTACTCATTAGTCACCTGGTAGCTCTCTTTGTTATCAGATTGGCTGACTTGGTTTCGCAGTGCTCTGAGTTCAGGTAAACCTTATTTAACGACGGCCTCAAAGTGGAAGAGTGGTGATGCTGGCAATTCAGGCGGCAAACAAACTGTAAAGTGCTTCTCCTTGAACCCAAAGTACACTGACATTTTTAGGAAGACTACATTAACTTTTGTTACAGTAATATTCTGTTTTATTAGTTATTGCTAATCTGTTACTGTGCCTAACTTGTAATTGAACAATTTTGTGGTATGCATAGAAAAACCTGTATAGAGTTCAGTACTGTCTGAGATTCCAGGCATCCACTGGTAGTAATTCCCTATTGTACTGGAATGTTATTGTTTGGATGTGAGGTGTCCCCCAAAAAGTCTCGTGTGAGACAATGCCAGAAGCTTCAGAGGAGAAATGATTGGGTTGTGAGAGTCTTAACCCAATCAGTGAATTAATCTCCTGAAAGGAATTAACTGAGTGGTAACTGAAGTGGTAGGTTGTGGCTGGAGGAGGGGAGAATTGGGGGCGTGGCTTTGGGCTATATATTTGTATCTAGCAAGTGGGGAACTCTGTGCTTCTTGATTATCATGTAAGCTGCTTGCCTCTGCCACACTCTTCTGCCATGATGGTCTGCCTCACCTCCAGCCCCAAGGAATGGAGCTAGCCTTCTATGGACTAAGACCTCTGAAACTGTGAGCCTTCAAATAAACTTTTCCTCCTCTACAATTGTTTTGGTTGGGTCCTTTTAGTCACAGCAGAGAAAAAGCTGACTAAAACATGGAGTTGCTCAAATTTTATATAAATAACATACTTAGTAATGTGACATTACCCACTTAGGAAAAGCAACACAATTGCTGACTTGGGCACATAGGTAAGAACACTAGTATCTACTTCTACGTGTGCATTTTTGTTTTGTTTTGGCTTTTTGAAATTTAAATGTTAAAGGCTTAGTTGACATTGCTGTGAGGATGAAATGTTTTGATTCTAAAATCTGGAATGAATAGTGGGGGATAAACACACTCTCTTGCAATTCTATAACTTTGGAACTGTTTAGTTGAAGTTATTAAATGATTTAGTAGCTGCTTTCTTAAGCTGTTATTTGGGTGCATTATTGGTTCTAAAGTTTTACTCATCTAATTCACTGAGTCCTTGTTAGCTGTTTTTTTTTGAATGCATTAATATCAACATGGGAATCACCTGGGGAACTTTGAAATACCCATGCTTTTAACCCTACCCATTCTGATTTTCTTTGGGGCAGGGGTGGGGTACCAGGAATTGAGGGCAGGGGCGCTTAACCAAGGAGCTATATCTCCAGCCCTTTTTTTTTTAATTCTTTGAGATATGGGCTCAATAAGTTGCTGAGTCTGGCTTTGAACTTGTGATCCTCCTGCCTCAGCATCCCCCACCTCCCCGGGCCAGCCATTGGGATTACAGGTATGCACTCCTGGCCCATTCCAGTTTTAATTTGGTGTTGGGACAGGGCTAGGATTATAACACCTCTCAGGTGATTCTGAGAATCACTGATTAACTAGCTCTCAACTGAAAACGGAATGCACCTTAAATGGGATGAAGGCTATTAATGATTTTTATGGAACTCGGCTTTATTTTGCCTTTTTAAAAATTTCAGTTATGTTTCTTACATTATTACTATTTTTAAATTGTCACTGCTTTTTGAGAAGGTATGTTAACTATTTTACAGCTGCTACAACTGAGTCTCAGAGGGCTTAATTAATGTATTCAAGGTTACAACTCTGAATGATGGAGGAATGTTAGAAAAATTCCAGCCCCCAACCCCTATGCTTCATCAGTAGTCCTATAGTCACCCAGTGTTTGCTATGACAGATTATACTAAATGTCTAAAAATAAATAAATAAATAAAATGGTCTTATATGTGTATTATACTTCCTTTAAAAACTATTTATTCCTTAAATTTTAAAAAAAATCAATTCAAATAAATTTTTTTAAATCTAGTACTTAAGACTAAATAATTAGGTTATATCTTCAAAGTCATATTTAACATTTTTATGTGTTTGGTGATTTACTTTAACTCATGCAAAGTAGCAGCCTTCTTTTGGCATGTAGCAAAGTGTTTTTATTTTTGCTATTAGGTGGCCTTAAAATTTACAGCAAAATTTTAAAATTAGGATTTTTGATTACAAATAAGAAAAATGAAATTTTTAGCACAGCAATGTTAGACCTCTCTTTCAAAGTCTCAATTTCCTCTGAAGGAGTTAGAGGGCAACTAAATAACAGTTTTATGACCTTATCTTATTGATATGCTAGGCATATTTATATAGTAATGTCATTCTTCATGTTACTAAGACTTCATTTAATAGTTAAAAACTCATGAGCTCTTCTTTTATGTGAAACCTAAAACTTCTTTTCATATGACAAAACTGAAGCTCCATGCCATGAGACAGGAACTTTCCATCCCCCAATCCCCCTACAGCAACCACCATTCTACTTTTCTGATTCTGACCACCCTGGGTTATAAGAGGAAGCATGCAGTCTCCCCTCACCCCAAGTAATTATTTATTTTATTTTTTTTTTACATTTACAACCACTACATTTTTTTAATGCTTTTATTAGAGCGTTATAAGTTGACTTCATTTTGACATAATTATACACGCACAGAGTTTAATTTACTCCATTTCAGTCTCTAGTGTCCCCTTTCCTTCCCTACCCCTTCTATTTCCCTTCCTCTACTGGTAGATCTTCAACTTATTAGTTTTAATTGGTGCTTTATAGATATACATAAAGGTGGAATTCGTTATGGTGTTTTATACATGCACATAGTGTAATTTTGTCATTCATTCTGCATTATCTCCCTTTTCCTGCCCCTTCCTGCCTCCCCTTCAATCTCTTCCTCTTACTCCATTGATTTTTCCCTCTTTATGATATATGACTCCTGCCACTTTTTTCCTCTTTATTTTGATCTAACTTCCACATGTGAGAGAAAACATTCAACTCTTGATTTTCTGAATCTGGCTTATTTCACTTAGCATGATATTCTCTGGTTCCATATATTTACCAGCAAATGTAGTAATTTCTTTTTTTATGACTGAGTAAAACTCCATTGTGTATATATACCACATTTTCTTGAGCTGTTCATCTATTGAAGGGCTCCTGGGCTGGTTCTATAACTTGGTTATTGTGAGTGGCACTGCTATAAATCTTGATGTGGCTGTATCACTGTAGTAATGCAGTCTTCCTTGAGTGGCTTATTTCACATAGCACAATGTCATCAGTATCCCTCCATATTGTAGCATGTATCAGTACTTTATTCCTATTTGAGCAGAATAATATTACATTGTATATAAAGGCCACATTTTGTTTATCCATTCATCAGTGGATACTTGGGTTACCTCCACATTTTACTTATTGTGAGTAGTTTTAACTATGAATGTGATTACCAGTATCTTTTGGAGACCCTGCTTTTAATTTTTTGGTACAGTGTTAGAAGTGAATTGGTAGATCATTTAGTAAAGTCATCTATTTTTAACTTATTGAGGAACTTTCATAGCATTTTCCACAGTGGATGTACCATTTTACATTCCCACCAGTGGTGTATAAGACTTTTACTTTCTCCACATCCTCACCAACTGCTATTTTTTAGACACCATCTCCTCCCAGTATGGTAATCATCCTAATAGGTGTAAGGTGGTATCTCACCCTGAGTTTGATTTGTATTTCCTTAATGATTGGTGATTCTTTGCACATTTTTATTCATATGTCTTCATTTGGCCATTTACATATCATCTTTGGAAAAAATGTGTATCTTTTAAATTAAGTTTTAGCCTTCCCAGATATTTTTAACACCTGTGTTTGTAAGGAATTTAAGAGGTAATCAGTCACACCTATATAGTTGCCTACTGTCTACCTGTTTTCCCATTATAATTAAGTAGTCTAGACAAAAACCATGTGGCCTTCAAAAATAAAAATATTTGCCCTCTGATTCTATCTGGATAAAGTTTGCTGACCATTAGTACTAACTTATAAAAAATGAATAGTGATTATCAAATTAAAATTTCATTTACTACAGGAGACTTCTAAGTATTAAACTTTAATGTCATTTGGAACAAGATGATTTATATTCTCTTTGCATGAAATAAAATGTATCTCATAATACGGAATTTTGCAGAATGTTGGTGATTGATTTCTTAAGTTAAGACAAGGTTTGGCCCCTTAGCAAAATTTGTTAAAATTTTGTTAAGCTGGGCGCCATGGTGCATGCCTGTAATCTCAGTGGCTCTGGAGTCTGAGGCAAGAGGATCTTGAGTTCAAAGTCAGCCTTAGCAAAAGCAAAGTGCTAAGCAACTCGGTGAGACTCTCTAAAGAAAATACAAAATGGGGCTGGGGATGTGGCTCAGTGAGTTCAATCCCTGGTACCCACCCACTCCCCAACTTTTTTTTTGTTGTTAAAATTTCAGAATTTAACATTTAAAGATATTGCAATATATTTTGAAAAGAAGTCAGGATCTTTGTGCTGGAAAAATTTTTATTAAAAAAAAAATTACTGATATGGTTATATAGACACAAATGGGCCTAGGAAGAAGTGGGCCAGAGGTGGAAGGAGTTCCTATCCAGATTTTTGAGTCTGTACCTATTTTATGAATTATGTCAAGATGTCCTTATAATTTCTGGTAGTGTTTTGGTGGTAGTTATTAGGATATTTCATATTCTTAAGCTTTTAGTGTTCTAACATTAGTATGATAGCTATGAGAATTTTTTATGACTTTGCTAAATGTTTTCCCCATCTGTTATAGTAAAAACAAACTAAAAGTATGGGAGAATGAAGTTTCCCATGACTATTTATAAAGGGCCAAATGTCTTCAGTTTTGCATTCATGTCTAAGGAATGAATCCATTGGAAAAGGCTCTGAAGGACTGGCTTATCTTTGAGAAATGTCAGTAAGCTTGGGTTATTAGCTTTATTTTTTCCTAGATTTTAAGTTCACAATGCTATTTATAAACTCAAATATTTTTGAACTCTTTGTAGACCTGAAACATAAAAAAGCTGTGGAACTAAATTTTAGAGTATTTTACCAAAGTAATTGGGGTGGTTATTTCAGTAGTAAGAAGAATGTAAAGGCAGGAGAAACAGCCCAACCCTTAGGAAGTGGAAAACTTAGTTCTATTTGTAGCTTTTAATATATATGTTTAATAGTTGTTATGTAGCTTTTTACAAAAGTCAAAATTACCCAATTTCATAGGCAATAAATAAACTAAGCTTTTTGGGTCCTTACTTATTGTGGTGCCATGTTAGGCAATATCTTGATTTCTTCTCTGCCTTTCCATGTTGACACATGCTCCTCAGGCAGACTATCAGAAAGTTGAGGAAAAATGTAGCATACTACAGAATTGGGTCAGCTTTGCCTACTATCTGGAAAAAAGATGAAGCCCCATGAAGGCTTTCATGTTTGTGGCTATGAGGCAATAAGAATGGAACTGGGCATGGTGACACTCACCTATAAGCCCGGTGGCACCTGTGGCTGAGGCAAGAGGATTGCAAGTTCAAAGCCAGCCTTCATTTATGTGAGGCCTAAGTAACTCAGCCGACCCTGTCTCTAAATAAATTATTTAAAAGGGCTGGAGATGTAGTTCAGTGGTTATACACCCCTGGGTTCAATCTCTGGTAACACCCCCCCCCCCCAAAAAAAAAAAAAGGGAAGTGGTTACAGAGAAGAATGAGAATGATCTTCTGAATCCCTCATTTTAATTTCCTCTAATTACCCTTGCTTTCTATTGAATTCCCTAATCAAAACCGGAGGTAGAAGGATAACGTAAATAGTTTTTTTTAAAGTATGAGTGAATAGGCCTGATCTTTCTTTGTAATTCCCAAAGAATTGTAAAAAAATTTTTTTTTTTTTTTTTTTGTAAAAAAATTTTTGATGTATTTAAAAGAGTAAGAATGCCATTTGGGGTGGGATTTGATTTTTGGAAAATAGCCAAAGGTGAGCCTCTGAAATGAATAAGAATCCGAGTTATAACAACTTGGGTTCAGAATTAGTTGTACCTATAAAATAATGATTTTTATAATTTTTGTATGATATGTAGGTTGACTGTAGGATTAAAAGCCAAAGGCATCAGACTATGTGATATAATGATAGCATCATTGGAAAAAGTACATTCATACTGATTTGAGGGATTAATACAAAATAATTTTCTCTGTCTTCTGGTACATTTGTTAAATATATCATTTCACTTCATGGCCGAACATCAGCTTCTGTATTTACAATAATAAAATTTCTTTTTTCCCCCCACATTTTTTTTTTAGTTGTCAATGAACCTTTATTTTATTTATTTGTATGTGGTACTGAGAATAGAACCCAGTGCCTCACACATGCCAGGCAAGTGCTCTACCACTGAGACACAACCCCAGCCCTTCCTCACATTTTTATTGGTGCATTGTAGTTGTACATATAGTTGGGATTTGTTGTTACATATTCATAAGTGCACACAATATAACAGTATAATTTGGCCAGTATCACTCCCCAGCATTCCGCCCCCACTCAGTGCCTCTCACCACTTATAATGATACATTTCTAAGGACTTAAGATACTCCTATGTGAGACATTTATTGCTAATCTTTGAGAATTTCCATTTCTAATCTGTCTTTGTGCATGTGCACACAATTGTATTATTTCTGGAGAAACAGAAGTAGCAAAAAAGAGCCCAAGGGGAACAGTGGTGGCAGGAGCCAAAGTTTTATAGCTGCTACAGTTGTGTGTCAGTTCAGATGTGCTGGAAAAACAGGAAACTGAGCTGCTGAATGTGAACATGACTACCCCCTTACCATTTCCAGGCCTGATGGACAAGCCATATTTCTAGACCAATTGAGTTGTCAGTATTCAAGATAATTATAGGAGCCTTTGAATTTACTTTCTCATTTGTGCTAAAGTGGATGTGAATTATAATAAAGCGAAACATCAGAGATAGGGGTGACCCGTTTTTTCTTTTGTTCTTTTACACCTGATTGTCATTTGCTATATCACTGCTTTCACAGAATTAGGAAAGAGGGGGCTGCTGTCTGACAGGATAGCATCTGTGTTTCTTGCTCTGTAGCTGCTCTCATTCTCAAGTGACAGTAATCTAGCTATTGGCTGCAGAAACTACTGTCTAATCAGACTTTGCTCGTGGATTCTTCCTGTATCTTGCTTCTACAGAAGATATGTTGTTCTCCATTCCCAAGAGCAGCTAGATGCTTTCATTTTTGCCAGGCTTCAAGAGAACAAAACTGAAATTGGCAGAGAAGAATGTCAGCAGGTGAAAAAGAACTATTTTTTAAAATTTTGTTTTGACCTTATCAGTTCTTTATCTTCAATTTTTTCTTAGAGTAAGTTTTATTGTGAGAATTTATTATCTATGAACTTTTAATTTTCCCATTTAAGAGTGAAAAGTGCCTTCATTTGAATGAAAAATACTGAACAGTAGTGGTCTAGTAGGTGAAATGTACTCTTCCTCTCATTCCCAACATTTTAATTGGGACAAATTTTATATCTAGAACCCATTTCCACTTCTAGTCTATTCTAATTTACCACAGGTCATCTTAGAAATAGTCTGTTCTAAAAGGGGCAATGTTCAATAATAATTCCCATTTTCTATTTATGATCTTATGTATCCGTATATAGGAAACTGACCTTTAGGTGATGCAAAAAAAAAAAAAAAAAAAATTACAGTCCTGCAGTCTGTTGCTTGTCTTGCAAACCTAGGGACATGTTTTCAGCAGTTTTTGGTTATTAATAATATACCTTTAAGTTAAGGGAACTTTTAGAACTTGTTCATCACATTCAAAATTTTATGTACATATTTAAGGTTCGATATTTTTGGATTTATATTTTTGTATGTCACTTTTAAGCACTAAACAGATTATGCAAACTTGACTTTATGGCAATGCTAAAAGTTATTCAGAGACATTGAATATTTGTAGCAACTTTTTGTAACTCAAATCCTTTTTAAAAATTATTTCTCCAGATATTGAGCACATTAAAAGTTAAAATTGGCAGCACTAGGGGATTTGAAAGTAAGATTTTGAGTATTCATAGTTTTCTTTTATTACATAAAACCCAAGGTAGAGACCAATTTTCTGGAATCCCACAGATATTTTGAATGGTTTGGACATGCATGAAGGCACCACAAATATTGGTGGCATTGCTAGGCACCATGGAGTACATCTATAATCCCAGCAATTTGGGAGATTTCTGCAGGAGGACTGCAAGTTCAAGGCAGCTTAGTAAAACACTGTCTTCAGAGTAAAAAGAACTGAGGCTATAGCTTAGTAGTAAACTGTCCCTGGGTTCAATTCCCAATACTGAAAAAAAATTTTAATTGAATAATATGAAAAGGCATCAAAGGAATAGCTTTGGGGCATTAAGAGATGATGTACTGCTTTGAAGGTGTACATAGATCAGGAGGCAGGAAGTAAATAGTGCAGTGAAAAGTATTTCTTGACATCTTTTACTACCTCTCAGTCTTCACTGGGTATTTTGAATGATTTCCTATAAAGAAGCATTTTTAAACAATTTCAAGCACTTAGCCATTTCTCTTCCATAGTTAAAGGGTATTTGAGAAATGTTGTGCTTTTGCATCAGGCAAAGCCTTCTCTTCATAGAACTATTGTTCGTTCTGTAGCACAATTTGGGCAATATGTGAAGAACCTGTCCCAATTCAGTCACCCCTCAGATGCTGAGCCATCGTGGATTCTGTGGCCCTAAGATTCTTTCCTCAGAATGATAAGCAGCAATATGGATCTATGCCAGATATCCTCATGGAAGTGCACAGAGAGGGAGGAAAGGGAGTACTTGGGAGTTGATGATAGAGGCTCTTTCCCTCTACCTTAATCTTAGAGAATCAAGTAGCTACTTATGTTTAAAATTGCTAATGAGAAATTGTCTTCACTTACATGTGCATTTAAAGTTCTAAAATTGGCTCTCCAAAGGGAAAAAAATGTATTTTCAAAATAAATTGGGAAAAAATTGGAGTTTTGGATAATAACCCCATTCATATAAATTTGATTCTTTTTATTTTATATCTAATACATCGAGTGTATTTGAGTTATGTATAGTTCTCATTTCCTCCCTTTCTCTGAGCTCTTTGTGGTCTACTTATACTTTTACACTACTTCATGGATCACCAAGGGGAGAATTTTCTTTTTCCTTCTTTAGTTAGCTAAGTAGGTATTTATTTTGCTCATTAGAAATGTAAGGATAATAACATTTGTACTTGGGAATATAGATAAAGGAACAAAGTAGCATGGGAAATATGTTCAGTTAATGGAAAAATGAAGATGGTTTCGGGAGGCAAAAGGAGAGGCCACTTAGCTAATGCTAGACTGCTGCCACTAAACAAGCAGTTTGAGTTTGAAGGCTTTGATCTTTTATGTTCTTTTTGTAACTCTGAAACTGATCATGAAACAGATCTGTGATCTTAGGGGATGATTTCTGCCCACGACCACATATAACCCTTTCAAAAGTGCCATATATGAATTTGGGGGAAGAGATTTCATCCAAAATTAAATTGAGAATTGTGACAATGACAGTAATTGTTCAGGGATGTTGACGGACCACATCAGTTGTGGTTCTAGTAAGCAGTATATTCAAATGGCACAGAACTCAAAAGAGAAAGATGAGGAAGCAGTGAGGAAGATGAGGAAGAAGCTCCTTCCAGCCATTTAGCTTTTGTCACGCAGTTTTTTCCCCAGAGACAATCAGGGTTGCCATTTCTTTGGAATCCTGACAATATATGCTCTAATAGCTGTTTAAAAATTTCTAACATGCACATTAGAAACAATTTAAATAATAAACTATACAGAAAAGTTTGTGGGAAAGTTCCATCTCCTCATAGTGAGCAAATGGGTCTATATTGTTTTCTAATACTAATACTGCTTTGTACTTTGCTTTCACCAGCTCAGCAGTTATTTCTTTACATAAAGGACTTTATTTTTTTTTCTCACTGTGTACTATATTTTTGTAGAAATGAACTGTGATTTGTATAAATGGTCCTTATCCCCAGCACACAACCCTACCCCTTAGGCAGTTTACAATTGTAAAATGAAGAGTAGTCTGTGGTATTCTTGACTGCTTCTTTTGGGTAAATAACAAGGTTTAGTTATTATTAACAACAGGTTTAGTTATAACATATCTAGACACACAGTGGTCAGTTATTGGATAGTATTATTGGAACTTATGTTAACTAAAGTCAGTGTTGGGAGATGGAAGGAAGAGAATTACGTGTCCATTGAAGTAGTAGAAGCTCAGTTATGCTAAGCATTGAGCTAAGTATAGAATAATCATTTTTGTAGCCCCTAACCAATGGATTATTGCTAAAATCACATTAAATGTTGCAGTGTCAAAATAGTTCTGTTTCTCTAAGCACTCTATTTTAATATTTCATTCATGGTTTGATATTCTCTTTTAACATTTGCTGCAGTGTGATTTATGAAAAATAAGCATTTCCTTAGTAGTATAAGTGAAAATTCTGAGTAATGTTGTTTCTATCTTAAATGTTTGACCTTCACAGGCAGTGTAATTTAGTGGGATATATGGACTATATTCTTATTTTGATCCTAAATATTACTGTTTTGAATAATGTAGTAGAACAACATTTTATTTATTAAATAGATTTATAGATTTTGAAAATGAAGTGATTAGTCATTAATTATGTTATTAATTAGCACATAAGAATTTTTACTCATTTGGGTCAACACCCTTAAATCTAATTGAACAGCCTTGTTATGAAGGTTCAGGACTTCTGTTAGTGGAGGAAATTAGACTATTGAGGTAAACAATAATAAGTCAAAGACTAAAATTGAATAATAGAGGGTGTTCCAGCTCAAGAAAGAAAGACTGAGAATTTAGACATGTTATGAATGTAGGAAGATAAATTGCCAAATAGGCATCTAGAAAAGAAAAGCTGGTATGAACTTTCTGTCTCCCTAGAGTTTTCAAACTGTGTGAGTCTCTTACTTCCTAATTTTTTCAAAATTGGTGCAAAACATGTAGAGTACAGAATAAAACAGGTTTGTCCATTTTTTCCCCAAAGAATACTTTTGGAATAAATTGGTATTTTATGTTGTCCTGAAATAAGAAATTCTAAGCTAGAATTCATCTTTAAAATAAATAAGAAAAATGTCAAGAAATGATAACATGATAGGTGATAATTTTCCACAAAGCACTTTGAGCCTACTGCTTGCTTTTCCTTTAACTTTGCAGCCTACATAATGATCTTCTGATGCAGCAGACTAGTGAACTGGCTCTCTGGCTTTTCACAGCATTGCTTTGGTTTCAAATAAAACTGGTGGATCCGGAAGGCAGAGAGTGCTTGGCAGGCAGCTGTTGTAGAGTGAGCTTGGAGAAAGATCTGGACCTGAATCTCTGCTCTGTCACTCACTGGCTCATGTACTTTGTTTCCCTTTCCTGAGACTCTCTTTTCTTTTTTTTTTTTTTTTTTTTCTCCCTGAGACTCAATTTCCTCCATGATGGAAGAGGATACTAATACAGAATGAAAATGTGGCACCAAGAGCAGCCCATATGAGGCATTCAGTGTTTGTTAAATTTTACATCATATTATCCACATTGTTAGAAAGCAGTCCATTGGAATGCTATAGTCATTGCACTCACTCAACACCAAGGAGAGACAGGAATGCCCTGATTGATTTGCTTCTCCATGGAAGTAGAGGATGATGTAGGCTAAATGGTTCTTAAGTCTACTATGAAAGTCCCCATGCCATATGCAGGGAACTTATATTGGGTCCACTGAATCCAAAATATAAACTAATCTTAAGGAAAATCACCTTAATTTTGACAGGTGAAAAAGGTTGCTTAGATTAGGAACATGTTATCAAGGGAAATATAATTCCAGTTGTCTCCTCACTATACTATTGTGGGAACTGCCTTTCCTTTTACAATTACACTTTTCTACTATGTAGGATGAGACTGTCTCTAACTGCATCTCTTTAATTTTGGTGAGACTGATAGTGACTGAACATATTTATTTTTGATACTAGGGATTAAAGTAGAGGGTGGTTAATCACTAAGCAACATCCCCAGCCCTTTAAAAAAATGTTTGTTTTTTTGTTTGTTTTTTGAGACAGGTTCTCACTAGGTTGCTTACAGCTTTTGTAAGTTGCTTAGACTGGCTTCAAACCTGTGATCCTTCTGCTTCAGCCTCCCTGAAAATTTTCTATTGTAAAGTCATACATAAGAGCTTCATTATTAAAAAGAGAGTGGGCCAAAAAATTAACACCCCAAAGCAAATAACCCAATCAATAAATGGGCTAAGGAAGTGAACAGATTCTTCACAGAAGAAGAAATACAAATCAATCAACAAATATATGAAAAAAATCTTCAACACCACTAGCAATTAGACAAAGGCAAATCAAAACACTGAGATTCCATTTCACTCCTGTTATAATGGCAATTATAAAGAATACAAGCAACAGTAAACGTTAGGGAGGATGTAGGGGGAAAGGTACACTCATACATTGCTGGTGGGATTGAAAAATTGGCACAACCACTATGCAAAGGAGCATGGAGATTCCTCCCAAAACCTGGAATGGAACCACCATTTGATACAGTTGTTGCACTCCTAGTTTTATACCCAGAGGACTTAAAATCACACTACAGTGAGACAGCCACATCAATGTTTATGGCAGCTCAATTCACAGTAACTAAACTATGGAACCAGCCTAAGTGCCCTTCAACACATGAATGGATAAAGAAATATTATTCAGCCTTAAACAAGAATGAAATTATGGCATTTGCCAGTAAATGGATGAAACTGGATAATATCATGCTAAGCAAAATAAGTCAATCCCAAAGAACCAAAGGCCAAATGTTTTCTCTGATATGCAGACGTTAATTCACAATAAGGGGGTGCTAGGGAAGAATAGAGGTACTTTGGATTAGATAGAGGGAAGTGAAGGGAGGGGAGGTGAGGTGGTGTGGGGATAAGGATAGTAGAATGAATCGGACATTATTACCCTATGTACTTATTATATGATTACCCGACCTGTGTAACTCTCCATTATGTACAACCAAAAGAAGTTATCCTCCAATTATGTATGGTATGTCAAAATGCATTCTACTGTCATGTATAACTAATTAGAACAATAAAAAATTTGATTAATCAAAAGTGGGAACTTAACACCATTCTAATCATAGGTTATCATTACTGGAAGAGAATTTTCTTTTTAAAATTTGATCATCTTCCTCCTGTAAACAAGAAATTGAGGCATTTGTACTATACCATAATACTGTATAATTGTCAATCTAGATGCTGACTTCAGTTATTGATGAGAACAAGAAGAATCTGTAGCTCTCTTTTTTCTTCTTTCAGGATAACAGTGACCATGTCCTTTGGAACCAGAGGGAAGAGTGGGAGGCCTTTTTGCCTCAGGTTGTTTAAGTGATGACTCTCAGCTCTGGTGGCAGCATGATTATGTAGCCTGAAAATTAACCCTACATGCCTGTGACTAAGAGCTTTTATTAGAGCAAGCACAGTTGAAGAGGTTCATTGATTTGGATTTTTCTGGATCTATCGTTATTGTAATAAAGAAATATTTTGCATTTCTCCTAAGTAAAATGTGATATCAAACAAATTCTCAGTTAAGATTTCTTGACATAATTAAAATCTACTTTTTCTTGGTAAATATAATGGACATAGGCGTGGACATAATTTAGTCTTTCTAAGTTCAGCACTTGGAAAGTTTTAAAGCATTAGGGCACTCCTGCTAAATCTTTTTAAATTAATGTATTTCATAAGGTGGTATGTAGAACGGTTCAGAATCTTAATTGCTTAGAGATTGAATGAATATTTGTAAGTTCACTCAGATTGCCAGTAATTAAAAGAATTAAGGAAACAGAACTTAAAGACAGTGGTGGTAACTTGTATTATGCTGGTCATAAAAGCAATGAGAATTTATTGAAGGACACCAGGTAATATGACAAATGGATGACATGTGCCACTCCGTTTATTCAATAAATAGTTATCCAGATTGTACAAAAGAGGAAATTGAAGCTTAAAGTGTAACTTGTCCAGTGTACGCTTCTGAGACTGCAACGTAGATGTTATTTGAAAACCATTTGCATCTTGATCACTTTGCATTCCACCTGGGAGAACTGTCAGGGCAAAAAGGCAATATGATAAACAATAGCAAGAGTGAACTTTGATGGGACTACTTTTTTCCCCCTCTTTTTCTTTTTTGATTATAAAATCAATATCCTTATTTTAGAAAATTTGAAAGAAATAATGTTAATCATTATCCATGCCAGCTAGAGATAATAATGCAAATGACTCGCATTTTAGTGTTTTTCAAAGTGTATTCTGATTAAGATCCAAGTTGGCACATTTTATGTTAAAAAAAATGCAATGGTTGAATAATTTGGGGAAAGTCTGGATTAAACTGCTTTCTTCTCTCAAGGGGTTTGGAGAGGTTTTAATATGCATAATATGCTTCCAAAATTGAAACAACATATATAACATTTCTCAAATTTATTTACCAAAATAAGACTGGTTTATATATTGCAATACTTGTTCTTTCAGATATAGCATAGGTAATTCTATAGATAGAATGCATTCATCTTGACTTTTTAGTGAGCATATAGATTTTGAACCATATTTATTATTATTGAGGTTTATATTGGAGTTCCTTTCGATTATTTGAAGTTTTTTAAAAATGTTTTTTAAATGGTTACACAGCAAACATATGTATATCTCTGTGTTTATGCTACTCTTTTTAACCTTTCATCAACTGAGCATTTGGGCTGTTTTCAACTAAATACTGAAAAGGACATGAATTATAGGTCTGGTAGAAAGTCATTCTAGAAGCTGCCAGGAATGAGGAAACCAACCAAGAGTTTGTCTCACAGGTAGAAACTGTGAATGCCATTATAAGTTTCAGAGAAATCTGGGTGTTCATCCTGTGACTTGTCATCGGTGATAAAATACCAAAGAAAGGACAGTCTTAGGGAAATAGGAGTGGTCAACTGTTGGAATGAGCTCAAGTGAGGTGTCTGTGTGTATCTGCCTTCTTGGGGCAGAGGTGTGCCTTTCTTTATGCTCAGGCCAGACCTGGGGTCTGGGAAAGCTTGGACACTCGATGTGTTCCAATTTATCTTTGCTGTGGTCTTGGTAGAAGGTTTGGGAGTTTTCAGGCTCCCTTAAAGGGTGAAGAATCTGGGCCAGTGGACAGGGATGGATTTGAGAGGGAGGCATAAACTTGGATTAGTTGGAGAGGAATACGTTTGAAGCTATTTAATGAGTAATCCATTGTAAGAACAAGAAATCTTCCTGTTCCAATCAATAGTTCACTGATTTTTTTTTTTTTTTTTTAATTAACAAATACTTATTGAAAGCCAACTGTATTCTAGACATCGGTCTGGGCATTAGCTGCTAATTGTATTGAAAATGTTACTGTACAGTACATGGAAATTATATTCATGGAATAAAATCACTTGGCTGGAATGAAAACATGATTCAATCTTATTGAAAATACACATCTTTGAATAACCTCCAAGGGAGTATAAACAATACTCCCTCTGTTTTAAATAAGGAAAGTCCAAATCTCTGAAATGCCAATTACTATGCAGTTTCAAATACTTTCTTTTTTTTTTTTTTTTTGCATCTTGGATGATATTATGTCTGATTCCTAAGATGTCTTAATCTTTTCAGAAAGTTTACATGATAATAGAACATGTGAATGTGTATATGCCTCCTCCTACCCCCATCAAAATTGTCCTTGAAATTAGTTCTCATCAGACTCTGGGAAGTTATATTGATTTCTGTTGACCAGAAACAAGTATCAAAACTGCCTTTCACAGCCTGAGATTTTTATGTCAGGTCTGAAGAGTGCTTCCTCACCAGTAGGAGTGGACTGCAAGGGCCCTTGAGGTGCGGAAGGGAAAATTCCGGAAGGGAATATTCTGTAACCCAGGAGGCTTGAGGAACACTGCTGTGGCTGAGGCAGTTGCAGGTTGTTAGCTTTGGCCCATTCCTTCCATGCCTGCAGCCCTCGGGGCCTCTGGCTCAGTGTCAGTCTGACATAAGACTACAGTGGAGCGTTTTCTTCATCTGACCAGACCCTAGCAACAACACCCTGTTGGTGCCTCAAACTTGTGACAATCAAGAGTGGCCTGCGGAACAGTTACAATACTGGGCAAATTACCTAACCGCTTTGTGTCTATGTTATTGTTTTTATGTTTTTCCATCTGAAAATGAGGACGAGTTATCTATTTCCTAAGCTCATGTTTAGGACTAATTGAAATTATTTCTATATAAAGTCTTGAAATACTGACAAAGTAATAACTTATTGAACATGATTTTTGTTTAACAATTAAATGTCTGTAGCTGTTATTCATGTTTTTGAACATCAGCCATATGAAAAGTTCTCAAGATTGTTTTGAGCTGCCCATTCTTAGTTTCTATTCAGTAAGTTAGTAGTTGATACTTGGCTGAGGATCATTGTTTTCCAAATACAAATAAGGCTGTTTTGTAACTCATTAATTCCTGGAATGTGATTCTCTATTGAGCAGGTATTCCAGCCCATAGCAATCATTAGAAAAGGCTGTACTAGGTAAGATGTGGAGACAGTAAGCACAGAATGAGTGTATTATAAAACTATATTACCTTTTCCTCTAGGAAAGAAAATAAGCAACTAACCAAATATGTTCTTCACTTGACTTTATTATTAGCAATGGTTCCAAATGAAAAGACCTTTATTTCTAAGTCCTCCCCTGTTATATAAAAAGGTAGATTTCATTTTATGACTTCATATCCCTGATTCAGGTTCCATTCCTTGTACATGCTGGAAATAATCATTGGATAGTCTTCCATTCATCACACAATTTTCACATCTGTAAACTAGAAATAATCCCTCTAGACTACAAACACTGTAGAACCAGTACTGTTGGTAATGCCTGTCTTGAAATGAAGGTGATCCTGGTTGAATGGGTTACGCATTTCCTTTCTAAATTCTTGATGAGTTTCGCTTTCTTGACAGTGCCAGTTCTCTTGGGTGTAGAGGGGGATGACATCTTCATGAAGGTGCTCCTTCTCCTTGAGTTCGCTGGTGCCGTCTTCATGTCAGTCCAGATTCATTTCCACATGAGTTGTCTAATTAAAACTTGTCAGTGTTATTTCTGAAGGAAGATAGGTGATGATTTTGATCATAGAGCAGATGGCTGTACTTTTTCTTATTCAAGGCATCCAGCTGGGGTATTACTGGTCAAAAACAAAACTAGGGGAAATCTCTCAAAGCCAGGAAGGAAGAAGCCATGATTAGGCAAGGGGACGGCCCACTGGAGTGTGGTCACCTTTTAACAGGTGTGTTTTCTACTAAATGCAGGCATATCCAGTGAAACTTACTGTTATTTAAATAATCTAAAAGCATGTCACACCGTTTTTGTGATTTTGGAGAACTACGTAATTTTAAAGGTTTGCTGAACACCCAGTTTTCTGATGGTATGTGTTTTGAAAACAATAGCCCTTTGCTCTTTGTACCAAACGGTTCTGAATAGAAAGAGTTAGAGGTTTTTTTGTTTTTGAGATTTAAAAAAATCAAGGGGAAAAGTAGATGTTTCCTTTTTTTTTTTTTTTTGGTACTGAGAATTGAACTCAGGGGTACTTGACCACTGAGCCACATCCCTAGTCTTATTTTGTATTTTATTTAGAGACAGGGTCTCACTGAGTTACTTAGTGTCTCACAGTTGCTGAGGCTGGATTCGAACTCACAATTCTTCTGTCTCAGCCTCCCAAACTGCTGGGATTATAGGCATGTGCCAACATGCCTGGCAACATGTTCCTTTTTTTTTCCCCCTCCTCCCCTGACATAACTAAATGAAAACCTTTAAAAATCTCCCTGGCTTTTAAGTCCAGGATGCCCTTTAAATCAAAGTTAGTGGAATCCTGGTCTAAGGATTATGAACAGTGGAAACATCCACTTTCTGAACAATTATTTCCTTTTCTACTTCACATTCACTTTGACACTTGGGCATACTTCCTGATGTGGTGGAGCTAAAATTGCATTTTTCCATTTTTTTTGTTTGTTTGGGGGGGGGGGAAGGCACTCTCTACATGTCAAACCTTGATGGTTTCTAATTTAATATGTAATTATTTAAATTTATATTAGACTATGTTTGAGAAATTCTTAAAATGTTTAACATTAATTTGTTTTTTCATGTACAAATTTTACACAATCTCTTTTACATTCATGTAGTCATCTTTCTCTTGTTGATGTTACAAAAGTTTAGTATATAAAAATTATTGGTACTTTTTCTTGTGTTCTAAAAATTTTCCCAGTTTTAAAATTTATCATGTAGGTTTGTTTATGGAAGCAGTTTTAACATCTGGTTTCATTTAGAAGTAATTCCATTTATTTTATCTTCCTAGAAATGCTTATACTTTTTATATTTTTTATTTTGAGACAAGGTCTTGATAAGTTGCCTTAGAACCTTGCTAAATTGAGGAAGCTGGCCTTCAAATTGCATCCTTCTGCCTCAACCTCCTGAACCACTGGGATTATAGGTGTGTGCCACCACGCCTGGCTAGAAATGCTTGTTCTTTATAAGGCTTAAAATATAACCTTATATTAAAATTATAATAGATTAAGTACTTGCCAGAAATAAACTGAAACATTCTTTTTCTTAGTATGAGATAGGGTCTAAATTTAAAAAAAAAAAAAAAAACAAGAACAGAAAACAATTGCCTTAACATTATCTCATAAACAATTGATATTTTTGCACTGATTCAAAACACACCTTTTAAACTTCATTTTATTCATATATTATTAGGCTTTTAATTTAGCTCTATTGATTGTTCTTTTCTCTCAGTCCAAAATATTTCACTTGAGGTGTCTTATAGTGTGTTTTAAAGGTCTGTCTGGTAAGATAAGTCATACTGATCAATATTCTTTTAAAATTTCGTTTTAAAATTCTCTTGGCTGTTTTCAGGCATTTGCTTTTTCAAGTAAATTTAGAATTATAAATGAGAATTGATTAGTTGAATTCAGGTTCCATATACATTTTTAGGGAGTTGTTATTCCTACTGTACTGGAATTTCTTACTCCGGAGCATGTCCTAACCCCACATTCTTCTTTTGCTGTCTCACTCTCTGTCACAGCTCACCAGGTTTTACTGTGAGATGGGTATCCCTTCATGGGTGCCCTTTGTTAAGAGCAAATCATCTTGATGGCTACTGAATTGCCTCTTCAACAATGTAGCTCTATTAGTATGGGCTTGTGAAGTAGTTCTCAAAGCACTTTGGAAACAGTTTTAGCATTCTGGTTTCATTATATTAGAGGTAACCCCATTTATTTTCCTTTGCCTTGCTTAGAAATGCTTATACTATAGGCTTAAAAATTCCCTTATCTTAAAATTATGATTAAATATTTGCCAGAAGCAAATTGAAGGTTTTTTTTTTGTTTTTTTTTTTTGGTATATCACAATATTAGTATCAACTGTGAACTAAATAAAAATGTAGTTTTTCTGGCCCACTCCAAATCTACTTAATCACAAAGTCTGAGGATGGATCCCAGTCATCCATTCTAATAAGCCCTCTAGGTGAGTTTGATCATGGGGGAGGTTGAGAGCCACTGGTGAAGTGGATAGAGCTTGGGGTTAGAAATAATCTACATCTGTAACATGGGCTGTTGAAAGAATTATCTGTATCATAAGCAGATACTTAGTAGCTATTATTATCAGAGTGTTATTTTTCATAAGTCAGAGATGAAGTAATGAACAATGAGCATTAAAGTGATGGTGCCTGGGAATGAAGGGAAAGTTCTGGAACACAAAGGGTGTTGTAGGTTTTGATAGTCTGCATAATTGTTGATGTCAAGAAAGTCATAAAAATTCTTCATATTGGGTGCTGAGGATAAACAAACACTTCAGTCTTGTTCAGAATTGGTATCTTTTAAGCAGGTAAGCACAAATAGCGTAATATAATTGAAACCCCTGATTTCCATCTTAAGCATATGTGGAAGATTAGCTCATTAGAATTCCACCTTTACATTGAAGGAAATAAAACACTTCTGCTATATTTTTATAGTTGTAAAAGAATCTACCATTGTACATAACTAGACCATGCACATGAAATAAGGATTAATGCCCCCATTCAAATGGTTAAAAATACATGAAAGCATATATATGACAACATATCAATTGATACAATGTTAATTATTCAATATTTTGATAGCTTAGATTCCAGCATAAAATAATTTAAGTAGTGGGCATAACATGACAGATTTAAATGTGACTCATGAGAAGTTCAGAAATGGGGAGTAGAGATAACCAAGTGATATGATACTATCTATAGCAAGGCCAGTAAAAAGTCAGACAGTGGTGGCTTTGGGGGTCATCCTAGAAGAGTTAACTCTTGAGCTGATCTTGAAGGACAAGTAGAGCTTTCTGGAGAAGTATTATAGAAGATTCCATAGGAACCCTTTCAGTGGTTAGTTCTGCCTGAGGGCACCAGAGGTCTTACCATGAAGGTGAAGGATATATGGAAATTGTCAAGCCAAAAAAGGAACAGATTCCAGATGGAGGCATTAACACACTAGAGTGTCCTAAATGGTAGGGAATATGGAGTGTTTAATGTGAACAGAACCCATGGACTGGGCAGGGGTAGGTGAAACTGGACTCAGTTACATAAGCTCTCCAAAGATGATGATGGACAGACAGACTTTGTTTTGTTTAACATTTGTCTTGTTTTTGGAGAAATAGCATTTTCGTCTGTGTGCTGTCCTTGTTTGTTTTGTGACACATACCATTACACTCATATAAAGGGATTTAGGTTATGGATTCAGAACAGCATTTGTGTTACATATTCACACACTTATACATCATAATTTTAGTTTGGGTTCTATTCAGCTGTTCTCGGTGTTGAAGATGTTTAGCTTTGGCATGGCAAGTTGATGAATTAATCTAGACATATCCTCTTCCACCAGTAGGGTGGGGGGGCTGGGGTTGTTCTGGCCACTGAAGCTCTGTCATTGACTGTTCTCAGCATCATGAGGCTATGGCCTTCCCTTCGAGTCCCTGGAGTCTTACTCAGGCCTCACTGGCATTCTGCCCTGAACCACAGTCCATTGAGCTGAGCACTGTCAAGTGTCCCTAACTTTCACTAACTCTGTTCCCTTTTAACCCGGATCTTTATTTCTGTGGTTTCCATAACTGACCATGACCCATGTGTGAATCAGAGACCCACTCAGAACTTTGGGTCCCCAACCTGACTTCCACACATGGCAAGGACCTTGAGACAATGGCTGCTGTTACCAGATAGATACCTCTCTTATTTTAATGTAATTACCCCTTATCATATTGAACCTGCATTTGGCAACTCAGGATGGTTGGTCACACATGTGGGTGAAACTCTTGTCCTAACCTCACTTAATCTGCTTTGATTTTTGCTCTTTTACCCTAAATTGCTAAATTGCTAAATTCTGTAGTTTCTTACAATATGATATTCTTTTCAATATTTATTTCTTAATGTTCTAGGTTAGGAGTAGGCTATTTGATGACCTCTTCTTGCCCCTGGTTTTTATTTTATTTACTTAATTTTTAATAGTTAATCCAGTACAAGGATATTTTATAAACCATGGGTAAACTCATTACCAGCTTTTCTGCCCTTCCCCAAAAGTGTCTTTGCAGCCTATACAATGAAGGTGTGATTCTGTAGTAGGCATCAAGAGCACATGGATGCCTGGTCCCACCTTTCCTTCCTGGCTTCATTTCCCACTGTCTCTACCCACCCTCTTCTTAGAGATGGGAAGCTAAGTGCAGCTGCTGTGGATTCCAGAGTTTCACTCCTCCTTGCCTTTGCCCAGTGCTTCCTCAGTGTGGAATTCTACTGGCCCAACTCACTGCCTGAAGGAATCACACATTTTTCAAGGCCCAGTTCCAAATTCCACCTTCTTGAAGCTCTCCCAGATCCTTAAGCTAGATATATTTCTTCTAACCTTTTGCTTTTTTTCTTTTGGCGGAACTATGAGTTGAATTCTTCTAAACTTTTGCTTTCACAGTACTTTGCTTCTAACTCTTGGAGCTTGTATTAGCTCTGTCTTCTATTTGTCTATTGTTTATAAGCTATGTTTTCCTCTCCGCTCTTAAGAGCAAGATTTTTGATTTTTTTCATTTTCTTTTTTTTTTTTTGGGGGGGGGTGTACAATAGCACTTTCTCATTGTTTTTTTGATGGCTTTTTGATAATTGCTTTGCCTTTAATTTTGATGGTTTACAAAGGTACAGTGGAAAATTTTGTTTCTCAAATAGTTGCCTGTTTTTTCTAACCCCCTTTTCTCTTTTCTCCCTTTTGCACATGTTGGGTAGAGGAATATAGGTATATATTTGAGGCTGTGTGAAAAGGAATGGTTTGGTGAGAAACTATTCTAATTGATTAAAGATCCTTGGATCTTTAACCAATTAGAATAGTAGTAATGCTCTGTTTGAAAATTGCTTGAAAACATATCATAATATTTATTATGCCTCATTTTTTTTTACTCTCCATTGATATGTATACATTGAGATAAGTGAGAATGGGGAATTATTATACGATTTATTTATTTGTTGAGCATTTGTTATGTACCAGACTCTGTCAGGACAGGAGGTAAGAGACACACAATGCTCAATTGATGATCCATTCCAGAGTAAAGAGTTTGATTTTATATATGGCAAAAGTAATAATACAAAAAATGACCAACATTTATTAAGACCTTATTATATGCTGTCTTTTTTTTTTTTTTTTTTTTTTAAGACTCAGAGAGAGAGGAGGAGGAGAGAGAGAGAGTTTTTTTTTTAATATTTATTTTTCAGTTTTCGGTGGACACAACATCTTTGTATGTGGTGCTGAGGATCGAACCCGGGCCTCAAGCATGCCAGGCGAGTGCGCTACCGCTTGAGCCACATCGCCAGCCCTAGATGCTAAGTCTTAATATTAATTATGTTAATATATTATAGCTTTTGTCCTTATGACAACCTTTTATGGGTGCTGCTACTCTATTTGTTCCTACTTATCAGATGAAAAATACATTCTGAGACAATGAGAAATGAAGCAATTTCTCCATGGTAATTCCTACTTGGTACCTTACTACTTCATCCACCTCTTCAAATTATATATTATTTTAGTGTGTAGCATGTGGAAGGCATCCTTTAGAGATTATGAAGCAGTATTCCACCTACTCGTTTAGACTGTCACACAGATGAAAGTCTGAAGCAAGGATATTGCTGTTTTCTTACTCAATGACCTTGGATAAGTTACTTAAGTTCTCAGAAACTCTGTTCCCTTGCCTGTAAAATGAGGGTTAAAACACTGTGTGTGGGGACTGGGGATGTGGCTCAAGCGGTAATGCATGTGCGGGGCGCTGGGTTCAATCCTCAGCACTACATAAAAATAAAGATGTTGCATCCACCGAAAACTAAAAAATAAATATTAAAGAAATTCTCTCTCTCTCTAAAACAAACAAACAAACAAAAAAAAACCGTTTGTGTAAAAAGGGCATAGGATCCTAAAATCTGATTTCCCATTCCTTTTCCTCTTTTATAAAATGACTTAATCATGTGATCAATGAAAGAAAATTACTTAGATTTTTAGATTTTTTTTAAACTGTAGGAGGAGTTCCAGCAGCCCAATAAATTCATTTGTAATGTTGAGTAGTAAACAATTTACATTGGAAGTCATGTTTCTTTGTTACTTTACAGTCCATTTCTTAAGAGAGATGAAGAGGCTTTCACTTAATAATTGACTCATTAGTTTTTTTTAAATATTTTTTTAGTTGTAGGTGGACACACAATATCTTTATTTCATTTTTATGTGGTGCTGAGGCTCAAACCCAGCGCCTCACATGTGCTAGGTGAGCACTCTACCTCTGAGCCACAACCCTTGGTGCCTGAAAGGGCTCCCAGCTCTGCAGTGAGGCAAAGGGAAATAACCAACACCCTTGATATTCTATTTAGATGATGGGAGCTGGTTACATAAGAGAATAATGTTGGTTCTAACTCTTTAGTTAAACTAAGTAACCGTGACTTGAGATAAAATCCTTTCTCACCCATAAGTTTCACTTTATAACTTTGTACCTTTTGGTTATTCCCATGAGGTCTTTTGAACCGTACATTGTTGTTTCTCCAATAGTTGGTCAGTACATCATTATGAAATCTTCATTGTTGATTAAACAAAGGTCTTTCATGACAGTGTGGGTTTTTTTTTTTTAAAGCATATTCTGTTTAGCTGTGCTTCTAAAAAAAAAAAAAAAAATCATTTTAAAGTAACAATTGAATACACTAAAGACTTGTATCGACGTGGCAGCTTCAACATTTCCACAGATATCAATATGTTTCACAATCTGCCTATTAGAATTATGATTAGAAGTATATATAACATTTTAAAGTCAAATTCTAGAAAAGTTTAAAATTCAGGTTTTTTAAAATTGGAAATTTCATTTTTTAATCTCATATACTAAAAGACATTAAAGGAATAAGAGAAATCTTTGAAGTAAATAATTAAGCCTAATATATTTGAGTATGCTTAAATGAACTTTAATTGTCTATGCCATACTAATAGGGATATAAAAAGTTAAATTTTTTCTGCTGTACAGTGGGTGCAACTGCATAGCAATGCAAAAAACAAGGTCCATTCCATATGAAAAGTGATTGAGGCTCTAATTATTT
The DNA here is from genome assembly GCF_047511675.1 of Marmota flaviventris. NCBI lineage: Eukaryota > Metazoa > Chordata > Mammalia > Rodentia > Sciuridae > Marmota > Marmota flaviventris. The sequence continues at coordinate 66,679,599 of NC_092508.1, forward strand.
TATGATAATAGTTAGCCAACTATTATCAAGAGCTTACTGTTTTCCAGGCATTTACCAAGAGCTTAACATGTTCTTAATTTTATGTATTTATTTGTTTATTTTGGTACTGGGGATTGAATCCAGGAGTGTTTTACCACTGAGATGCATCTTCAACCTTTTTATTTTGAAGACAGAATCTTGCTAAATTGCTGAGGCTGGCCTTGAGTTTGCAATCCGATTGTCTCAGCCTCCAGAATAGGTGGGATTATAGCAGTGCACTGCCAGACCCTACAGCTCAGAGACTGGTGCCAAAATGCTTGCATTACAACTGGCAACATCGAGGTAGAGAAAAGTGAGATCTTGCCAGAGTTAAAGGTATGTAAGGTAGTGGAAAACCAGTCTGAAACCATTGTGATTCACTTAACCTCTAGCCTCATTGTCTCTATAGTGCCAGGTATTATTTGTTTACATTTTAATGGAAAATTTTTCTGTGTAAATAAAATCTGAATCTCTTCCCTACCCCCTCATTTTAGTGGTGCTGAGAATTAAACTCAGTGCCTCAAGCATGCTAGGCAGATGCGTAACATTGAGGTACACACCCAGCCACAAGTTATCTTTAATGTCTTATTCCAGGATATGAATTAGTAAATAACAGATGTAAATTAAATAGATGACAAAATCTTCTGAAGATATATGCTTTACCTACTTCAATACATAAATCAAAATATCTAGTACAACTTAGGCAGTTAATTCATTTTTGTAAGTTGACTCAAATTTTTATAGAAAGGTGACACTGAAAAAAAATCCTATATATGTTAACAATTTCAGTTTTTCTGTAAAGTAGGCATTTGAAATTGAAAGGCATTCAAATATTCTTGGCTGACCTACTTTCTTAAGTAAAACATGTGTCAGAAATAAAATGATTTAGTTCTCTTATATCTGGTGCTTGCTGTTGGTGAGATATGTCTCAAAATATGTTTAGCTACTAGTGATGTCAGAGGAAAATTTCAAAGCCTCAGTTTGAAATGGGTTATCATGGCAATCACAAATTTGCATCTGACCAAGTAAGGGAGGGGCTGTGAGAAATCAAGAGCATGCTGCAGGTATATTCATTGTAGAATGAAACCAAATGTGTTTTATATTCTCAGGTCTATAAGAACTACTGAACCTCAGGAAAAAAAAATATGAATTTAGATTGATCTATCTAGATGCTTCTAGAGTTTAACTTAGAGAATATAAATGAAAACATTTTTCTCCCTCTGAACTTTTGCAGATGGTTGCTCAGGTTCTTGATTTATTCCTGGTCTTAACTTGATGACAGTAACCTGGATGTACTTTTTGGGTGTGCCATTTTTTCATTTATCTCTTGTTGATTCCATCCTTAATATCTTTCAGATAGAAAATTTTAAAACATATAACTGATGTTTTCTGGGAGTCAGAATATGTTTTGTAAGTCAGTAGTTTTAGAACCAAGAAAATTGTGAAAAATCGGTGAGTATGTTTATGTTTAGTTATGGGAAATAAACCCAACATAGAACACTGGTCAGACACAAAAGAATTTCATTTCAGCCCACTAATGTCAATCTTTAGGCCATCAAATATTCAGAGGAACCATTTTATAAACTACAAAGAGGAAATTAAAAAAAGCAGTGCCAATTGAACTAATACAATATTTAAAAAATCTCATAAATGCATAATTTAAATTAGGTAAACACCTCAGTTAACATGTAGTTCAGCCAAGTTTTCACAAATACATGCGGTAATAATATTATCATCACAGCTGAGATATAGATTCCAGTACACTACCACTTAAGTTTGATGTTACATTTACTGAAAACGAAAGGAGTTTTAATTTGTCATTATCATATCATTCTTGTGCAAGCATTAAAAAGAAATGTACAAATAAATGCACGGTGAGATCCAATACTTCTGGAATCAGCAGTGCTCTATGGTTGCCCCTGGGGATTTTTGTTCAGGTAGACTATGTCTATTCAAGTTTGGGTTGCCATTTTATGATTTGACTAATTCTAGATTTTGTTTGCTCCTCAAGGAGTAGACATGTCACAGCAAGTTTAGCAGTCTCTATTCAGAGTCAGGAGAACTTTCTGACAAACTGGTTGAAGCAAGGCACTTGGTTTTCATAGTTCCTCATTCCTTTATGTTTCTTCTAAATCACTTTTGTTCAAATGGAATTTTCTTTGTAAAATTCCCACTGTAAACCAAATTTGACAGCTGGATTTCCTGTAGGGAATTTGAATAAAATTAAGCATTAAGAATTTAGATCTTTGATGATTTGGAGAATCACAGATTTTGTGGTATGTCTAATGAAACTGATTATTATAGTCCCTTAAATGTGATGATTTATTTAGATATTTAAATTTTAAATATAACAAAGTACAATTATATAGTGGTCCAAGAATATGCTGTGTCTTCTCCTGTAGCAGGTGTATCAATAGAGTTCTGTGTTAAAGAACTACAAGTTTATTTTGTCACAACTTAATTAATTTATTTTTGTGGTACTGGTGCTGGGGATTGAACTGATCTACATCTTTAGCATTTTTTTTTAATGTTTTGTTTTGAGACAGAGTTTTATTAGTTATCCTGGCTGGCTTGGAATTTGACATCTTTCTGTCTCAGCCTCCTGAGCCTCTAGAATTACTGGCATGTACCACCATGCCTGGAACAATCTATATTCTTTAAAACCCAAATCTAAAATACACTAAATGATTTGTCAGTTACTTAGCAGATAATACCTTCCTGTAATTTTTGTGTTTGGATTGTCTTAATCCTGTGAAACTTGACAATTCTTTGAAAATCACTTCTGTATTTGAGTTTTTATGTAGTTTAAGCAACTAATCCTATAAAATTTTAGACCACAAACAGATTTTGTTTTAATCTCCTGATTTTACAGATGAAATAGTGACTCCCAAAATGACATTAGAAACAGGGGTCTCACTATTTAGGATATTTTTATTACATAATGCAGTAATAAGTCATTCTTTTTGATACTTAATGAATATTTATTTCCTTTGTAGTTGCATATTTTTTAAATGGCTTAAATTTAAACATACCTGTCAAAGGAAAGCAGGGAGCTGAAACTCCAAACCTTGGTTCTTGTGTTCTGATGAAAGAAAATTTAAAGTCAGACACCAGAAGTCATGCAAGAGTTAACTTTATTATAGGTGAAAGTAAAATAAAAGCAAAGTGAGGCTTAAGTGGAAAGCACTTCTTATCTCTCAGAGGGCTGTCTCCAAGCAGAGAACCACAAAGATAATGCTGTCCCCAGATTTATAATTGTTGTATGGTTAACTTGAAAACTGGAGTACTCCTTCAGCAACCTTTGCCCATCAGGTATTCAACTCCTCCTTCACCTAGGGCAGTGGAGGAGTTTTGACCCTAGTTGGTCCTCTCCAGGATTGTCATGGTGGCCATCCTATTTAGGGGGACTTCATCTATAAGTCAATCCCATGTCAATAACTGGTCAAAGTTAGCAGGCCTGTGCTACTAAAGGACTCTTTCTTCCCTATAGGTGAATAGACACTATAGCCATAATTCCTAGCTTTACATCAACCTCAGTGGATCCTGTCAAGAGTTAGTCTCATTAATCTTTTTCTCTTGATATGTTTTACAAATAGCTCCCTTGCTTTTGTTTTCTATAGATTAACTTCCACCATTGGCTTCTTAACATATATTAATTAATAAAAGGAACACCATATTCAGGTTTTTCCATAGTTATGGCATTCAAACTCAAGTTTAAAGAAGAGCCCCAATTTAAAGAACACTTTATGACCTTATCATAAAGAAGGACCCTGAAGTAATTTAAAGAATCCTTTATGACCTTACCATATATTTCACTGCTCATTGCTAGCTACTACCTAACAATGCCCACTAGAACAATAAAATATATAAACTTCATATATCTTTCAACTCTGATTTTTACAGAAATGTGAAGAAACAGATAGTTGGAGTTTAATTTTCTTAAAATTCAAGTATAAATATTACTCATATCTTATACAAATGAAAGACTTTATTCCCAAGTCAACAAAATGCTATTGTAGACAAGCAATATTTCAGCTACTTCATATATTGTTATTTTTTGAGGAGGACATAGTCTTATGATTTAAAATTTTCAAGTGTTAGTCTAGCTGCTTTCTAACGTACATTGAAACTATTTAGTGAATGTAGTAGAAAGTACCACATTGTTTGTCTATAAAAAGAAACATTGTTCCTTCTTTTTAAGACTATGTGAGTGGGGCAACAAACCAGATATTTCTAGTTTAAACAATTTTACTTCATGATGATCTCTTTCAAATGTAATGATTTTAAAAAGTTTATAAAACACTGTGGACTTCTGTGTTACGGAGACAATTTTTTTAACATTTTTTTTTTCTTTTTGAAAAATGACAGTTCTTTTTTTTTTTTTTTTTTTTTGTCAGTGTGTGTAAGTACTTTTAAAATGTAGTTGAAATTGCACTGTCCTTGAAAATTGAATAGAAAACAAGGATGTAAATAAAATAAGTTCAGAGCAGCTAAAGGAGGGATCACAAAGTTCAAGCATTTTTTTCTGAGGGCACTAACAAATTTCTTGCTTAAACCTTATTAATTTTATTTAACATTTAATCCTAAAATGTAGCTGTTTGGTTTCAAAACCAAAGGCATATGCTAGGAGTAGTGATTTGGAATAGTGGAGGTAGACTGCTGACAGCAGGCAGTGATGACTGAAAGAAGGCAGAGAAAATGCTAGAACTGGACTCAAAAACTGCACAAACCCAGCCACAAGGACCTGTACTTACCAGTACTTCTCTAAACAGCTGTGTATTCCTGCAAATGCACAACATGAAAAATGATATTCGCCAGGTTATGAGAGATCATAACGTATCAAATTAAAGTAAAATGTGCTTAGTGTACTTCACAAGCTTGTAAAAACTAATTATAGACTGGGTCAGAAGGAAAACCTAGGTCATTTCCACAAATATGAATAATACATAGACATTCTTTGATCCAAAGGTATAATTTAAAATAAAATTCAAACAAAAATAAACTCAATGACTTGGAAATAATAAATTCTCCTACATGCTTAGAATAACAAAGAACACATTAAAATAGCAATTTTATGATATTTCTAATGTTAGTAATAGACTGTACTTTAGAAGCAATTAAACATGTATAATTTTGATTTTTAAAGTGAAAATTGAGATAATCTCAACTTACAATACTAATATAAAATATAAGGAACTGAAGGGAAGGAAATAACACAAATATAAGTAGGAATTAATGATTAACAAAAATAGAATTGAAAAACTTTTTTGGGGGGAGGAAAGTTGATAGGCCTTTTGAAAATCTAATGAAAAGAGAACAAAGATATTATGATGGATTCCAAGACTTCTTAAGTTATAAGATTTCTATTTTTCGAGGGGGGTTGATGGAAATTGAACTCAGGGTCACTTCATCAGAATCACATCCCCAGCCCTTTTTATTTTTCATTGTAAGACACCGTCTTGCTGAGTTGCTGAGGCTGGTCTCCAACTTGGAATCTTCCTGCCTCAGTCTCTCAAGTCGCTAGGATTGGGACATGTTCCACTGTGCTGGTGGTTACAAAAATTCCAGATGTAACTTATGGTATTATATTAGAAATTATAGATTAAATGGATGACTTTCAAGAAAGAATCTAAATTAAAAATTGGATCAAAAAATTAGAAACATTGAATCAGTCATAGAAAATTGTGAAGCTATCAAACTCCTTTCTTTAGAAAATGATTCTGGGATCAGACACAGTGCATTATTCAGTCTTCTAAGTAATACACATTCCTTTTTTTAAAACATCTCTTTATTTTTTATGTGGTGCTGAGGATCGAACCCAGGGCCTCACACGTGCTGGGCGAGCGCTCTACCACTGAGCCACAACCCCAGCCCCTACACATTCTTTTTTGAACCAGGGGAACTAGGTATTAAGCCTAGGGGTGCTTTATCATTGAGCTACATCCCCAGTCCTTTTTATTTTTTGAGAAAGCCTTGTAAAGTTGCCCAGGCTGGCCTTGAACTTAGTGATCCTTCTGCTTCAACCTCCTGTGTTGCTGGGATTACAGGTGTACATTACCACAATTGCCTGCATATTCTTACAGCCTTACGGCACATAGAAGAAGCTAGAAAGTTTGAGTTTATTTTATATGGTGAACACATTTCTAATAGCATTTAAAATAATTTTGCACAAAAGTGAAAAAGAAACCATTCTATGACTATAGCTGTCAAAATCCTAAATAACTATAAATAAGATTACTGCAGGTTTTCAAGAATTGCTTAGTAAATTGAAAAGTATTCACATATATTAATTAATAAAAGGAACATCATACTCAGGGTTTTCCATAGTTATGGCATTTCAAACTCAAATTTTGTGGTACAGTCAGTCCCTAGTCATCTATGGAAAGTGACTGGTGATTCCCAATTCATATTAAAACACTTATCCTAGAAGTCACTGAAATTTACCTGCCTTGCTGTTTCTCTTAGTTACATTGACTGTTCATCTCACATACTGAAATGACTCCAAGGTAAGGGGCATGAAAACTTCCGAGACAATCCAGGAACATGACTATGGGATTGTCCATTAGTACTAAGCACCTGCTCAGGATCAATCCAATACTAGTGTCTGGGAAGGAAAGAGTCAATAAGAGAGGGTTCTTGCCTGTAACATTTCCTGTTTTTTTAAGTATTCCTTAAAACTGTAATCAACTGCAATTAAAAAAAAAAAAAAAAAATATATATATATATATATATATATATATATATATATATATACACACACACACACACACACATATACACAAACACACACAACTCATATATTTCCCTATTAATGACCATTTTTATTCTAATACATTAAAAATAATACTGATCAATTCATCAGTTTGTTATTGCAACAAAGAAGGTGATTAAAATATATAAGAAAATAATAGAACATTAATATGGTGAAACCCATGAAAGGAAATAAAAACTGGGAAAGAGCATATGATGTACTTAGAAGAGCTCAAATAATGACATTCTTCACAGAGCTGAAATGTGTGTTGTCAAAACTTCTCTTCTGTATGTAGTTATAAGTTTTATAGTTATATAAATTTTCTCCTCCAATGAGACAAAGTGAAGTCTGGTTCTTCAGTCACTGAATGACTCTTCTCAGAAGATGATGGAAAATTAAAAACAAAGACATAGTAGCAGAAGGATATTGAATAAATGATTGAATAAATAAATACACACACACACACACATACATACATACACACACATACATAGCCAACAGCAAACATAATACTTAATGATGAAATATTAAATATTAGCACCTTTATCATTGAAATTAGGTTTGTGTCAAAAATGCCTATCATTACTATTTTGCCTTTTCCCTGAAAGTTCTAGTTAGGGCCATTAGGTTTTCATTAATCCCCTGTTTTCCTCTTTCTCTTCCTCTGTTTATTTATTAAATAGATATACAACAACTAAGAATAGAGAATCAAGGGAAATAATTTAAAAAACTTTTAAGACAAATGAAACCATTTAGAAAGTTGCTTGGATGTAAAATTAAAAAGTACCTAATGGTTGGAATAACAAAAACAATAAATGCCAGGTAAGACATGGAGCAACAGGAGCAATAGCAATACTCTTACTCAGTGCTGGTGGGAAGCCACTGTGGAAGACAATTTCAGTTTCTTTCAAAACTAACCATACTCATGCAGAGCATGGATTCTGGATCATATTGTATTGACACAAATGAATCAAAAACTTATGTCTACACAGAGATGTTTATAGCACTTCAGTTGCCAAAACTTGGAAGCAACCAAGATGTTCCTTAATAGGTAGATACACGAAATGTGGGATTCCCATGCAATGAATTATTTACGGAAAGAGAAAGTAACCTTTTGAATTTGAATTTGAAAGTGACCTTCCCCTTCTTCTTCTCCTGGCTGCTGCTACTGTGGGCCCTCCTCCTCCTCCTCTTCTTCCTTATTCTGTACTAGGGGATTGAACCCAGGGGTGCTTAACTACTGAGCCACATCCCCAGCCATTTTTATATTTTGAGACAGGATCTCACTAAGTTGCTTAGGGCCTTGCTGAGTTGCTGAGGCTGGCTTTGAATTTGTGATCCTCCTGCTTCAGCTTCCCAAGCTCCTGGGATTATAGGTATGCATCGCCACACCTGGCTAAGCTCAGCTTCAAGCAATGGGCATGATGGGGGGACCTTAAATGCATATTAAGTCAAAGAAGCCAGTCTGAAAAGGTTCCATACTGTATGATTCCGACTAATAACATTCTGGAAAAGAAAAAAAACTTGGGAGATAGCAAAAAGATCAATTGCTAGGGGTTTGGTATGGGGAAAGAGGTACAAATAAGTGGATCATGAATTTTTATTTTATTTATTTATTTATTATTTATTTGGGCAGTGAAACTTATGTATGATACAGTTATGACAAGCACAATTTTCAAAAGCTGTAAAAATGTACATTTAGAGTGAACCCTAATGGAAACTATGGACTTCAGTTATTGTATCAATTTTGGTTCATTGATTATAAAAAGTATACCACTAACACAACATGTATATAGTAGGGTACACTGTGTGTTGGGGATGGGGGCAAGGAGTTTGTGGGAATTCTATACTTTCTGATCAGTTTTTCTGTAAATCTAAAAGTGCTCCAAAATAGTCTACCAGTTTAAAAAATTAATGTGGAAAAATCTGCCTCTTTCCCCCTTAGCCACATTAGGTCCTCATCTGTCTTCCAGAGCAGTCAAATCTACAAAGGAGGAGAATGCAATATAAAATGACTGAGTGATAAGAGAAAGAAAATATCAGAACTTCTATGTAATATTAAAAGTAGAAGCCAAGTTGTGCATTTAAAGTGTAGGTAAGCCCTCAGAGGTCACTCATTGTATGCATTGGAGTCCATGAGTGGTGCTGGAGTCTAGCAGTGAGAGGCCAAGGTGATTGACCTGTGAGGCAGCCAGCCACCTTGCCAGCACAGCTCATTTTCATTCAGCATATTGCGTATTACTTATATCCAGTTTTTGAATACATCACATTGCATGTAAACTAATCTTTGTGGTGGGCAGTTGTACATGTCTGCAAAAACATCACACATTGAATATAATGAAAACACAAGTGCAAGTGAACAATAAGAAAACAGAATTGACAGTTATCACACATGTAAACTTTTGCCAGCCACATTGTAAGAAACAATCAGATCTGACAAGAATTGAACCCTAGAAAACAGTTAGACTACTTGAAATATTTATATTCCCTTCTAATATATCATTAATAAAACATTAAACATTTAACTTTTATTTTTTAATCTCATTTTTAATGTGCTTATGAATACAGCAGAACATGTTATGGATAATGAGTTGCTGAGTTAGCTTCTTTCTTATAGAGTTGTATGATCAATAATATGTTTATAGGTTGCTGATCTGAATTGTTCTAAAAGTTTTCCAGATGGTTTTCCTGCCTCTGCTCTTGGTTTCCTCCAGATCATTTTTCATATTGCAGCCAAGGAAAGCACTCTAAAATGCATCTCTGATTGTAACTTTCTTATTTTTTTTAATGTTCATTTTTTGCTCATTACACATTTGTTTTAATGGGTCTCAAAATTCTGTGACAGATTTTTGGTCAAGTTTTTTTTTCCATTAAAAAGTACTGATTTTAAAAATGAATAACTTAAAACTGCCACACAAGGAAAACAAATGGTCCATAAAACATTCTCCTTTCCTTCTGAAGGTTTTTATGATGCGTTGTTATCATTAACCAGTGTTTTACTATTAAATGGCCAGTTGTGATAAACATTTCTGAGACCATTCTTCCACCACTGATTAAGACTGGGGTGCATGTGTTAGGGGTAATATTCATTTAGGGGTTTCTGAGCTTTCTGTGCAGACTTGGTCCTTGCCAGTTCCAGAAGCCTTCCTGTCACCTGCTTTGATAAATCTTAGTGTTGTGAGACACCCTGATAGGGGTCCTGCCTTCTTCTAGCCTTATCACCTATTACCCTAGAGGATCTTTCTCACTGGTATGTAGAAAACTTTCTTCCTCCCTTCATTAGGTTATGTCTTTCTCATTATTTGGGTATGTTAAATTGTCACTTCCTTGCAGAAGATCTTTTTGGCCCCTAACTTGGGTGCAGTGTGCCCTTATATGGCCCACTATCAGTGTTTACTTGTGTTCATTGAGACAGAGTTCGAGTATATCTAGCACACTTTGACTGTCCTTGTGTATAGTATATATTTATGATTAGAAAAATTCTTTGAAACCTTATTTTAGAAGGAAAGTGATATGGGCAAAGAACCTGTATGGTATTAGTGGACAAAAGATATATTACTATCTTATTGTATTAGATGATGATTAAAAGGGGTGCTGGCTTTGTCTGCCAAACTTTGTTTCTTAAAAACTTTAAAGCATCTTAAATTGTTGCTAGTATACTTACTGAAAGTGAAAAATATACGCATAAACTTACTTAACAAAGCTAATGTAAAAGTTGCTTTCTAGCTTGCTCCAAACATTTTATTGCTTACTCTTTTGACACAGTATACCATATAGGAGATTGTGCAGATTTTAGATAAGATTTTTTTTTTTTTAAGAAAAATCTTATCAACCTTCAAATGAATGTCTCTCAGGGAATGTATAGACTTTAAAAAAAATAGTTTTGTACCAAAATACTGGTACTTCAAATACTAAAATCTCTCGGTGTTAAACTGTCCCAGAATTCAACACTGCTGTAGGCTTCCTATTATCTACATCCCTGAGCATATTTTTCTTGACTTCTGTCACCATATCACAATGGGCCTCACTTGAGAAGCTCCACAGCCTCTGTGAATGATGTGGTGAACTACGGAGTGGGCTCACAGCTTTCTCTTGACTCAGAGTCGAGACTTTCTCTGAGTCAAGAGAAAGCTGTGAGCCCACTCCATAGTCCTTGTGTTTTTTTCCTGCTGCATTGGCCCAAGAGAACTCAGCATTTCCACATTCCACCTATCCTTCTCCCCAGATTTATCACTGTCAGATGTATACACACATTCATGTGTGTGAGTTGTTAAATCTACACCTACATTATAGAGGTATGTGTTTATATGTGGCTTATATTAGATGTTTCTATTAAAAGCTGTTATTAGATGATACCTTATAAATTATACTTAACCATAGGCAAGGTACTGTGCCAAATTTTGTGACATTGACAAAACTGAAAGTCATCTATTTTTTTTGAGATTTCTTAATTTTAATTTCCCCAGAAATATACTTTCCTTGTTACTAGCATTCATTTGTAGCATCAATTTGCTATCTATGATAGCATTGAGAATTGATTTTATATAACAAATACAAGTGACATTAAGTGTTTTGCAACTTTTTTTGCATAAACTTTGGTTTAGTTGCTAAACTCTATTTCTAGATTCTGAAATAAAAAGCTAAAATGGCATTTTATATTTACTTCAAGTGTAGCTACAAAGAGGCAGAAAAATACAGTATTATGTAGTTTCTTCCTTTCTTTAGAATGCCTAAGAAATAAGACATGTGATTCCAATGACTGTCTGTGGGAGCTGGTACTAGATAGAGCCACCCTTTTGCTAGAAATATACAGCATATGCAGATAATACAGATAAATGTTATCATGCAATTTCCTTCTCATTATGGGTATTTTTACTTTAAAATAGAATGGGACAGGAAAAAGTAAGAAATTATGTGATAATCTGGATATCAATAAAGGCTATTACAGTTTTAAAAATTAAGTTAACACAATGAAGTGGACTTTCATTTGATATACAGTTCTGGGAATTTTAACCCATGCACAGGTTCATGAAAACTCCATCACTATTAGGATGCAGAATAGTTCCATCTCTCCAGAAATCTTGCTGTTCCTTTGTAGCTGGACCCTTATCCAGCAATTAAACCTGGTGACTGGAGATCTATTTTTGTCACTATAGTTTAACTTAAGACTGTCTTAAAAACATAATCATAAACATGCAGCCTTGGAAGACCCTTTTTTTTGCACTCTACATGATGATGTTGAGATTCATTCAACTTTTGTTTGTATCAGTTGTTTCTTTCTGTTGCTTTAGTGTAGTATTCCATAGCTCTCCATTTACTCCATGGATGCTCTTTGGATTGTTTTCCATTGGACGGGGAGGCGGTCATTGTGAGTAGAACAGCTATGTCCAGATTTTTGAGTGAATGCTATATTTTCATTTGTCTTGTATAACTTTCTAGGAGAGGGATTGCTGAATCATGACAAGTGAATGTTTAATTTTATAGGAAACCTGTAGGACATTTTTTCAGTGTGGTTATAGCCATTTTACATTTCACCAACAGTGCGTGAAAGTTTTTTCTCACCATCAACACTTGGTATTTTTCATGCTTGTTTTAGCCATTCTAATATGATATCTCATTTTGTTCTTAACCTACATTTTCCCTAATGGTACTTGATTTTTTCATGTGCTTATTTGCCATTTGCATATCCCTTTTAGAGAATTTATTTGCTGATTTTTAAACTGGGTTGGTTGTTTTCTCACATCAGAATATTCAGAGTTTTATACATATTCTAGTTCTTTGAGACATGATTTGCAAATATTTTCTGCTAAACTGAAGCTTGTCTTTTTATTCTCTTAATACTATAGTATGTAAGGCAAAAGTTTTTAAATTTGATAAAATTGTTTGCTGAGGTTTTTTTTTAATGATTTTATACTTTAGTGTCCTAAGAACTCATTGTTTAAGACTCAGACCATAAAGATATTCTTCTATTTTTAAGATAGTTTTAGTTTTTCATTTTGTTTTTAATCCATTATTGATTTAGACTTAATTTTAAGACATAAGCTTACAGTCTACCTTCCTTTTACAGATGTTCAGTTATTTCAAGATCACTCATTGAAATGACTGTTCTTTCTCTATTGAATTACCTTTGAAATTTTATTAAAAAAAATAAGGCGTTCATATTAGTGTGGCTCTCTTTCTAGACTGTTTTGTTCCATTGATCTAGGTATATGTTTATTTGTCAATACTATACTGTCTTGATTACCATAACTTAATAGTGAATCTTGAAATTGAATAGTATCACTGCTACAGCTTGTTCTTCTTTTTCAGAACTTTTTTTTTTTTTTTAAATTCCAATTCCTTTGCTTTACTATATATTTTAGAACCAGCTTGTTTATATCTAAAAAATTTTATGAGGATTTGGCAGGATTTCTGTTAAGTGTTTAGATCAACATTGATATCTTTACTGTGAGTTTTCTCATCCATAAATATGGTGTACCTCTTTTTAGTTACCTTTGATGTCTTTAATTCTTGTTAGTTTTCAGAATGCAGATCTTATATAGATTTTTGATGGAGTAAGAATCAAGGACTTCATTTTCATGCTATTATGAAGTTGTTCTCTGTTATTATGTAGACATACCTTTGGATTTTGCTCAAGAAAACAACAGAACATCTTCTTTCTGTCCATTAGACCCCTTTCCTGATCCTTGACCTTGAGCTATAGCACTTCCCCTTGTACTCATATTTTCATTCTTTATTGCTTCTGGTTTCAGGCTATTTTGAAGAGTGGGATAACTGGAGAGAAAAAAAAAAAGATTAACACAGCTGCTTTAATTCAGTTACTCCAATTTGTTTTTCAGATGTCACAATTGTTGCTTCCTATATTCGGTCTGGATTTTAATAGCTGCATTCTGTTGGAGCAACAGCATAGAGTAGCTTACCTTATCTTACCTGAAATTGGAACCAAGACTGGTCTTTTTTGCATCACTTTAATTTTAAAAACATCTACAATCTTATTGGCTGTGAGCAGTCAGTCTATCTATTCATCCAGGTGTGTAGCACCCTTCTCTTGTCTACTTCCTGTCAGGAAAATTACAATGCAACTTTTTGCCCAGTTCTGATTACCCAGTTGTTATTTACCGTCTTATTAAAGCCTTTATAAGGAAAAAAAATAACATTTTAGCCTTGAGTACTTGAGTAGTTGTAATTGAATATGTAATGTCAGAGTCCTACTTTTATGATAATTTCTCTTAAGAAGGAGATGTAGTGGTATTATATTTGAACAACTAGGTTTGAGTTATTTAAGACTGATTCTTCTGGAGGCTGTGGCAGTCTTTAGGAGAAGAGGAAAATTGACATTTAAACATTTTTTTTAATGTGTGTGAGAAATTTTTTATACAGTTAAAGAATTTTGTGTAACTTTTAAATATGTTTAAAGGAAGGTATTTTTGTTGGGTTGTGGGGAGTGAAGTACTGAGGATTGAACCTCTGAGCTACATCTACAGACCTTTTTTACATTTTCCTTAGAGACAGGGTCTTGATAAGTTTGAGGATGGCCTTGAAACTGATTCTCTTGCTTTAGCCTCTCTAGTCCCTGAAGTTGCCACCTCCCCCTGCTAAAGGCGGATATTTTAAAGAAGTAGTAAATTCCCTAACTTAAATACATGTGTACATGCACATGTGTGTATATATGCATATGTGTGTATATGTTATTCACTGCTTTAAAAAATGATGTTTCTTTTGTTTTTATTAATTTATTTTTTGTACCGGAAATTGAATTCAGGGATGCTTAACCACTGAGCCACACCCCGAGTCCGTTTTCTTTTTTCTTTTTTGAGGCAGGGTTTCACTAAATTGTTCAGGGTCTCACTAATTTGCTGAGGCTGGCTTTGAACTTGCAATCCTCCTGCCTCAGATTTCTTAGCCAATGGGATTACAGGTGTGTGCCACCATGCCTGGCTAATTTATCTAGAAATTCTGTAGTGAGAGCATTGAAAGCTTTTGTGTTGAAATTGGAACAAACATATTTTCTTTCTAATTCATTAGCCACTTTTGTGTTTCAGTTTTATTTTGGGTAGGCCAAGCAGATTCTAGTATAACCATGGATTTCCCATAATAATTGATCCTTTCAGTGTAAGTTTTAACTATGTTGTAGCCCAACATAAAATGTAGGAGAGTTACATAATTTCAGTTCCAATCTGAGAATATTTAGATACCTCTGTATTTGGTATTCCATGTTCTTATGTGGGGGAGAAGAAAGCAAAGATAAGATTAATTTTGTGTTTGTGATAAAGATAGGAAGTGCTCTATATCCTCTTCTTGGAAGGAAAGTATACCATAGCCCCAAGATGTATGACCAGAACTTCTTCAAAAGACTAGCTACTAATTTTTATTTATTTTTTTTAGTTATACCTCACTTTGATGAAGGCTAGGAAGGAGGTGCACAGTCACAATGAAATGAAAGAACACAAATCTTGAGTTCAGAAAAATATGGTTTTGAATCTAAGCTCTGTCACTAACATGATGGTTTCATTGCTCAATAACTCTCTTCTGTCTTCTAGGTATGGTTGATTTATTTAATTCAGGGGCTTATTTGATTGACTTCAACTATAATGTTTGTAAAGGGTCCCAAAACTGTGCTTGCCACATAGTTACATAATCATCAAGAAATAGTGCTTTCATTGTACACTAGTGAGAGTGAAAGATTAGTTTAATAGCTCAGTTTTATGAAAGATCACTTGCTAATGTTCAGCTGTGATGGGTAACAAGAAAAATGATTAGCTTAATTAATATGGTACAATGTTTTGGGCCAGAGGACCCAAGTTTGCTTTCCTGTTCTTAAAGCTGAGATAACAAGTAGTAATGGGTTTAGGGTAAGGTTTTTGTCAAAGCAGTAGTTTTGCATCTGTGGTTTAGCAGGTTCTGTTTAAAATTTTACTTTAACTTCTCCTCTTTATGTGAATGCCATCTCGGAATGATACAAATGTTTTAGGACCCATCATGAGTGTCATTAGAGACACATAGTGTATTTATTTGGATATTCTAGTGTATAGGGTAAGCATGTGAAGGTATTGGATTGATAAGAGAAGTGGAAGAAGCTGGTCATGGTGGCACACCTGTAAGACTGAAGCAGGAGGATCACAAGTTCAAAGCCAGCCTCAGCAACTTGCACCCTGACTCAAAAATAAAATTTAAAAAAAAATAAAAAGGGCTTGAAATGTGGCTGAGTGAAAATATGCTTCTGGGTTCAATCACTAGTAATCCCTACTCCAAAAAAGAAGAAGAAATAGTAATAAGCTATGTGGTGATTACATGGATTTCTCAGTGTTCATGCCTGAGAAAACAGACCATATTATTTGGCATCCATAGCAGTATGGATGCAAAAAAGAGAAACCACATAGTAGGCTAAATAGAAAGTTTATATAAGAATTATTAACTATGGGGGAGGGGAAAGGGGAATGGAAGGACATCAGAATAAAATAGACATTATTATTGCTGTGGGTATATACATGACTGCATGACCAATGTAATTCTGCAACCTGTACACTCAGGATAAAATTTCTCATTTTTCTGTCTGATTCAAATGTGTGATATGTCAAGATCATTGTACTGTCATGTGTAACTAATTAAAACAAAAATAATAATTTAAAAAATATGCCACAAAGAATTATTAACTATGATAAAAGAGTATAATACATAAAGAGGCATTATATGGCTCTTGGTAACTGGGCCTGAGGCCAAGTTACCAAGAAGGACAAACTTGCAAAGGGTTCAGACTTTGGGAAGGGATATTGGCCAATTTGTATGCGATTGCATACACAATGTATATTGTGTGCATGTACTAATATGTAACAAAAATTCCACCGTTATGTACAACTATAATGCACCAATAAAAAAAAAAGTAGAGAAAAAAAAAAAGATACTGTGGTACCAGCCCACTGGGAACTTGCTTGTATAGCCAGTGTGGAAGTTGTTTTGGAGTTGTCGGGCAAATAGGCCACCCTCCGGAATGCTGGTAGGGAGCAGGCAATCAGTAACCAGTAGCATAGATATGTATTGGAACTATTAGCACCAGAAACGGGCAGAAATCCTTTCCATTGCTGGATGGTGGGGATAGGGCGGTATGGGTGGCAGAGACCAGAGGAGGAGGGGGTAGAAGGAAACACTCACTGCTCTGTGCAGCCTTCTTGAGTCAAGGCAGCTGTGTGCAGGTCTTAAAGGGCCCTAACAAGGGAGTCCAAATTCCATAGGCAGAAGGCCTTCAGAGCATTCTGTGTGAGGGCTCTTGTATCTGTGTCAAGGGTAAGGCAGAAAGGCTACTTCCAGGTAGAGGCTGGAAGATCATAGAGGGACTGCCTTCTGTGTCCACTGCTAGGGCAGGCTCTGCTGGATGTCTTTACACCTACATCTCTACTCCCCACCCCTACCTCAGGCCAGGTTGGAAATTCCAGAAAGTCCCTTCCTCTATAGTTCTTTCTAGTTCCCTCTGTAGGGAAAGCTTAACATCATTCCTGCTTTGAAGGAGCAATATTTAAAGGAAATCAGTTGTTTTATCACATAGTATATACATTGAAGGGTCTATTTGGAGCTGAGAGGTAGTGAATTAATAATACACATAGCATCTTCCTTTTTGAAAAAAAATAGTTATGCCAGTATATTGAATCTAGAAATGTACAAAATGTGAACTTGATTCTCATTTTGCATTGCATGCAGCTCTGTCTTCTGAAAGAGTGATTCATAAAACTTAAGGGAATTTAAATGATGCTGATGATACACAAAGACTTGCTAAACTTTGATCATAATATCCCCTAAATATGCTAGAAGCACTTTGGGTTTGCAGCAGCTGGTTCCAAGTTATTGATGGTTGTCTTGGTGACAGATGGTGTTTGGGATTGTGACTTAGAGGAGACTCTGCAAGCTTACCTCTCTAACTTGCCACCACCTCTCTCACCTTGCATGGCATATTTGAGCCAGCAGGGAAGCCCAACCTTGTCTACTATGGTATTGCCTGCCCATCAGGGAACTTTCAATTACACTGACATTTTAGCCGTGACTGATGACCTCAGCAAGTTTCCTGGAATGCTTCATTTTCTTCTAGCTTTATAAATAGCACTGACTTAGAAGTTTTAGGCAGTACTAGACAGTTTTATTTGCCAAACCCTTTTCTACAGTTTTGGGGCTTGCAACTCTATCTCAATTTGTCAAATTTTGTAATATATTGATTGCCTTGAAAGGTTTTTAAAATAAAGTATTATTAATACAAATTTATTATAATTTATCATAAATAGTACATATATTGTGGAAAGATATTAAGAAGATATTAACTAATACAAGTAAGATAAAAGTAACATTTTTCTATCCAGAGATTATTTCTACTTGCATCTCAATCTGTAGAATTCTAGACTGATTTATTTCTGTGTAATTTGTGTTTTTAAAAATGAATTGTTGCTGGGTGCTTGTAATCCTAGCTCCTGGGGAGGCCAGGCAGAAGGTTTGCAAGTTAGAAGCCAGCTTCAACAATTAGCAACTTAGACCTAACTTAGACCCTGTCTCAAAATAGAGATGGGGATGTTCCTCAGTGGTTAAGCACCCAAGGATCAATCCTCTGAACTAAGAAAAGTGAAGAGCATTTTTTTTTTATGTCAATTTATTTTCATCTTATGTAAGTCCATGCTTACATACTCAGTTCATTCACACGTTGAATTAATTGATCCCAAAACATATATAGGTACTTCATCCTCATTAGGATCTACTTGGGGACATTTCTTTTCATCTGGTCATGTCCTACAAACTCCACGTAATCTCCATCATGACTTTTTTTTTTTTTTTAATTTTAATTTTAAACTTCTTTTACAAATCACAGCTGATGAACAACAAAGCCTGGACCTGCAAAGTCCACGATCCTGCGCCGGTCTAGTTCTGCTCTGTGAAATAGCTGCTCCCAGGAAAGGGGTGCACAGTATCTGTGAAGGCCAAAGCCCGGCTGGAGGAGGGACTCACTCTGGGCCCAAGGGACTCAGCCCGAGCAGCCTCTGTTGCTGCAATGTGTGTACTCAGTGATGATGCAGTTCACCTCCACTTGTGTCCCCAGTCTGAATATACTGCATGTAGCATATGTTCTCATAACCCCACTTTTCCCTTTTATGATCAGGCTTTTTTCTGTGTAGCTTTCTTTAATATTCACAGAGTTCTTTGCTTGTGGCTTTCAGTTTATAAAAAGATACAATGGGTTTTCTGGTGGTGGATCCTGAAGATGGGCCATGGATATTTCACTTTCATCTTTGCCTAGTGAAGTTCTATTTTAGTTTTTCTCCTCTTTTGACCTAATTCCTGCAGTGTTGGCTCAGTCAACTCCCAGCCATCTAGGGGAGCTTTCTGGCCTTTCTTGATGTTAGGCATTTTCTTCCCACAAGATAATTGGCAAAGATCCAAGGATCCGCTTCCCAAGAGTGTAAAAGGAAGATCCCTGGTCTCTGAGGTTACAGGCTTGGATTCTTGTCCAGCCCTTCCAATTATTCTGTGACTTTTGAGAGGCCATTTTCCTTCTTTGGTTCTTAGTCTCACAGGAAACTAAGTCTTGGACTGCTGATTCTCTGTCGATGGCTTCTGCTTCTGTTGATGAATTCCAGCTCTGACTCTTTGAATAGACCAGATCAATTAATTCTCCTACAAAATTTTGGACCTTCTGGATTTTTCCATTTGCTTCCTTGTGATGATGATAGCATGTTGCTAAATCCTTGAGTTCGGAAAAGATGGATAAACAAGATTTAATTTAAATAGGACTTGACTGGAACATGTAGATGGTGTTATCCATGTCACAGTATGACCCATTAGGAGGCACAGTGTCCCGAAGGGCCACCATCATGTGGCATACTCACAAGAGCAATCAGTGCTTCTTTCCAAGTCATCCAAACTTGCATTTATTGTATTTTACATCACTACATATTAAAAAATTAGAATTTTTTCAGCCTGACAAAAAGCTTACACATTTTCTGTAAAAGCTGGTTTTACAAGTAACTTTGAAATAACTGAATTTTAAAGGAAAATCTACACTTTAAAGTTGTTCTTACACTCTTTTGCTTTTCTGTGCTTTCTCTAAGTCTAGATATGTTATTTTTAACTTATTAATATGGGTTCTTTGATCTCACAAAAATAATAAAATACCTTAGATACTGAAGTTGTATGTTCTCTGTGTGGTTTTTTAAATTTATTTTTTTATTTTTATTTTTTGAAAGGACATTTAAAGTCTGTATGAGGCTGAGATGAAGGTATTGCTTAAAATTTTGGAGAGAATTCATTTAATTAGGTAGAGTTGGTCATTGGTCAGTTTAGCTACTCCAGGGGTAAAAAGCAATTGGAAGATATTTACAATCAGTTTAGCGAAATATAATGAACAAATGGAAATGGATAGTAATGCTATTGAAAATTTTAAATGACATTTAATTGATTTTAATTTACCAAACTTTAGAGGAATTGAATATTTTTATCAAAGGTTAAAAATTATTTTGCCATGTAAGATATCTCTGCTTATACAAATTTTCTTCTGTTGAATTTTGTTCAGTTTAACCTTTTGAGTGCTTCAAAATACTATGTTTTTTTAAAAAAATATAATTTTAAAGCCCTCCCCTTTTAGAATGTTATTATAAAGGAGTAACTTTAAAAGAGACTTTTAGGGTAGTTTCCTTTTCAAAATAAACATATTTGATTACTTGATATGTGGAACTAACTTTCCCTAGAGACAAGATGAGAAGAGCCCTAGGAGGAAGTGGGCTTGCTGAAGACTGGTAACTGTGATAAGTGTTTCTCACAATTCGCTTTTGTTTTCATTGGCTCCTGCTGTTGGCAATGATTTAAAGGGTTTTAAAATTCATATTCTTTTCTTAACAATACTAAATCTTGAACACTGTGTGTGTTGGGCGGGGAAAGGATTTGTGAGTTTAACAATGTCTTTTCTCTTAGGTATAAAGGGTGTTGATTCAGTAGGGAAACACCAGGGCATCTAGGGGTCCAGTGAGGGAAGAACTGGAGGAATTGTACAGACCCCAGTTTACGCCTCCTTCCTCTCCTTCTTCTCTCTTCTTATGCATAGCTCAGGAGCTTGCACCTGACTGAACAGTGGAATGTGTCAAATGGTGTGAAGTTTGCTGGGCCGTCGCTGTGCCTAGAAAAGGTTCATTGAAATGTCAGAATTTTAAATAGAGGATTAAACAGTAACTCTTCAGGGGCGCTGTCCACATTTTCTCTCACCTGATTTTATTTTCTTCTTCCCTAGCCTCATAACCATGCCATAGTCCCCATGCTATTGAAATAGTATGAAATGAACTTTTACTTACATGTTTCTGAACTTCAGGACCTTTTATAGGTTTAAGAAAACTCTCTAAGACATTGTTCTTACACTTCATACAGAGCTTTTAGAGGTAGATTTTTTTCCCCTTATATCTATGGAGTGATTTATGGTACACATAATTTAAGCCTTGTAATAATGTAAGAATAGGTACTACTGTAATCAGCGTACCGAAGAAAAGGCCACGGCTCACCTTCTTGGCTTTCAGTTTTGAAATTTTGAATTTTCCTTTCAAAGGGATTGGTACATTAAAAGTCAGATGATTCTTTTGCTTGAAAAAGAAAGCTCTGCTGTGACTTCATTTTAAATTCATCTGTCTTTTCTAAGTGTGTATGGCCTTGTGCTTATAAACAGAAAACCATGATTGGTGGGAGTGAATCCCAATCAGGATTAAATGATTTATGTAAAAGCTGTTTTAACCACCAGGCAAAACTTCATAGTCTAGATTTTAGAACACTGTCATCCCTGCCATCCTTCATCGGTCATTGAAATTTACTTTTCTTAAAAAAAAAAAAAAAAAAGTATTTCATTCCTTATCCCATGTTAGACTTGTTAATGTTTGAAAGGAATTTCACAGAGAACTTAACATGGAAATTATAACAAAAATCTCTCAAAATAGAACATGATTTCAGATCACTAGCAATTTCAAACATTTAGCTTTTTGAAGATGGCAATATAATAGATGAATTATTGTAAAACAATATCATAAAAAGTGTCGCTTCTTAAAAAATGTAGGTCAAGGTAACATTTGAAGTTTTATTAAACTAAAATCACCAGATTTGTAAAAGGTTCAGGGTTTTTTTGTAATTTTTTAAGTTGTAAATGGACACAATATCTTTATGTATTTATAAGTGGTGCTGAGGGTTAAACTTGGTACCTTGCATGTCATAGGCAAGCTCTCTACCACTGAGCCCCAACTCCAGCCCAAAAGTTCAGTTTTGATAATAATGGAAATATAGATGGTATTCGGTTCTTAAAAAAAAAAAAAAAAAATTCTTAAGGCAGGTGTGGTGGCACACACCTGTAATCCCAGCAGCTTTGGAGGCTGAGGCAGGAGGATAGCAAGTTCAAATTCAGCCTCTCAACTTAGGCCCTAAGCAATTTAGCAAGGCCCCCTCTCAAAAAGTGAAAATAAAACAAGGGCTGGGGATGTGGCTCTATGCCCCTGGGTTCAATCTCTGGTACCAATTAAATAAATAAATAATTTCTTAAAAGTCTGAAAACTTTCCTTTAAAATGGTTTATAAACCACTACTATGTAGTAGAGTTTTGTTCCAGCTAAAAAAAAAAAAAAAAAAAAAAAAAAAAATTCCATTTATTTGTACAATTTAAACAATCTAAAAATCACCCCAGTAGGAGTAGATTGGATATCTCAAAGGTCTGAATCATATTTTGGTGGGGGTCTGGTCCATAGAATAAATTTAAGAGTTTTTGCCTCTTGGTCGGATTCTAGGAATTGATTACCTCAAGATAGCTTTTTGAAAGTAGAAAGCAGGATACGATTTTTCTTTTTTCCCCAGTTGGGTAGTAATCTCTGGAAGTAGAATGGAATTTTGGGGTAGGAATGTTGATGAGAGGGAACTGTGGGGTGTGTATTCCAATGGAATGTTCATTCCAAGGAGAGGTTCCAGAATGTAGTGGGCCAGAGAAGGGGAATTAATCCTGGGTGGAGCAGAGGGGGTCACTTAATCTTCCCAAATATTTATTTTAAGTCAGGCCTGTTGGAGGACCAGTGTCTGTAGGGGGAGAACATGTGCTCGGGTGTTCTCTAAATGCAAAGAGTAAGTAAAATTGATGTTATAAATATTTAATGCTAGAGATTTTATTGAACGAAAAAACCTTTAGGTGACTTGAAAAAGGAAAATCATTTTTTCTTTCCTTCATGACTTCAAATGCTTCAGGCGCTTTTTATAAGTAATCTCAAAAATTCTCTGTGATTGGTACTGCCCAATTTGAAAGTTGAGAAATTGAGGCTTGGAAATTAAGTAGTTTGTTCAAGGTAACATTGTACTGGAGTCTTTTCAACTTTGATGGTTTCTTAGTCATGACCCTATTATGAAAAGCTAGTGATTTCTAATTATGTAGTAGCCAAAGCCCCAACTTGGTTCCTTTGGGAGCCAGTGGGGATTGGTTCTGGTAGCACATCTATCTATTCCTTATTTACAGCAGCATTTGTTGTGTGTTCATCAAGAGGCTGTGGATTATTGAATCCTGGAGGTCTAACTGCAGAGCCCAACATAGTGAAGGAGCCCAGGAAATTTTACCCCTAAATATGGGTACCATGATATGCTCACTATTCTGAATTAAAAGCCCTTGAAAGATGGTGAAGGAGGATTTACTCTGTTGTATTCTTATCTGCATTGAAACCAGACCTGCTTAAGAGAACAGAACTGCCTTCCATCCCCTCCCTGGAATCTCACTATCTCCAGAGAAGACTGAAGAATGCAACCACACCTGAATGGACTTTCCTTACCAGATAAAGTCTGTTCCTTGGGCTCATTCAAATTCCAAAGAAAATCTTTTTATTTTGGAGTTGAACTAATTTGTTGGGCCTTTGGTATAAGCCATATTCTAGGCTTCAAAATTACATAATAAAAAATATTTTCTACAAAATAAGGAGGATGGGAATATAGCTTAGTGGTAGAGAGGTTAGCATGCTTGAATCCCTGAGTTTGACCCCACCACACCATACACATGTGGGAAAATAAAGTAATGGAGTACTTATGTTTTGATATCATTAAGTGTGAATCATCGTTTTTAGTTTAGAAAATAAGAGAGAAAGTTAGCTGTTTTAAACATAATATAAAGGATTTGATGCTTATAAAGAGAATGGTAGTTGGAGGCAACAGGACCTTCAGGTCTGTGATGCCATTTTTTGTCTGGCCAACTGGAGACCTGCTGCCTCTGCTACCATCAGTAAGGTAGAGAAATTACATCTAGAACATAGCTGTGATCCAGGAATCACAAATGGTGTCTTGGAAGCCACTCTATGCATGTTGGCTGCATCTTGGTATCCCTCTTCCCCCCCCCCCCCAAAAAAATATGTATCCCATGCTTTGCTTGTTTATAACCTTGAGATTAGTGTCTATACAATGGAGTACTGCTGCAGAAAAGGCCCTGTGGAGTTCACTTCTTCATTTCTGATCTTGTGCCTGCATATCTCATTAACAGATGCCCCCCCTCCCACCCACCCCCCGCCCCGTACCAGGCAGCTTGGGAAGATGAGTGTTTAGGGTTTTGGCCTCTGCCATTCAGGAAGGCACACAGGAAGGAAACTGGTATGGAGGTTAAACATACCACTTTAAAAAAAAAAAAAAAATCAGAGCAATGAGGCAAGACCTTGCTTTGTTTCCATGGTTACATTTCCTACATTTCCTGACCTACCTCACCCCAGCCCTCATTAAATGTCACCCTTGGTCTTGTCCTGTCATGGGGAAGATTTTCAACTTTTGATTTTCAGTGATCTAAGTATGTTAGATATGTGACAAGAGTTTTTTTTTTTTTTTTTTTTCTCCTTTTTATTCACGTTATTACTTTCTCATACTCGGTTTAAATTATTAAACTAAATATTTTAACTTATTGAATGACTAATTAGAATATATGGAGTTAAGTTTTGTATGTGTGTGCTGGAGGAGTTGGCTATTACAGCAAGTAGAGCAAAGTATACCACAGATAATGCCAGGGGAAAAAAAGCAGATATGTAACTCTAGGAGAGTGTTCTGAGTACATTGTATTTCTGGGAGATTATCTTATGGAATACTTTAACAATAGACTGCACAGAATGAAGTCTGTGTGTAGAATACATAGTCATGTGTATGTATTTACGTAATTTATCTGAATGGAAAAAAAATTAGATATCGTTTGGAGATTTCTGATAGGTGTTATCCTTTGAGGAGCACATTATAATCTGATATTTCAAGGTATGCAGAAGTGTGCAAAAGGAAGGAAGTTATTTCTAAGGCAGGGTTGTATCCTTTGGCACTGTTTTTAGGTCAAGTGACTAAAACTATCAAAGGTTTAATTGGCTCATGTGGAGGTAGTCCTCCAAGGCATTTTCCCTTTGTGATTGATGATGTCTTGTATAAACCAAGTTTTTATTATTGGAGTTCCTTGGGTAGTCTTTCCATTTTTTTCCTTTCTTGTTAAAAACTTTTTATTTGTTGGGCACATATCCGATACCAGTGCATAACTTAAGGGAAACAACTGAACAAGGCTTTTTGTTCCTGTTTAATTACAAAGAGTAATTGTATTTCAATTATTTTCTTCATTTATATTTTCATCTCCTTCATCTGTTTCCTTTCAGTGCATCTGAATGTAGGAAGGGAAAAAATGGTAAGCTGAAAAAACAGCTGGCTGTTTTGGAAGCATTCACAGATATGTAATCAGAGCAATATGTGTAAAACTTCTATCAATTTAAGGGCAGAAAAATAAGTAGTAGCCTTAATTGAGAATTACCCAGTTGCACCTAATTATTATTTTTGAAGAGTGTCTTACAGAAGGGGTAATTGTAGGAAGGATATCTGCAATTACAATGTAGGTTTTGATTTGAGAAATGTTTGCTGATTATAGGTTTTCAGACAGTTAAGTAATAATTAAGTCTTATATTCTCACCTATTTGAAAATCTGAATAGAAATAATACAAATGCTAAAACTATGGACTTTCAAAAACCATTAGTTTAGCTAACCCTCTGAACCCTCTGACAGATACTTCTGCTGCCTCATGTGATTGCATTTCCTTTGGAAGATACTCATCTCCTTAGCACAGAGGAGATACTGGCTTCCTCAATGTTCCATCTTTGCTTTATAGCCTATCATTGTTTTAAGACAGGCTAGACCCAACCCAAAATTCTGACTAGATTAATTAATTAATTAATTGTTTCTGAGCAAACACCCTTGGCCACACTCATATGTGGCAGTTACTAACCTGATCATCTTTTCCCACTGTTTTCTTGGCCCTCTACAATATTCTATCCTTAGGATCTTTGTTAAAATGGGATATAGGACTAAACTAATGCCCTATTCTAATGTGCATGTGCTCATTTTAAACTTCTAAACTCTTAAACTCCCCTAAATCATCTCTTTTGCTACTAACTGGAATTGTCATACCTGTGAAACAATAAACTCAGTAAGTTTAATTGCTTTAAAAGTTCTTATTTTCCTACCTTTTCTCCTAATTTTTTTTCTGTTTCCCTGTGTATCTCTTGAACATTTAAACAAATTGTTCTCTGTCTTTTTATGCATGTTTTCCCTCTGTTCTGATTAAATACCAGCATCAGTCATTTTACTATCTAGCTCAATTTCAGGCTTTTCTTTCCCTCTAAGCAAAATGTTGCCCAACATGTCACCAACTGTAACACTGAGTCAGCCTAAATTATAATACGTCCTCTTTCTGTTTTCCTGCTGATTGGGTATATTGGAGGAAGAAAGTGGATCTGGACAACGTAGAGGCAGACCTGCATCTACCTCATGTAATATTTGCACAACTTCCATGAAAGGAATCTTTTTTTTTTTTTTAAATCACCGCTATCTAGATTAAATAAAAACAAAAACAAAACAAGTTGTAGCACCAGGATAGAACACTTACCAGCATGTGCAAGGTCTTGGGCTTGGTTCCTAGCATACTTCTACCCCCTCAAATAAAAAATGTGCAAAGTTGGTTTTGAAACTGTTTCCTGATGCATAGTATACAAAAGATGTAACAGTTCCAAATGTCACATCTGCACATCAAAGTCTTTACTCCCCTGATTACCAAGCAGGAGTTCTTGGCTTACTATGGACCAGTTTTAATCCAGTCCCCAAAGTAATTGCAATAAATGGCCACATTAATGCCAAACTCTAGTGGGTTTTGGATTGTGTTGCTGCCAATCATGGTAGTAAGATCATAAGGTCTTGCTAGTGGGTTTAAGTCTATCAGAACTTGCTTATATGCATAGCTTCTTGGAATCAATCACCAGGTCTGCCAGCCTGTGCGAGAAGTATGAAATGGATGCTAGGGAAGCAATTTTTGTACAATAAAAAAGCCTGCCTCTCATTTTCAAATTCTAGTAGTTCATTTCAGGTTTGGCTATAGAAATTTAGAAAACCAAGTCAGAAGACCAGTATGAAATCAATAATGGAATAATTTTACAATACTCAGAAGCCTCATGGAAATAGAAGAGAGATTATTATAGTAATTCCAAGCTGGGGTTTTAGTAGCCAGATAAGCTGCATATTGAGGATGCCCAGTGCTACCATTTGAAGGTTTAGGCCATGTATTGAAGACTTGGTCTCCTGTGATGCTACTGGGAGGTGGTGGAACCTTTAGGACATGGGGGTCTAGTGGAGGTCCTTAGGTCATTGGGGGTATACCCTTGAAGGGGATATTGGGACCACAGACCTTTTCCATTGTTCTCTCTTTCTACTTCCTGATTACCACAAGTTGAACAGGCCTACACCACAGGCTCCCATCATGATTTACTGTGTCCCTGTAGGCCCCAAACAACTGAAATCTCTGAAAGCATAGCCAGAATAAACCTTTCCTCCCCCATAAGCTGATTTTCTCAGCATTTTGTCACACTGACAGGAAAGCTGATTAACACAGTAATTGAGGTTGGAGGTGATAGGGTAACTCTGGTGATTCATCAAATAGTCTGTGATACATGGGATGTGGTGACCGAACATCTTAGAACAGGGAATGCAGGTATGGAAAATGCATATATAGTTATATTCAGAAGATGAGTAAGTTTGATCACTTGAGCAGGGCGTTTCTAACTTAACTGAGATGCAATTGTATGTATTAAAAGTATATCACTTCTTTGAGGGTACTTGGGATTGAACCAAAGGGTTCTTTACCATGAGCTACAGCCCCAGTTTTTTGACGAAAGGTCTCAGCTAAGATGCTGAGCATCTCACTAAATTGCTCAGGGAATTTGGCCTCAAACTTGTGATCCTCCTGCTGAGTATCTAAATTACAAGGGTGCACCGTGCCTGGCACATGGTGTTTTGACGTATGTTTACATTGTGAAATTATAGTTTGACAGTCCTTAATCTGAAAATCCATTATCTGAAATGCTACAAAACCTTTCTGAGTGCCTTATAAGACATTTAAAAAGTTTCCAATTTTTGAGCATTTTAGATTTCAGATATTTGGATTAGATATCTTAAGTTGTAAGGTCTATGTAAATATTCCAAAATCTAAAAAGTTCTGAAATGTGAAACTCTTCTGATCCTAAGCATTTTGACTGATAGGGAACCTATATTCCCACTATCAAGTTAAGTCTAACATCTATTATCTTGTATAGTTACCATTTGTATGTATGTAATGAGAACATTTAACATGTACTCTTAGCAAATATTGTGCATTCAGCACAATATTAATTGTAATCATCATGCTATACATTAGTTCTCCAGAACTTATATTTGGCAAGTCATACCATTTTATAACATATATTTTGTGCAATGGGTATTGGATTGAAGGTGCTTAATTAGCCAATCAGCCACATCCCCAGCCCTTTTTGGTTTTCTTTTCTTTTTTCTTTCTTTCTTTCTTTTTTTTTTTTTTGAAACAGGACCTTGCTAAGTTGCTGAAGCTGGTTTTGAACTTGTGATCCTCCTGTCTCAGCTTCCCAAGTTGCTGGGGTTACAGGCACACACCATCACACCCAGCTCACACCATTATATTTTATAATTTTGGTATTTCTGATGTGCAGATGTTTCAGGCAATGATACTGTCCTTGTGGTAATGAAGAAGCTAGTGCACAAGATAGTTATGATGTTCAATGAACCATCAATATGTGCACTAGCATTTACAGAGTGTATTAGTCAGCTTTTCAACACTGGCCAAAATACCCGACGAGAACAATTGAGAGGAGGAAATTTTATTTTGAGCTCAGGTTTTCAGAGGTTTCATTCAAAATTGAGTTCATTGCTCTGGGCATGAGGGAAGGCAGACTATCATGGAAGGGTGTGAGAGAGAAAAGCTGCTTAGTTCATGGCAGCCAGAAATTGGAGAGAGAGTGTGTGCATGTGAAGAATCAAGAATAAAATGGAATCCCCAGCCAGGTGCAGTAGCACATGCCTGTAATCCCAGCAGCTGGGAAGTCTGAGGCAGGAGGATCATGAGTTCAAAGCCAGCCTCAGCAACTTAGCAAGGCACTAAGCAACCTCATTTTCATACTGTGGCACAGAGTAATGGCAGCAATAAGGATGGATAAATTTGGTATGTGATACATGTCAAATTCCTTAATATTTGTAGAAGCCAACTAGGAATTAAGTGGATAAAGAGGCAGCATATCTGGATGGTGAGACCCTCAGGAGGAGGAGGAATGCTGGTTAATGAACTAGCATCATATATGATGTGGAAGTAGCAGCATGGGTTGAGGAAAATGCAGGCTGTGTTCCCAGAGCTGCTCGGGGAGAATAAGCATACTCTGAGAAGTGTATGCTGGAGGTGCATGACGATGCAATAAGGCAAGAAAGCAGGGAGAGGAGCCTCTGGAGGATGTGAAGAATGGTGTACGTGGTCTTCTGGGAACTTGATAATGGTTCAAGAAGTACAATGGAAATCTTTAGAAAGGGGTGTAAAAAGGAACCTGGGAAAGTGACACTGAAGCCACTCTGGGCAGAGATGGAGTCTTAAACCTGAGCAAGATGGAGTTGATAGGAAGACTCCTATATCTAGGTTTGTTATGGTGTGATTCAAGGTTTATTTTTGTTTAGTGTTATCACTAAAACTCACGTGAACTACTTCTGTCCTGGACCACCCTGAAACTGAGCTGCTGCTGCTGCTTCTCCAATCATGCCCTATTTTGCCTGCCTTTATCCATATATCCAGTCTTCAAGAAATATCTCATTCCTCTCAACATCTGAAGTTCACATTCTTTAAGCCCATGCCACCCCTCATCTCCAGGGGTATAGGTCTTCATCCCTTTCTTTTATTTGGCATAACTTTTAAGATGCTTTGTATCTGTTATTTTTTATTTGTGGCAGGACTGCATAATTCATTATAGTGCCTGTGCTATCTAATAAGGTCCCTTGCATTTTATGTGAATAAAGATACCTTGTAGAGTATAGGCAGTCAAAAATGGCTTCAAACATAGCATAGGAAGAGTCCTCTAGATTTGAGGAGTTTTGATCCATGCACTAAAATATTCTTGATTAATTTCTCTATGTGGCAGTTCCACTTTGTTAGTGGAAATATTTTATAGTTAAAATTGTAAATTGAGCTTAAGACATATTTATCTTAAGAAGTAGATTTATTATCTCCCCCTTTTTTAGGGTTACTGCTTCATTTCAACTCCTTTACCACCTTCAGCTACCTGTTTTATACCTATCTGCTATAAAAATCCCCCTTTTTTGGGGGGGGGGAAAGAAATTTCCTTTAGCTTTTTATTTCATATCAAAGGAGACATCAGCTGTAGCCCATGTCCCTAAGTCCATTTCCTATTCTCTTCCTGGGAAATCCTCAGTTTTTTTTTAAATTTTCTTTTTTTTTTTTTCCTTTTGTGGTCTCAACCACCTCCAAAACCCCCCCAGCAATTAGAACAGTTAGATGGTGACTAGAATATCTGTTTAAGGTTTATTTGCGTTACCATAGTGACTATCAGTAGGTACATTGTCTCTCAGTTTTGGACCTCCTGGCTCATATGAAATTGTTTAGTCTAACTTCCTGTATTGACCCCCTGCTGAAAGTTATGGTCCTGCTTCCTCATGAAGGGCTTTGTCTATTGTTTTTCTTTAAAAGGAGAGAGAGAAGCAAATCCAACACTTTAGATATTTGACTACTTCTATTCATTCTTGGAGTTCCCTGGAAGTTTCTTGTGAATGTCTAGAGTACCCTTCTTAGTTTGTTTTTGGGGCTATAACAGAAAAACAGACTGGTAACTTATAAATAACAGAAATTTATTTTCTCACAGTTCAGGAGGCTGGGAAGTCCAAGATCAAGGTGCCAGCATCTGGTGAGGGTTTCTTGCTTCATCCTCACATGGTGGAAGGTGGAGTCAAGAGCATGCATCTGAGGTCTTAAGCTCTTTTTATAGTGACATTACCATAAACACCTCCCATTAGGCCCCACTTCCCAACACTATTGCATTGAAGAGTAAGTTTCTAGCATATGAATTTTGGGAGGATACACTTGAGCCATAGCACTTTAATTTTATGTCCAGATCCATCATTTTTAAAATCAGTCATTCAAATACCAATGGAATAAAAAAGTGAGAACGGCACATTTTCTTCACACTCCAACTCCCTGTGAATAGCTACCTTTAAGCACTTAGTAATTAGAGCAGAGGACAGCATGTAATTGGGAGGGGAGCTAGGGATATCTTCTCAGAGGAATTAGCCTTAGAAAGGCTGTTCCAGGGACAATACAGTACACAGCATAGCAGGTTGCTGTGGACACTTCACCATGGAATTCACAGAAGCAGCCACACAAAGCAACTCTGTGGATCTAGCATTTTCTAATTGCTTCAGCTGTGTATAAGGAACTTGGAGGACCAAGAAAGACCTGTGAATTGTGCCTTAAGTAGAACAGGATGATCCAGAATTACATACATAGCAAGAGCTTATTGAATGTGTGCTGCACACTGTGATGGTTGGACTCTCATCAAGGACCTTATACTCTGTTTGAGAATATAAAATATGTATAAAAGGAAACCTAGCATTTTAGGTAGTTTGTAAAATTAATGGGAGTGAAATTACATCTAAGTGTTGTAAATACCCTGATATGAGAGAAATTATCATGAGGTGAATAGAGAAAGGAAGTCTGAGAAGATTTTGGTCCACTTGGATCTGTTGCTTCTTTGGCTGGATTTAAGTCTTACCATTACCTCTTTGTGGCTTGAATTAATAACTTCTGAAAGAATATGACAGTACCCACTCCTATCAGTAGTGTCTGGTAGTTTCAACTTCATTTTTGTTTCTTGTTTGCAAACATGAAAATGTCTGACATAATTACCACTAAATATAGAGGACTGAATGTCTGGAATGGAAGGTGAGTTTTTAATGTTTGATTCTGGAAAACCCAGCCAGGACATGAACTACTGACAACATTGATTCCCTGGATTGTCTTTGACAGTGCCATACCCTGACTTGAGGGGCATATGTCCTGCCTTTCTGAAAGACCAGTGGAATTTGGGCAGTAATTCCTAAATTATGACTGTGGAATTAAAAAAAAAAACACAAAAGTGTAGTCATCATAATCACTTTGTGAAAGCATGATCTCTTTGTAATTTATGACAAAATACTGGAGCAGAGGACAGGGGAACACAACTGTAATCCAGCAATTTAGGAGGCTAAGTCAGAAAGATCGTGAGTAAAAGACCAGCCTGGGCAACTGAGCCAGGCCCTTCTCAAAAAATTAAATGGGCTGGTGATGTGGCTCAGTGGTAAAGTGCCATTGGGTTCAATACTCAGTACCAGAAAACAAGTGTGTGTGTGTGTGTGTGTGTGTGTGTGTGTGTGTACACGTATATAGGAAAGTTATACATGCATACATTGGAACATATGCATATATACAAACGTGTATATATGAAAATTATGTATACTTTCTAATATTTCCAAAGTTTTGTAACATTTTAAATATAGCCATTTTAATACATCTTGGAGATGCTCTAGTTTTTTTAGGAGATAAAATAATACTTGTAATGAGTATTTTAATGTTTCAAATAAGCTTGTCAAATATCTAATGCATGATAATTTAATAGGATTTTTTATACTATTCACTATGATGAAGTATAAGTTTTTTTGTTGTTGTTGTTTGTGGTGTTGGGGATTGAACCAAGGGCCTTATGCATGCGAGGCAAGCACTCTATCAACTGAGCTATATCCCAGCCCCAGAGAATAAGTTTTTGACTAGAAATCTACTTGTTTTATTAAGAGCAGTCTTAAATATCTGTCATTTTGTTTTTTAATTCTGGTAAAATATATGTAACATAATTTTACCATTTTAGCCTCTTTAATATGTGCAGTACAGTAGCATCTAGTGCATGTGCAGTGTTGCACAACTCTACCATGACGCAATTCCAGAAGGTTTTCACCAACCCAAAAGGAAACCTGTGTTCATGAAGCAGCCCCTCCCTGTTCCATCCTGCCTCAAACCATGGTAACTACTAATCTGCTGTTTTTTGTTTTTTGAGTGTGAATTCTTTGATGTCATAGCTTGCAAAAAAGTGGCAATAACATTATATGTTCTTTATTATTTATAAAATTAAACTTTATTGGTTTATTTATAATGTTCTTCTATTCAATTTGTTACTAGTTTTCTAGTAAGGAGAGTTGTTTTTTTCTTTTTCAATTAACCAATATAAAGTTAATTTTAGGAATGTATAACTCTTCTTCAGAAAATCTTACCTAATATTAAAACATTGGTAATTTTTATTTATTTATTTTGGTTAACGGGGGTATAACCCAAGGATACTTTATCACTGAGCTACATCCCCAGCCCTTTTTTGTTTATTGTTTGAGACAGGGTTTCACTAAGTTACTTAGGGACTCCCTAAGTTGCTGAGGCTGGCTTTGAACTCAGGATCCTCCTGTCTTAGCCTCCCCAGCTGCTGGGATTACAGATGTACAACACCTTGCCTAGCAAAACATTGGTAATTAATAGAGTTAATGAAACTCATAAAACTATAGGTAGTAATAACCAAAAGACATTTTCTTAAACTTTCCTAACATTGAGAATTAACTGTAAGAATCAAGCTGGCTGTCAAGATTTTTCACACTTTTGTAATCTATGGAAATATAAAATTGCAAAGTATAAAAGGCAATTCAAAATAACTGGGGAATTAAAGGTGTTGTCCAAATAAAAACTATCCTAGGTTACCAGGATGAAAGTTCCCTTTTTATTTTACTACTGTATAATCTGAGGTCAAACAAAAAACAAAACCATTAAGAGACAGTCCACATCTTTGATCAGTCTTCAAGATTAAATATGTTGATAATTTTATTTAGGGAAACATGTTTATAGTTTCTCTAAAGCAGTAGTACAGTTGAAATACCTGCCTGTGATTTTGAGGTTGTTGAACATAAATCTACTTTATTGTTTTCTTACATGGTTTCCTTGTGTGTTTTGTTTTGAGCACTTTCACAGATAAGGCCTTGGAAACAATCAGGGTGGATGTTGTAATTTGGAGCATATTTGGAATGAAATTGGTTTTTTAGTGGAAAAGAGTGTAGGTTTGACAGGCACGCTGCTTGGGTTCAAATCCTGCCACTCAGCTCCAGAGTTCTCAGGCTCAGCTCACTGGAAGTACCTTCTAAATTCTGAGAGAGTCTGTGGTGGGAAACCCGAGGGCTTGAGAAGTGCTGTACAGAGTGCCTGGTCTAGTGCAAGCACACAGTAACATCAGCTGCTGCTACCACAGCAATGACACCCTAAGCAATCTTTTATCTAAAAATTCAGTGTTTGCCCAACACTTCTACAACTTGTTAGTAGCAATTTTATTTTTAGCAACCCTTCACAGAACTGTTCCAACCTCTTTCCATAAGTGCATTTTTCTTTGAGCATGGGCCATTTTGTGCTGCTTTTATCAGACAAATACAAGGTAACTTAAAAAAATAAAAGCCTTTTTGATTATATATAGTTTTACAAAGGTCTAATAACATATCAATATAGATAATGCTTGTTTTCTCTGGGGGTTTGTTGTGATATAATAGCACTGTTTTTGTTCTTTTAATTTTAAAGTATTGAAAAATCACTTTTATAGTTAAGATGTAACATTATAAAATTTAGAATATTAGGGAAACACATTACTCACTGCTGGCGAAATTCTGGAGAGATATGTGTGTATTTAAAATTCTCCAAAGAGTAAGGACACACCCAAGGGAAAATATGCACCACACAGGCAAGGTATTAGAGGGTGTCTGTTCTAAGGTTTGACTAAGTGCAAGAGCAAATTACCAACTGAGGATAATATTTACTCCTTGCTCAGAGACCTCACAGGGTGACAGCTTGTCTCCCAGAAAACACAGCATCTCCACTCTGCCTGTTTCTTTCTTTGCCTTTTGGATTTCCACTTTGCCTGTCAAATACATTGGTGGGAGTACCACCCAGGGCAAACATCATTTGGTTTCTAAATAAGGCACAGAACTGAAAATACACAAAACTGGAGTGGTTACTGAATAAATAGGAATGCTACAGCTCTTGCCTATACTTTGTGGTAATGATAATATCTAAGTCTTTGTAGAACTCATAGTCCACTATCTTGAGAGCCAAGGAAAATAATAATTAGGTCTTCAGTTAATGTTTAATTATTCATTATTTTTGAAGGGGAAAAAATACAAGGTGGTATAGAAAAAAAGCATTCATAATATACTTTGTATACAACCAGAGAGATGAAAAATTGTGCTCTATATGTGTAATAAGAATTGTAATGCATTGCGCTGCCATATATAAATAAAAAATTAATTAACATATTTCTTTTTTTTTTTTTTTTTTTTTTTTATTAACAAGACATATCAGCCAGAAGGAAAGCATGTAAAAATATAGTAGGGACTAACATAAAATGTTCATAATAGGAAAAACTGGCTTGGATATATGGGAACTCTATAATAATGATGCAAATCTGTAACTTTTAAAATAAATTTATAGAACTAAAGCAAGGAACAAAAAAAGAAAAAAAGCATTCATGAAAAATCTCAAAAGTTTTTCATGTGATTGACTCAGAAGCTTTAACAAAATGAACACATTAAGTCGATCAGTTAATTTTGTAGATTTGAACTTTTTTTAAGGGAGAATTTCATGGAAATAATTTTATTTTAAAAAATGTCTGTTACAAAATCCTGCTATGTTCTCTTTTGGGACATCAAAACTCTCAGTGTTAGCTATGTATATGGTGCAGGCACCAGGTTGAGGAATGCAATTACATTTTAATGACAATCCCTTGAAGTATTATTACTACTTCATTTTGTAGATGAGGATCTAAGAGGGTAAATAACTTAACCTAAGCACACATACAGCTAATGGCCATATCAGTAATCAGGTCCAGGATAGTTGACAGTTTAATTGGTCTGCTTGTCTCTGATATTGCCTCTTCATTCAGGATCTTCCTTTTTCATTATAATGATATTTTGTGTGCAAATATTATTACCCTATTTTATTGACTATAAATAACCTATAAGATAGTTGAAATTCCTCATCATGGCCTATACAAGTTTCCTTGGAAAGTTCCTTTCTTTAAAGTCCTAAGACTTTTTTAGTATTTTTTTTTCCTTCCTCCTCTTGCATTAGCAACAACATCCTTTTTAGGACACATCCAGGAAGGAAATGGATCAGTTTCCCCATTGTCTGAGCTGCCATTTTGTTCCTTCAGGGTCTAACAATCTCCCACTTGGTAAGGGCTCAATGCTTAATAACTTTACCATGATTGGTCTGTCGACTTTCTCCATGTATCAGGATATCTCCAATAGGAATATCCTATCAGAAGCCTCAGAATTATATTTGTGTGACTATTATTGGCAACTCTTATCCACTCACTGTCCGTAAAAAGTAGATGATAAGAGTAAGGAGAGAAGAAGTATTGGTATTCAAGATTGAGATGCCTAATTGGATAGCCAAGAGGAGATATTAAAAAATTAGTAATAGTCCAGTAGGGTCATCCCTATAATTGATTATGCAACCTGAGATACCCATGAAAGTAAAGGGGACCAGGGATGCTAAGGCTGTAAATACTACTAAAGGGACAATAGAAGCAAATTGGGACTATTTCTGGCAAAGTGGAATGTAGTACACACATAAGTCTAGTTCCAGACAGAGATTTCAAGATTGGCAACATCAAAATATTTAGAATGCTACTAAGAAGTAAGATAAGAACAGAGTCCTGTTCTTCAATATCCACAGCAACATGAGAATCACTGATGATAAAGAAGATATAGGACAGTCTCCATGGAGTTAGAGGTAGCAGCCAAATGAAGTGGGCTGATGAAAGGATATAAAGTAAGGAGGTAGAAAAGTAGAAAATAGGATCTGTTTTAAAAATGTATTTCATATACTTAAGGCATACAACATGTTATAATATACATAGTGAATTGATTAATACAGCCAAGAAATTAACACATCTATCTCATCTCATAGTTATCCCTTTTTCTTTTTTATGATATGAGCACCTGAAATATATTCACAATAATTTTCAGTGTACAGTACAATATTACAGTAGTCTTAATGCTGTGCATTATTTGTATACACACCTTTTAAAAGAGGGTTTGTTTATTTGTGGAGAGAACTACAGATACAAAATAGGTCTGTATAAGAGAATCCTTCAATTTCATCAAGGCTGGAAAGGAAGTCCCAGTGGGAGTTCCTATTTTATTTTAGGCTCTAGCTCTATCAGTCAGTATTACACATGTAGAAGAAGAAATAATGCTTTCCTTAGTGGAAGTAATGAGACATGTAATTTTAAACATCAAAATTTCTGTTACTCATATTTGAATAGTCTGATTTTAAATATCCTGGAAAAAATATGAAATGTTGAAAAGATGTATTTAGGTTTATAGGAGGACTGACTGAAATCTAGTCTTGCAGGTTTCACTTTGTTCATTACCTGTAAGTGCAGGTAAAGTCATGAAACTCGGGTATCAACTTCCATTGACTGTATTGAGGTTTACATGGTAGAAAATTATGCTTGGACCAGAAAATCATCTTGAACCAATGGGGAGACATCCTAGTGTGGCTGCCAGGAACTTTACCTCTTTCCTTCTCCTTATAATATTAAATGCCTGATCCTTTCTCCGAATTCTTATACCCAGCTCTCTTCATACTTATCACCCTACAAATAATTTTAGGGGTTTTCTTTAATATTATATAGATGTGCTTCTTAATACTAAAATCAATGATTAATTTAAATGATTTAATGAGATTTTTAAAAAATATTTTGTGTATGTCAAGAATCTGCAAGCATTTATAACTTTGTAAAACAAACAAAAATACTGAATTTTCCAATTTTCAAATTGTTTGAAAATGACCTACTTTTGAAAATTACCTTGTGAAACACATTTCTCTTCAGAAAAAGAGCTTGTGAAAATATTACGTGAGCATTCCTGGATTTTGTAAGACTCATAAATTCCTTCTTTTATTTATTTGCCAGAGGTAAGAAGTGCCTGGTGCTTACACACATGATAAACAGTAAAGTTGGTAACAGGACTGTTGGTTTAGCATTCTCTAAAAGTCAGCAGCCAGAATAGTGCTGTTTCACAGAGACCTTCTGGAGGAGTTGTAAGTAGATATGAATTAAAACAGTTTTAAAGTACTTTAACATCTTCTAATCAGATGCTTTTAAAAATGTCTGATATTGTCCTTTGAAGTATTACTTCTTTTAAACATTTTAGTATATCTAAGAACTCCTTTTTTTCTGTGTTTTGTAGAAAAAGCTGAAGTGGTTATAGTTTTGTGAATTGATATCACATAATTTATTTTTCTTGACACATTAAACATATATGTATATAATGATGTAATTTATGCTTGTTGGAGAAAAAATTGTTACATTTAATCCATTAAATTCTGTGTATTTATAATTATTGCTGTTCTTTATGCTGTTACTTGAAACACTTCTAAGCTTTAAGACATGATGAAGTTCAAATTATGGTGAGCATTTCAAAAAACAATATGATAAATTACATTTATCTAGAGTTTTAACTTTTATGAAGTATAATCAGTTTTTTAAAATACAAAACCCCTATACAGACTTTGAATATTTTCTTCATTTAAATAACATCAGTAAATAACTAAAGGGAGATTCAGAGATATTAAGTTACAAAACAAATTCAAACTAGAATTAAGCCTTTTGATTCCTACATGGACATTCTTTGCCCTGTAATATCTTGACATGGTACTCTCTGTAACAGTCCTCTACATAATGCATAAAATTGCATTTAGTTAAATTTACCTGTATTAATTTGCGGGGGAGGTTACTGGGGATTAAATTCAGGGGTACTCAAAAACTGAGCCACATCCCAATCCCTATTTTTTATTTTATTTAGAGAAAGGGTCTCACTGAGTTGCTTAGCGCCTTGCTTTTGTGGAGGCTGGCTTTGAACTAGAGATCCTCCTAAGCCTGGCGAGGCCCCCGGGATTATAGGTGTGCTCCACTGTGTCTGGCTATTTTTTTTTTTTTTTTAAAGACGGCCTGAATACATAACTGCTAAAGCAGACCTTGAATGGAATATTAACTGCTAGCCTGTGCTTTGTATGAGAGGGGTTGGTTGCCTGTAGAAATTTTCTCTGGTCTGGTGCATAATTTATATACAAATTTGCTAAACTCATTAAAAAATGCAACTTGATTCATCTCTTTGCTTATAGAACTGTACTTCTGCACTAATATATGTGCAGAAACCTTTTGGTAGTGCTGAGGATCAAACCCAGGGTCTGCATATGTTAGGCAAGTGCTCTATCACTGAGTAACATTCCCAGCCTCTTGTATGCTAAAACTTAATTCTCTTGTTAAATAGGAGACCTAGTCATTCCTCAAAATAGATGTGTGGTATTATGTAATAGTAAGTGAATGTGAAAATGTATTTTTTGTGCATAAATTTTTGGTATAAAATATCTATAAATAGTCAAAATGCTCCCTTTAATTGAAACTGCAAATGGTTTTTGATGAAGTGCAGAGTACTTAAATTAAGATAAAGAAAAAGTGAGCTAATATTGTCTTGTGTTCTTATATCTTAAAACATAGCTGGTTATTATTTTAAAAACTCTTACTAAGAAGTGGTTAAGTTTAAGGCTGAGGCAAAAGGATTACAAATCCAAGGCCCACCTCAGCGAGTTAACTAGTACATTTTTCAAAAAATAAAAAGGGCTGGGGGTGTAGTTCAGGGATGGAAAACCTTGAGTTTAGTCCCCAGAACTGGAAAAAGGAAGTTTATGAAATCCTTATATGAGGGAGAAGGGAGGAAGTATTTGTTTATACTTAGGAGAGAGCCTAAATGTTCAATTATAAAATCACTATAAATAAAGTATACGTAAAATCTGGAAAAGAATTAGGCAATAGAGTCAAAATGGTTGTTTTATTTTGTAAACAAGGGTTGTATTTCTAAATACCTTATAGAAATATGATTTACGCAATTGAAATATCTGATAAAAATGAATACATGAAATTTATAGTTTTAAAATTTTGCTCATAAAGAAAACATCACATTTAAGGCTCATGTAAGTCAAAACAACAACAACAAAAATTCACCTTATTTTAAAAATAATACAGATTGGGGCTGTGGTTGTGGCTCAGTGGTAGAGTGCTCACCTAGCACATACGAGGCCCTGGGTTCGATCCTCAGCACCACATACAAAAAAAAAAAAAAGATATTGTGTCCAACTAAAAAATAAATATTTTTTAAAAATAATACAGATAAAATTTAAAAATAATACAGATCCCAATAATACCAAATTACTACCTGTTGCTGGTTAATTGAATACACTAAGAATTAACAGATTAACAACTAAACAGATCCATTTTTTCATGTAGGCCATGAGGTTAAATAATGAATTATATAAATAGATTTAATGATGTCACTAGTAAGGAAGAGAAGAATGTACCTCTTGGTATCTTGTTTATTCCCACTAAGCATATGTTCTTTAAAAATCAAATTACTAAACCATATGGAATAAATAACACCAATACATTATACATTCAATATTAAAAGAGTATAATTATATTCCATTTTATGTTTGAAACAATTGCACATTAATCATCAGAATTAAATTTGGTTGACTTTTTATAATAGAAAAAGTTATATGGCTATGTAACTTTCAATGAAATGTTTAGATGCTGTCCTATCACCATTTAACTCTGTCAAAGTAAAGTGGATTGTAATTCAAAGATACAACGGGGTGGTTGGTCTGTCAATCATAAATAGAGATGTACAATTGGAAACTCATTTTTCCTAACCTGTGTCAGTTTTGACACAACCCTGTGCCTGATACTCATTTTTGTGTTTTTTTTGCTTCAGTCTGTTGTCAGTTATGTCATAGAATCTCAACCATGTGGATTGTGATATCCTGTGTGTTGAAATAGCTTGTTTCTGCGGCAGATCCTAGATCCTCATGCATTCTAGGCAGATGCTTTGCCACTGAACTACCATCCTCATCACTGGCAAATTGTTTGTTAAGGGTTTTCACCTTTTGCAAAAATGTACTTAGATTCAAACTTATACTCTTAGGAATACTGTAATCGTGTACTTCCGTAGGTGTCTGAATTGAAACAAAGTAGAGTTTTCCTGCTAAGGAGAAACTCTAGAAAACAGCATTACTGCATCTTTCTTTTTTTGAGGGGGAGGGTACTGGGGATTGAACTCAGGGACACTTAACCAATGAGCCATATTCTCAACCCTTTTTTGTATTTTATTTAGAGACAAGGTCTCACTGATTTGCTTAGGGCCTCGCTAAGTTGCTGAGGCTGTCATTGAACTTCTGATCCTCCTGCCTCATCCTCCCAAGTTCCTGGGATTACAGGCATGTGCCTCTACCCTGTTCTTTAAAGAACAAAAAAATTTGATGAAATACAAAATGATGACCCATTGCATTTGTTTTTTGAGTCTTGTTTTTAGAATTACTAAAGGTGATTTTCCAGTTTTCGTACTGAGTTTTAAAGAAGTTGTCAATGAACTGTATTTTCTTGAAGTGGATGTAAATTATGGGTATCTGACCAAATTCATGAAAATAAGCAATGAGAAATAGAATAAAGGATTAGTTTTTACTTCAGAGATAAGTTTTTAATTATAGTTTTTTTTCTATAAGAAAAGCAGTAGAATTCTAAAATATAGTAGGAGTAACATGTGAATGGTGCTTATGAAATTTTGAGCTAAAAGAAAGTTATGATCTTTTCATCAGATTATTATAATTGGCAGGGGATGTAGCTCAGGAATAGAGTATTTGCTTACCATGTGCAAGACCCTGGGTCCAACTTCCAGTACCTCAAAAATTATAATAAGTATTATTTTTATTTTAGGATCAAAAATCAATGTGTTAGCATTTTTTGTGCTTCTAAGTTTCTCTTCAATATGGAAGATCAATTTTTGGACAAAATCTTTAAGACTTGCATCTGTATTGACCACCACAGCTACTTGGCAAGCATATGTCTTTGTTCCTAGATCTACCAATTTCTTCAGGGAAGTTTTGTATAAATGAGACTACCAAATACTTCTTTGTCACTTCCTTTTCTGGTTTTCAGGAAAGAATTATTGCAATGGATTTTTTTTTTTTAACAGTATTTATAATAGCTACCTTTCTAGGGAACTGAAATATAATGGTAGTTGGGAGGGCCTGGGGTAATAGTTTAGGGTGTTTAAACTGGGATGATAAAAACATAATTTACTTTTACAATGAGGTATTTTCCATTGTTTCTGAATATTCATCACAGTTTCACAGATCATGAAAGCTTGGTTCTAATGAATAGTCTTTATTGTGTGCCTGTCTAATGGTCTTCTTCTGTCTAGTGCTTCTTTTAGATGTCTTTTCAGAGAAAATAATCAATGGTGCATCTTAGTGGTGTTTTTGTTTTCAGTCTGCCACTCCAGAATTTCATGATCTTGGGTTGGTGTTTTTGCTAGTGCTGGGTATGCACAGTAGGGGGTACATATACAGAATGTCACAGGAGACAGCAAGTGGACCTTTGAAAATAAATTACCCTGGTTTAAAATCCAGAAATGCACTTCACTATGACTGAGGACAAAGCTTTGCTCTTTAGCTTTCATTCCTTCTGTGAAATAGAAACAGCAACTCCTCAGAGTTGTTGCCATAATGATTTCAATACATGCATAATCTCCTACCCATTTTAGGTTAATAATTAACTATTTATATTTTTTGAGTGTTTCAATAGCACTCATTGACCAAACTAAAGACACATAAAGAAAAGGGAGAAACAAAGTAACTTTGGGGATATTTTTGGTGTGTATATGTGTGTGGTACAGGATATTGAACCCAGGGTTTTTCTCCCACTGAGTTATCCCCCAGTTCTTCTTTATTATTGTGAGACAGGGTCTCTGTATGTTGTTAAGGCTGGCTTCTAATTTGCAATCTTCATGCTTCAGTCTTCCAAGTGACTGGGATTATATGCATGCACCATCACACCAGACTAATTTTCAGGACTTTTAAAATTGATTGACATTGTAAAATAATTAACTGGTGTTTCTTTGAATGCTGGAAATGTACTTCTCCATTCTAAAGCTAGTATAAGTGCTTAATAAATGCTTGTGTGTGGATGTGTTGCAAAACTTGAGTTTCTTCACCTCCTTGAGTTCTTGCCTACATATAGTTACCTGTATGGTCATATAGTACTTCTAAATGAGGTAATTTCAATTAATATATAAATTGTCCTTCACAAACAGCAAGATAAAATATATTCTTAATTGCTGATGATTTGGAGAAAATATGTACAAAATATTCTCTGCGGCAACAAGGTCAAACTAACCGTGTTAAGGTATTAGTAATTGGTAAATAACTTTACAGTAAATGAGAAGAAGTGAAAACTGTTTTAATGTGCTACAAATATTAGGAATCCTGTTGTCTATTTTCTATATTGCTTAAAGACAACCAGATTGTTGTATAATCAGGGTCCAATGGTGAGAGGAAACCCATTTCACATTAAATACACCAAAAATCCTTTCCTAGCATATTTTTAAGTAATTAGTTTTTTAAATTTATTTTTATTTAGCAAGTATCTGAACACCACAGAGTGTACTTGTATGTGGAAGATCATTCATTCAACAATATCTTCTTTGTTCCAATAAGTGTCCTAGATGCTTTGTTGCACCCTCTGCACAGTGAACCCCCAAAGACCATAGGCTACTTTCTAGTTTTCTTATTTTTGCCTGCCATATTTTATCAAAATGCCATCATGACCACTTCTTAAC
Source organism: Marmota flaviventris (assembly GCF_047511675.1). Lineage (NCBI taxonomy): Eukaryota > Metazoa > Chordata > Mammalia > Rodentia > Sciuridae > Marmota > Marmota flaviventris. Next base: position 66,723,505 of record NC_092508.1, read on the forward strand.
CAGTTAAGGCCTGTGTTTACAGTAAATTATTTTAACAACAGATTTTACTCAATATTAAAACATCCAATTTGAAAACTTCACCAGAGATTTCTATAAAAACAAAGCTAAATGCATCAAAAATAATCTCTGATAAGCTAATCCAAAATGTGCTGTTGAATTTCATGTGAGATAACTAGAAGAATTAAGGGACATTTTAACTACCAAGGAATTTGTACTCAAGTTGCAACGGATGTGTGCAAAGGCTAGCACATGATGTTCCCACCAGCATTATTCACAGTAGTCAAAAAGTGGAAATAATTCAAGTGTCCTTCATTTGGGAAATGAATAAAGCAAAATCTAACAGGTTCATATAATGGCATACTATTAATAAAAAGTAACAAAGTATGACTATATACTACAACATGGATGAAACTTAAAAGCATTGTGTTCACTGGAAGAAGCCAGATAGATACAAAAAACATATATTGTATGATCTTATTTATATGAAATATCCAAAACAAATATATAGAGAAAGCATATTAGTGGTTGCCTGGGGTTGCATGGGTTAGGTTTGGGGAAAAAAAACCATAAAAAAAATCTTGGCCTACATATATCATTTTATAAGAAATGTTAGCATAGAAGGATCATCAGAGGTCTTCTGATAGCCCCTCATTTTATAGATGGAAAGGCAGAAGTGACCTTTATTGGGGAGATCAGTTTAATTCAGACATGAAGTAGAATCTCAGCTTTAATTTGCATTTTCCTAACATAATGATTTTGACCATCTTTTTTGTATGTTTGTTAGCCAATTATAAATCCTCCTCGAGAAAGTGTTCAAAAAAATTTTTTTAATCAATTTTTTTAAAACTGTTCTTGGTCTATTCTGGATATACCTTTTTGTTGGATATGTGACTTGTGACTTATAAATATTTTCTTCCTGTCTGTGGCTTGTCTTTTCATCCTCTTAACAGGGGCTTCAACTGAATTTTTGACGACAGCAATTTATCAAGATACATATACTATACACACATATACAGAGTACGCGCGTGTGCGCGCGCGCGCGTACACACACACACACACACACACACACACACACACATATTTTCTCCCTAACTCTTTGATAAATTGTGCTTTTGGTGTCACTTGTTGCCTAACCCTTGGCCTCAAAGATTTTTTTCTCTATTTTCATCTAAACCCTTTTACATTTGTTTAAGTCATAACTTTAGGAGCTCCTTTAGATTTTAATATTTCTAAACTGATACCATGTTCAAGTCATTCTTCTAGCTTGTGTTTGTCATAACTTGCAACAAGAAAATTATTTAAGAAAGTTCATTTCAAGGAGTTTTCTTTTTCATTATGTTGTGACTATTATGCTTGAGTGCAGCTTATCCCAATGCACACCACTCCCCAGCACAGATTTAACAGGGTGATGACTTAATGATGTTTAATGATTAACAGCTTTTGTATTTGGTTGCTGAGATTGTGACTTGAAGCAGCTCTTGCCTTCATCCTGTGGTTCGCTGATCTAAAAGTGTGCTTGCTTGGCTGATGCTGCATTCCCAGGACTTAATATGTGTGTGTACATATATTTTAATAATCAATTCTCATGTTTAGCTTTTTTTTTACTTCATTACCAACCATGTTTTTCAAAATTAAAAAAAAAAAATTAAGAACTTTTAAACTCTTAAGGGTGAAAGTTTCTTTCTTTATATTTATTAGATTATTGCATCAGAGAATGTACTAAAATAAAATATTGGATAATTTTTTGTCTTAACTTAGTTAGTAACTTTTTCCATGAATTTTTAGGAATAATTATTAACCTTTTTGAAAAAGTAGAGTCATATACAAAAGCCTTTATGATAAAGCTTATTTTTATTTAATAATTATATTAAAAAAAAAAAAAAAAGGATCCAAGCAGAGCATGGTGACACATGCCTTTCATTCCAGCTACTCAGGAAGCCGAGGCAAGAGGATCAGAAACTTTGGACCAGCCCATGCAACTTAGCAAGACACTGTCTCAAAATCAATTTAAAAAGAAAATGGGGATGTAGATCAGTTGTAGAACACTTGTCTAGCATACTTGAGGCTCTGGATTCTACCCGTAGTGTTGCAAAAAGAAAAGGATCCAAGTTGTTTATGGTTATCTCACCCATGTGTGTTTTTTTTTAATTAAAAATGTGTTAATCTCATCACTTTTTATTACCTTATAAGGTTAATTTTCCTGTACTACAATGGCCTTTCCATATATCTTGATACAAGACAACAAATAATGTACAAAAGAAGCTTTCAATAGATGTTGAGTGTAGTTGCTGCTGATATTTGTGACTTATGGGGCAGAAAGTTTTGCCTAGAGTGCATGGAGTCAAATGAGCATTGGGATATGGTTTCAGGGTTTCGATTTGTTATTTAGAAAAAATTATTTGGTAATTTCTATAAACACTTATGCATTATTGTGGTGTCTTATTCAAAAAGAATAGCATTTGTTAGGGATGACATACATAAAACATCATTGCAGTTCCTGCAACTAGGTAAGCATTCAGTTGATTTAGCCTTTTTTTTTTTTTTTTTTTTAATTTTCTTGGCACTTAAGAACCTCATCTGGTATTTCATTACACAGTGTCACTGTGTACTCTTGTGCCTCACTGTATGTATTGTTTTCAAGCTGATTTTTTTTATTTGCTCATTTGTTAATTTTATGTCTTTTCTCTTGGTATATCCTTTTGACAGAGACTCTCCTTTCTTCTTCTTGACATTTAACTTTCTTAAGTGTGCATAAAGTAAACATTCCCCATGAAGGTATTTAGGAGAACCCAAAGGCAAACTGATGGTATAGATATGAGACCATATCTGTACATGGTACAGATATAAAAAACTTAATTGTTAATTTACAGGAACAGTTAATGTCTTGGTCTGTTGGTGGTTCTGGGGAGTGGTAAGGGCAGAAGAAGGAGGTTTGTGTAAACATAGTAGTGCATTTTCTGAATAAGTACATTTCTCAGTTAAAAAAAATGCATAAGGAAGAACACATTTTCTTCCCTTTCATAAGGGAAGAAAAGCAGTTTCCAAAGACATTTCATAAGGAAATTCTTGCTTTGATAAAAGAAAGCAAAAGTATATAAATTTAGAGAAGTTATTGCTTTTAGAGATTTTTCAAGGTTTGTTGCATCCACTAGTTGAGATCTTGAATTTTCCTGAACTTGATTCACCTAAGTAGCAACCATCAGGAAGTATATACAAACTCACAAAGTCCCCAAGAAGGTAAATCTTTAACTCTAATAGAATACTATAGGTAAAGCACTATTCTAGACCAATGGTTCTCTATCTCAGCTGCATTTTAAAATCACTTGGCATAGATTTTAAAAATCCCCACAAGACAAATCAATTTGTGGGAATAGGATAGACCTAGTTATCTAGTTTCTTAAACTCCCCAGGCAATTCCACTGTGCAGCCAGGTTTAAGAACCACTGTGACAGATAATGAGCTACTTTACCCATTGAACTCCTAGTGACCTGGTGATTCAAGATGTATTGTCCAATTTTGCAACTGAAGTTCTGGCAAGATTAAATGACTTGGTTACCAAATCATGCAACCCAGGCATCAACCAAGATCTCTCAAGATCTTGAGTCCTGTCAATAACTCTTGATGATTAAGATGTAGATATTTTCTTTTTAATTGAAGATGTGTATCTATGTTACCCTATTCCTATGCCTTTGTGGAATGATGTAAGACTGTCACTGGGAAATTATAATGTATGTATTTAGTATTTAGTGAACTCGGTACTTTTGTTTTCCCCTGGCATGCCACCCACATATCCCCATCAAAAAAGCATGAAATTATACATACATACGTGTGTGTGTGTATATATATATATGTGTGTGTGTGTATGTATGTATACATATACATACATACACACATAAATATAATCTAAAGCAAGGATTCAAAAATATAGATATTAGAATAATAGTTTTCCACATTAGAAATGCTACAGTAGGCTACCCGTATCCATGGGCTCTGCATTTGTGGACAGTCAACCTAAAATTGAAATATTTGAGGGAAAATCTGTATGGAACATGTATAGATGTCTGTTCTTATTTCCTAAATAATATAAGAAATATTTACATAGCATTTGCATTGCATTAGGTATTTAGAGCTGACATAAATTAGAAGGATGGGTGGGCACAGATATATAAGGGACTTGATCATCCATCCTGGAACCACTCCTTGCAGATACTGAGGGATAACTATTAGCCTTTCATCTTACATAAATATGACATATTATGCAGTTTTTAAAAGCTATTCCAAATATATAAGCAAAATGATGAATAAAAACCAGGGTTTTGGTATTAGAAATGTTATTAGTAAATGACTGGGATGTTGAAGCAGTTTCCAAAGACATTACTTGTTGATGAGAGGCAAGAGAATGGAGAAATCATGTTATTTAGCACTTTATCAGAATACTACCATAGGGAATATTAAGCTTTTACTCACCAGAATTATTTTTAGGAAATTTTATTTCTTTTACTGGAATATGTGTGTTTAAAAACAGAATACAGGATAAAAATGGGAGTTCATAACACACTTGAATCAAAGTGTGAAATATGATATATCAAGAACTATGTAATGTTTTGAACAACCAACAATAAAAAAATTAAAAAAAATAAAATAAAAACTAAAAACAGAAAAATAAAAGTTGCTTTGTAAAAAGTTACATGGCAAGTTAATTTGGAGTATACCACCAGTGAAAGCCGAAGAAATCTGGGTGCTTGTTGTGTTGTTCACTAGTTCATTCTGCACGTATATGTACATGTCCATTAGTTTATTAGTTTCCATGTATATAAATGTATATATACTCAAATACACAGATATGTGCATACATATATTTAGGGTAAGGTGATCAGAAGCTGGTCTTGTGTATATTAAGAATATTAAATTATAATTAAGTATGAGTTAGAACAACTTGTAAGTTATACTACCTTTGCACCACATAGTGATTTTTCTTGTATACATAAAAAGTATAGCAAAATAATTAATATTGTCCATTTGTTTAACATGGTTTAAGAAGACAAGACATTTTAGAGACACTAAACTATCTAATTTGAATTAAGCAATACCAGCTTTTCAGGTGAAATCTAAATAAAGTTAAAAGAATTCTGTTATTACCTACTTGACCCTTTTGCTGCATGAATTAGAATACAGAGCAGGTTATGCTTTCTGGATATGACAATTGAATTACAACAAAAACTCCCACTACTCATGCAGAACTTATCCTTGAAGGCCTGGTGATACAAAGAAATTCTATTGTGTTCCTGTGCTCCACTTTACATAATTACTATGTTCCTAAAAGTAGTACCAGGGAAGAGTTTGAGGTGAATGTAATATAACAAAATGACTAAACATAATGAAAACTGTATTTTAGAGAATTGTTTTTGAAGAAATAATTGAGCATACTCTGATAAAGATAATGTACTAATCAAAAGTGCAAAAAAATTTCTATTCATGGTTTCTGTTTAAAAAAATTTTCTGGCAGAGAAGATGATGTATATTGGAAACTTTGCTACTTGAGGGGCTTCATTTGTGTTCTGCGTTAGTTACTTGGCTGCTTCTTTACTTTTTCGACCATAATATAAATGTGTCTGTGTGTGGATTTGCCCCACTTCATTTACACATTGATAAGTGTGAGAGTTAACTATTTAAATATAAAAATAATAATAATAAAATAATTTAAAGTAGTGGAATTTCATTTCCTCTTTGGTCCTTTCTTTTGGTACTAGGGATTGAACCCAGGGGCACTTTACCTTTGACCTATATCCCGAGTCCTTTTTATTTTTTATTTTGAGATAAGGTCTCAGTAAGTAGCTTAAGGTCTTGCTACATTGCCCAGGCTGGCCTCAAACTTGAATTCTCCTTCCTTAGGTCTCTGGGATTATAGGTGTGTGCCACTGTACCTAGTACTTGGATTTCTGTGTGTAAAACAAGTATTCTTAAGGTTGAAGTGTAAGAAGAGGCAAAATTTTCACTGTTAAAGAGAAGTTATCCTATATAAGCAGCTCATGCCTGGAGCAGTAGATGCTTTAGAGTACAGTAAGTATGTCATATTACCTTCAGCTCAAACTGAGGTCTAGGGTTGATTGCAGAAAGGTGGTTCTCTAGCTTGCTGATTGCAGGGTGAGACTTGGGCTGGGACTCAAGACTCCATAGGGGTGGATCTGCTTCCAAGCTCACTGGAGTGACTGTTGGCCAGCTGCAGTAATATATTTCAATTAACTCAGTTTACCAAAAATATTATTTTATATATAATATACAAAAGAACTAATAGATATTTATTATACCAAGTCTATGAAATATAGCATTATAGCTTATCTAAATTCAGATGGTGTATTTTCAATGAAAGAACTTGATTAGAATCATACATTTTATGGTTGAAAAATACATTCATATACTTAAGTGCCAAATATACTTAAGAGTTTTAGTTATTGAAAAATACTTGTTTTTAAATACAAATTAAAATAAGCCAAAAATGTAGTCCCTCAGTTACAGTACTCCCATTTTAATTGCTGAATAGCCACATGGCTACCACATTGGACAGCAAAATCCTAGAAATTTGTATGCAAAAGGAAGGAGGGAGGTGGCCTGGTGGCTGAGGCAGGAGTATCACAAGTAAAAGGCTAGCCTCAGCAACTTAGTGAGACCCTGTCTCAAAATAAAAACTGAAAAGGACTGGGGATATAGGTCAGTGGTAAAGTGCCCTGGGTTCATTCTCCAGTACCAAAAAAAAAAAAAAAAAAAGAGAAGAAGAAAAGAAAAAAATTACTTGGAATAATCAGGGAAATAGAAAATAAGATAATAAAAATCTGTGCATTTTTTTATGTGCAGTCTGGGGAAAAAGATTTACATTGAAAGAAACATGGGTATAATGTATCCTCCATACCCATGGGCTCCTCAGCCACAGGTTCATTCAGCAAAAATAATTACATTTGCACAAAACACTACAGACTTCTTATTATCCCCTAAATAAGGCAGTATAATAATTGCACAGCATTTACATTATAGTAGGTATTATAATAACCTAGATATTAGGTATGAGGGAGGATACCTATAGATTATGTGCAAATACATGCCATTTCATATAAGGGACATGAAGACCTGTAAGTTTAGAAATCTTCAGGGGGATCCACAATTCCCATGGATCATGAAGGACCACTGTAACAATTGCTGACTTTGGATTATTGGTCAGGCTTGAGTGGAAGGGTGACCAGCAAAAAAATAATGGCTGGGGCAGAAATTTGGTATTCCTGGTGTTGAAATGTAAAATAATCAAGTATGGGAAACTAACCAGAGCTTTTCTAACATTCTGTTTTTAGTTGGTCATTCTGTTCATCATTTTTTCCTAGTGTGTATGCCAAAGGGGAGAGAGGCCCATGGAAATGGAACCCTTTTTGAAGGCTTTCGTTTCCTGTGAGCCCCAGAAGAGATCCTTTCCTGACCAATACTAGAAATGTCTCTGGGTAGGAAGGACTTGGAGGGACTGGGCATCCTGTCCATGTGGCTGTTTCCATGAACTGTTTGTAAGTCAGCTCAGCCACCATGCCCTGACCCAGTTCTAATAATCTTGTTTCCATTTTCAATGTCTAAACAAAACTATACCCAAATCTGTGTATTAAAGGTGAAGGGACCAGGGACCATGGAGTCTAATACCTATATTTTAGAAAGGAGAAAATGTAGGATCAAAGAAATTAGTGATTTACTTATGGCAGCACATGTGGAAGACTACCAGGGCTTTTGCTGTCCACTACAGTAGACACAATGCTTCATTAACTCCACCTGGGAAAATAGCAGCCTGTGTTGGTGTGACTGCTGTGTGTGCACATCTGGCACCTGCATTCCTACTTATGTGTCACGGCTCCTTCACACTGCCCTTGTTAACGTTGTTCAGAGGAAGGATTTGGTGGGTTTGCATTTGTGGTTGTGCCATATTCTGTATTCATTTGGACCTTTTTTTTTTTTTTTAAAGATCTGTAACCACAGTTATAGGGCAGTGACAACTGCCTCATGAGATTCAATTAAAAAACATCTGCACAGGTCTTAGCAATAGATATTCAATAACTACATTTTTTTTTCTCTTCTACAACTTGGTTTTTGCTCTTTTTTTTTTTTTTTTTTTTTTTTGTTATATGAAGGTTTGAGTTCCCAAAGGAATGATATGATATTATTGCTAAGAGCAGCAGCAGCTTTAGAGGCAGACAACTTGGGTTTAAGTCTGAGCTCCGTCACTTACTAGGTATATGATATTAGGCCAAATATCTGGCTTCTCTATACACCAGATCCTTTACTTGGAACATGAAGATGATAGTATTAACCTCTTTTATTGATGTAAGCATGAGTTAGTGCATGTGAAAATACTTTCCTTCTCAGGAAGTTGACTCTGCTGCCCAGGTTGGTCCAAACTTGTGGGTTCTATTGATTCTCCTGCCTCAGTCTCCTGAGCAGCTGGAACTACAGATACATGCTAGTACACCTGGCTAGTACGGTTTCTAACACAGAGTCAACATCCAAGGGTTAACTGTTGATGATATTTGCTAAATCTACTCTTCCCCCGATTCTTATAGGAAGTTATTTTGGGGGCTTAAAGGCACTGGCACTGGATAAACATTTGCTTTTATGTGAAATACACACTATTTGGTACATTATGCCAAAGGTAACTGAAAGATGAGTTCTGTTTTCAAACGTGAAAGGCTAACACAAAATTAGGTTGTTATTTCTTGATATCAGTTGTGCTCCTTTTTTGTCATGGGAGGTGAAAGCAAGAACATTAATATCCTAACCCACAGATGGGTTATGTGACCTCATATAAGTTGTTGAAAACCTAGGCAGAATGAGGGAAAGTTACTTTCTACTCTGGAATTCTGCCATTCCTGATTTAATCCCCTATCCTTTTTTCCTTAAAGAGGCAGAGGGTATATTCTTGAGGACTGAGAACTTTTTACCTATCTGTGTCTCTTTGGGACTTGAATGACTTCTTATACTTCTTAGCTGCTCACAGTATATTACAGAATACGCTGACTCTCAGCAACCCACCAAGTGTTATTCTCCAGTAAAGTCATGGAAGGAATGCAACCCTTTTCCCCCAGTCTTCCCTCATTTAAACCAACAAATACTTAAGGGGTATCCCATCTTGTGTCAGTTAAATATTTTGGTGCTAGCAGAGAATGAGACAGGCCAGGTCCCAGCCCTCATGGAATTTTCATTCTAACAGGAAAGAAGGAATCAGATGAATTCAGATCCTGATAAATGTGGTGGAAACTAAATGGTGCCAAGGGTAGGCCAAGATGGGTGGGAATGAGTGGTTGAGGAGGAAATGGTTTATCTAAAGTTTGAGCTCAAGATGCAGACTGTCTGAAGTTCTATGGTTAAAAGCATTTGGGTAACAAAACCGAAACCAAACCAAACAAAACAACAACAACAAACATTTGGGACTGGAAAGAGCTATGCAAGGCCCTCAAATGTGAAGAGACCAGGTCTGCTTCAGACAGGGCAAAGAATGCCAATGTGAATTAACACATGGGAGTAATGAGTGGAAAGTTCAGAGGTTGGCAGAGGAAGCTCAGTGGTTCTCAGATTTTAGCATGCATCTAAAATCATTTGGAGAGTTGTCAAATATGGCAGAGGCCCTCCCCCTGTGCTTTTGATTGTGTGGGTCTGGAGTAGGGACTGAGAATTTGCATTTCTAAGGTTACAGGAACTGTTACTGTACACTGAAACCACATGGACAGGTCATTTGGGATCTCCTAAACCCATACGTTTTGGATGTATAATCAGTGGATTGGAAGGCTGGTGAAAAATAAGAGATGATGTGATTTGATTTACATATTAGAAAATCACTCTACGGCCGAGGAATGAAATTCAAGAGACGGAAGTAAATGATTGGAACAGTCCGGGCAAGAGATGGTGGCGTAATTGCCAGGGTGGTAGCAGAGAATCCAAAGAAAAGAATACAGTTCAGGATATGTCTTAGAAGTAAGAGCCTAAGAGATTTGGTAATGGATTACAAGTAGGAAATCAGGAACAAAGAAGAATTCAATGTATGCCCAGGAGTTTTACTTGAGTTATGTGGGTGATTGGTGGTGCAGAGAGAGGGAATTAATGAAGGATGTGTATGTAAGAATGAGGTTTGGAGGTGGAGAGAAAAATCAAGGGTTTGGGTTATATAAATTTTGAGATACCTGTGGGACCTACAAATGGAGATGACCATGAGAATTTTGGGTAAGTGTGTCAGAGCTCAGTACACAAGGCAGAGTTGGAGGTGGGAATTGGAGAGAGAGCCATCCATAAACATAGATGATATCTGAAGCCATCTGGCTTGATGAAATCACCTGGAGGAGTGTGGAAAAAGAAAATAGCCCAAAAGGGACCCCAGGGTGCTCCAACCTTGAGACAAAGTAGTGGATGAGGAATGCTAGTGAGGAATGAAGACAGACTGTGCTGTCACATGAAGAGCCCAGGAAAGAATCCTCAGAAGAGGGCTTGGGCAGTTGTGAAATGGTGTTCCATGTGACTGAGATGACAAAGACAATTTTGTGATTTTTGGAGCCACCTAGGTCATAGTGACCTTGACAAGAGAAACATTGGTTGAGTCACATAACATGATGCAGATTTGAAAAGTGACTCGCCAAGAAAAGGGAGCTTTGTAGTTCTTAATTGGACTCTTTTAAGAGCACAGTGTTAGGCCCACCTAGGAGCAAACTTTAACTAAATCTTCCCTCGTTTAATTATACCCAGATAGAGAAATAGAAATTTCGAGAAGTTGGTCTCCATCTTACAGTTGAAATATAATTTAGGGCCTGTGAAACATTACCAGTTACTTTGAAGGACTGCCTTATCAATGCTGACCACAGTGAATCTTGTTTGATAGAGGGTGGCTGTTGATTTTCTTTTTGGTTCAGAGACCATAATACTTAAAAGGTTACTGTTTTGGCAGCCCTGACTAAGATAGTGCATGCCTATAATCTCAGCAACTCAGGAGGGTGAGGCAGAAGGATCAAAAGTTCCTGGCCAGGCCAGCAACTTAGTGAGGCCCTAAGCAACTCAGCAAGACCCTGTCTGAAAAACTGAAAAGGATCAGGATGTAACTCTGTTTTAGAGCACCCTTGGGTTCTGCTCCCGGTGATGAAAACAAAGCTATTTTAAGACATAAATTTGATTTTTATATTTTTGTCTTTTATACTGAAGCTGCATTTTGTATACTATTTCTAAGTGAATTTAAGAATCCTATAAAAGTCTGTTAAATATAGTAACAGTGAGGTACGATGGAGTCTCATCCAGTTTCCAATTAAGGACATACTGTGTCTCAGGTAATGTTTTATTCTTTTTTGTTGTCTGTTTTCGTTTTAAACCCAGAAGAGATTTGATTATAATTCTGTGTTGTTGAACTTCTTTTGTTTCCTCCGTTTTAAGGATCTGTAATGATGTGATGATCTCAGTGTACACTGGATTTTGAAGTACTGTGTAAATCAAAACGATAAAAGACCAATAATAGTAATGGGGTACCAGTGGAATTCTGAGTTAAATAAGGTTTTGGTATTTTAAAAATGTTTTAGGACATTTAAAATAGAATGTTAGAGAGCAGGGACCTGCAGAAAAACTGAGACAACCCTGAAGAGCCCTTCTTCAAATCCAGTTCTTGTAATTGTGCCAGAAAGATTTCAGACATGCTGTGCAGAATAATCATAAGTTTATTAGAAGGAATAAGAAAGGGGAAAGAGGGATAAGGAGCCCCTCCTGCCCTCCAGTTTCCAGAGAGTGCTGCCCAGGCCCATCTCTTGACTTCTGGCTGACCACATGAGAAGTGCATGAATCACTACCAAGAGAGGATGGTGTGGGGTGCTCAGAGTTGGAGAGATCTCTCTCTCTCTCTCTCTCTCTCTCTCTCTCTCTCTCTTGTTACCGGGGATTGAACTCAGGGGTATTGGACCATTGAGCCACATCCCCAGCCCTATTTTGTATTTTATTTAGAGACAGAGTCTCACTGAATTGCTTAGCACCTCGCTTTTGCTGAGGCTGCCTCAGCCTCCTAAACAGCTAGGATTACAGGGGTGTGCCACCATGCTCAACCAGAGTTTGGGATCTTAAGGAAATTTAATCTCCCAAGTTTTGCCTCAATTTCCTGCCTCCTTAACCTGTTCATTACTATTTAAATAGCCCTCAGCAAGCTTTCTTTGTGAGGGTCTTGATATTTTAGTTGCCAGTGATGGTTTCCTGGGATGCTGGAGAGTCTAGCCCACCTGGTAGGATGTGACATGATCCTGAAACAATAGCTTATCTTAGGAGATGTAAGGAGGCGGGTTGTTTTTGTTTTTCTGGCATTGGGGATTAAACCCAGGGGTACTTTACCACTAAGCTACATTCTCAGTCCTTTTTGGTTTTTATTTGGCACAGGGTCTTGGTAAATTGCTTAGGGACTGGGTAAGTTGTTGAGGCTGACTTCAAACTTTCCATCCTCCTGCCTCCATCTCCCAAATTGCCGGGATTACAGGTGTGCATGGCACTCCACCCAGTGGGAGGTTTTAACATACCAGGCCCCCATCTTTCAGGTGCTTATCTGTTAGATAAGATTTCCTATGGTTTTCATTTTCCCTTCTTCCCTTCTCATCTTTTTCCAGCTCACCCATTCATGAGGTGACTAGTTACCCAATCCTAATAGTGACATTTAATTTAATTTTGTTATTGTATCAAAGCATCTAACTAAAACATTAGGAATACTGGGAAACATGAGAAATGTATTTAAAAGATTTTGCTGGTGAATAAATGGCCACCTAAGTTAGAAGCTTAATGCTTCTTAGGATTCAGGGCAAATCCAGGCCTCAGCCTTGTATTCTTTTCATTAGATTAGACTATGGAGGAAGCAAATGAGGTAGACTCTTTTCTAATTTTAATGTGAATGGGTCACGATTGAGAGTCTATGGTTGATCCTATAGGTTCTGCGTATCCAAATTCTTCTTTCAAGAGCTGAGTCTCTCCCTTAAAGCACATCTGGACTCCTGCCTCCCACCCTATAGGGAGAGTTTGAGCTGACTTTCTCTGCTCTGGATCTTCAGCCACCCATCTCTTTCAGAACCTTTGTCTTTTGCTTTGCTCCTTTTGCATGTTTCCTACTGGATTGCTAATTCATTATGACAGGATCTCGGTCTCATTCTCAGGTAGTTTCCACTTTTCAGTACCAAAGGTGTGACAAATTCTTTATTAATTAAGGTCATAATAGGTAAAATTAGTGTTCTTAATAGAAGTCTGATGTAAATGATATTTCAACCAGTGCTTTGTTCTCCTTTTTCGTAATAGGCTTATCATTAGTGATTAGAGATGGGTTTTCTTCACACACTCCAAGTACTTTAGGACGTGAGATAGCAACACACACAGAACGTCAGCACTGTGAGTCAGAGTCTACTGCATGCGCAGGAGAAGGGGGAGACTGCTCCAGGAATTTGACTCAATCCCTGATAATTATGTAAAGGTGAAGAGGATGAGGAGGACTTTCCAAGTGAAGACCAGGAAGAGCAAAACGGGGAGATGGTTGCGGAGGATCCTGGGTTTATATTACAGAGCTGACAGAATTTTTAGGGATTGGATGTATTAAGTGACAAAAGGGATATTGGATACCAGGAAACTGAAAGAAATTTGATTTACTAGGTGGGGAGACTTGGTAAGTCTTTTAAAATTTATTTTTGTTGCTATTATAAAAGGAATTTTTCTTTCATCATACTTTCTAGTTAGCTTTTCTTTATGGTTACATGGACATGAAAGACTGTTACTTAGGGGTTGGGGTTGTGGCTCAGTGGTATAGTGCTCACCTAGCATGCGTTAGGCACTGGATTTGATCCTCGGCACCACATAAAAATGAACTAAAGATATTGTGTATTCATCTACAACTAATAAATATGTTTTTTAAAAGACTATTACTTATTATGGAGTACAGAAAAATTTTTAAATGCCTCCCTTCTAGTGTTTAGATTAGATGCTTTGAAACAATAACAAAATTGAATTTTATTTTCCCTATACCAAGCCAAAGGTATAGATAGGGAAAATAAAAAATTTAAACATAACAATCAACATGAATTAAGGAATGATAAAAGACCAATAATCATAGTGGGGTACCAGTGGGATTCTGAGTGGAATTCCAGTGGAATTCACTGATTTCTCATCTCCTTTGACTTCTCTGTGGCATTTTACCCAACTCTTCAATTCTAAAGAAGTGGATCAAACCCAGTGCTTCATGCATGCTAGGTGAGCACAACCCCAGCCCAGTACTGTTTTTTTTTTTTTTTTTTCCTTTTTTTTTTTTTATGGCTCCATTTGCTTTCCTCTTCTTGAAATGTCCACCATTATTTCTACTCTTACTGTGTATTTCAATTCATTCCCCCAAATCCAGTTTGTTTCCCATCTGTAAAACATTTATGAATTCCTAGGAAAATCGAGTTCTCTTCTCATTACTTTCAGCTATCCATCTGCATACCTATTGTGAATCAGTCACCAAATTTTATGGTAATTTTATATATGTCTGTCAATCCATCAAAGATCTTTATAACTTAGTCTTCTTCAAGAAAATAAATTACATTCTTGGTATGTGGTGATGAACATATTTACTGAATGGAATAGAGGCAAATATAAAATATATCATGTTTTTAGGGAAAAGCAATTTCTCTTCCTTTACCAATCTCTAATAAATTAATGGTTAACATTTTGGTGCATTTCTTTATGTATGTGAAAAATCTGTATATGCATTTTGGTTTTTATAAAATCAAATCATGCTAGAAAGTTACTTTTTAATATAGATCCTATTTTCTGTTTTTATTTATATTTTAGGAGGAAACCAAAAGCCAAGGCACCACTTCCTCCAGCGGAGATCAAATACATGGATGCCTCTTCAGTTGAGAATTCAGTGGAATCTGCTGCATTCATCATGGAGCAGAAAGAAAACATGATAGATAAAGACATTGAACTCTCCGTGGTTCTACCTGGGGATATCATCAAATCTACTACTGTTCATGGCAGGTATGTTGCAGAAATTAAAGTACTAGGACTTCCATTTATATATATATATATATATATATATATATATATATATATATATATTTTATATTTTATATATGTTTATTTATATATATATATAATATAATATAATTGTGATTCTGGGGATTGAACCAGGGACCCTTTATCACTGAGCCACATCCTGAGCCCTTTTTATTATTATTATGTTTCTGAGTCTTGCTAAGTTTCTGAGGGTCTTGATATGTCGCTGACACTGCCCTTAAACTTCTAATCCTCCTGCTTCAGCCTCTTTGGTAGCTGGGATTATGGGCATATGCCACCACACCTGGTATTGTGACACGTATCTTCACATTTTTGTCTTTAACTAAACATTTCCTTCATAACTGAATGAAGGAAAAATGTTAAAGCATTTTTCTTTAACAAAGTAAATGCTAACAGGGTAATAAAATTTCTGCCAATGTTTTAATATCAATGCTATGAATTCCAACTCAGTCGAGTGACTTTTAGAATTTTGGATTTTAACTTGTTATTCAGTAAGTTTTTAAAAATAATTCTTTCCTAGAGAAATCACTTATACTGATTTTGTAAGTTAAGCTGATAAAGCCAATGATCTGAAAGAAAACCTGTCTTCTCCTTCCCTATATTTTTCCCACTTTAAGCTGCTGCTTTGATTTTGCAGATGTTGCCATTATTTTAAAATGTAATTATTTATTGAAATAGTCCAATATATCTGTAAAATTAAGATTTTTAAAAATTTCATTGATTTGATTTAATTGGCTAAAAAACCTGAGTTAAATAGAAATCTAAAATCAAATTTTAAGCCAGCAAGAAGTGAGAAGGTGATTTATGAGGCCGATAACTTTAAATACCTGCATAAATGTTGGAAAAATGGAACAAAGCCAAGTGTAATTTTCCATTTCATTATGAAGTGGAAACTTACATAAATGAACTGTATCCTTGATCTTGTTCCACCTTTTACCTTTAGCTGCCCATTGTATCCAGGAGTACTTTTTAGAATGAAAACTGAATTCACCTTAGTACAAGTGAGTGTGTATATATCTAGGAATCTAAAAATATATGGAAAACAAAAGAATAAGTAGGCAATAGATTGAATATTGCATTCTTATTTCCAGTTTTGTCCAGAAAACTCATTCAAAATAACCTTAAGATTTATTAGAGTCATATGTAACTTAACAAATTATTTAAAATAGATGAAATATAATAGTTCAGCTTTAGCAAATTAAACATAGTATTAATTAAATCTGAGTAAGTTGCATTTTACCATTCATTGTTTGTAGTGAAAGTAGGTCTACAGCTCACACATGAAACCCTATTTGCAAGGCTGCAAGACCTGTGAATGTGTATGGTGGGATCTTGCCTGCACCTGCATTTTGGCTTCTTGGTGAGGAAAGCATCTTGGAAATTGGAGACAATGGCCATCATCTAAAATATTATTGTTACTCTAGTTTTAAAGCAGTAATAAGAATGGATATTACTAAGCATAATAAAAACAATTTCTCTTATTTTTCCCTGAATTAAAAGTAAGTTAAACAAAAAAAAGAAAAACATTTTTTCTAGTTCTTCACTGCCACTTACAGTTAACACCAATGAGCCTCCATATTTGTCCTTGGGTGTACCCGTCATCTCTATATGTTGCTGTCTTTTCTAATGTCTATCAACCAGTTTCTGAGATCTTTAGATTTTTTTCTTTTTAAGTTTAGTGACTTCAATATCACAATCATGGTTTCCCCCTCCATCCTGCTGCCCATAACAGTTATCTTAGACTTTCTTTACACTGTCTTTAACTCTGGGAACCTCCATCCATGGTCGACTTGCCCTGCACCAGGGAATGGTGGCATTGCTTCACTTTAAAACTGTCCATTACTGAGATGTGAGGTTCCTTCCTCAATGTTTTAACATGTAGCTTGTCTGCTTCTTGTTTGCGCCTCAAACTTTCAAGTCTAATTTATGTCCTTTCTTCATGTTGCTGCTTTTTCGTCATATCCAGATTTTCTTTGTCTGATAGGTTCTGCAACAGGCATTTGTCCTGCATTTGTACTCACCAGGACCCTAGACTCTCCTCACCCTTTTCTTGCTCTTGCAGCATGGTTAGGTCCTAACTCCTTAAACTTAAGTAATTTTCCATCAATCAGCTTTGTATTTCTGGGCCACCAATCATTGAATTGCTGCAGTTTTCTTATCTGCACACATGTATTATGCCTGAATTGTTAGGATTAAAAAAGACATCATATATTGATAGGATTAAATGTATTACTATCAGTGCTTGGCACATGTTGATTTCCCTGTGTGTTTTGCCTATGGCTGGGGATCAAACCCAGGGCCTCATGCATGCTAGGTAAGCATGTGCTCTGCCACTGACCTACATCATCAGCCTGCTTTTTTCTCTATTTTCTATTGGGAGTTGCTTTCCTTCACCCTGGGATCATTCCATTTACCTAAACCCACAGATTAATCTGACTAAAGCACCTCTCAGTTTGTGGGACTACCTTTGATAAAAGACTGCAAGGGACAGCAATTTGATACCATAATAAGGAAGTCCAATCTACCAAGTGTGGAGATTGGGACATGTGATTTTCTTCTCCTCTGACATTATGTAGGCTTTTGCTTCACTACTCTCCTTTGTGTAGCTTAAGCTTCACCACATGATTCTTTGTTCTTCTATGGTACTTTACCGTTTTCATCTCTATACCTTTATGAACATCTGTCCCACCCCCATGGAACTTACCACCCTCATATTCTCCAGTCAGCTTATGTAGCTCAAATGCCACTTTTTATATAAAGGCTCCCTGATGTCTCCAGAATCAATTGTTAGCTCTGGCTTCCAGAATCTTCTGACTTGATACTAGGTTTTCATATACTGTCCTGTGTATGCATTTTCTTTTTGAGTAAACCATATGGGCCATGAGAGGATGTCATTCCTTTTCTTCAAAATGCTTAACAATTTCTTACAATGTATGAGGCACTTAATAAATTCATTAGAATAAATAAATAAATAAATAAATCCTTACATGTAGTTGCTTTTCCAAAATCTTTTAAGGAAAGATATATTCTCCAGGTAGAGAATGAAGTAGGCATGCCTGGAATTGGAATGTCTGATTTTTTTTTTTTTTTTCCATTTTAAAATTTTTGTTTAGGACTGAGAAATTTTTCTGGGGTTAGAATTCAGTTGACATCAGTGTATTTACCATAAGGTTTGACTTAGCAGCTTGGTTTCTAATAGTTTTATCACCTAGGAAGATTTCATGAGTAATTTTTTATATTAAGTGTTCATGTGTGATTCTGATTATCTCAGGAGTATGATTCTGAGATATCTTTAGGAATGTGAGTCTAGATGTTATAGAGTACAATTTGGGATATTCCAACAGTGTAATTTGCTGGATTTAGGGGTGTGATTTGAGAGATTTTAAGAGCATGATTAGGGCTGTCTTGAAAGTCGCAGCTACTGCTGATCTATTGTTTAAAGAAGTGCTTAACAGAACAAGAAGAAATGTTCAGACAGAGACAGATATTCTGTTGCTGAAAAATATTAGCTAATTAATGTGAAGACTGATAATGACAAAGATAAATTTCTTATGACTTTTTACTATAAAAGAAATCGGAAAAATATCTACAGAATGAGAAAAGAATTTGGACGACTAGGGGAAGCTAATTTTAAACAAGTTTAAATGCATGAGAACTTTTTAGATCAGAGACTCTGAAGGGCCTCTAATATATTTTGTTGTTGTTGTTTTTAGAGAGAGAGAAAGAGTTTTTTAATATTTATTTTTTTAGTTTTCAGTGGACACAACATCTTCATTTTATGTGGTGCTGAGGATCGAACCCAGCGCCCTGCACATGCCAGGCAAGCGCGCTACCTACCGCTTGAGCCACATCCCCAGCCCTCTAATATAAATTTTTGAGACCAACTTTTCTGAATTTATCTGAATGTTCCTTATATGTTTATTTTGGTGATATTGATTATGTACTTGCTGTGAAAATAGTATTAATATTACATTGAAATATGTAGTTAGAATCCTTCAAATATATATTTTGATCACTTAACTTTTCAGAATTTTTTTTCTCCAAAAATGAATTCTTAAGGGAGAATTTTAGAACTTTCCCCTCGATTTCTTGTGTGTTTCATGCAGAGGGCCCTCCAGAACGTTCCATTCAAGGAAATGCAAGTACATAGCATTATCTTCAGAAGAATGCCCTTGCTTTTATCTTGATTTTCACCAGAAGTTTACTCAGATTTGGGAACACAATAAGGTTGGAGGTAGTAATAGATAATGCTCAAGGGAAACTAAAAGCATATTGTCCCAAATTAGGTTGGTAGCCTTCTGCTAGTTCAACAACATTTGCAAGAGGCTAGAAGTTACGCTCTCTGCCATCTTGTTTTGTGATCCTGCTCTCACATTGATGTCCACTGCAGTGCTGGGTTGCAAATGCTTGAACATTGCTGTCTGATGATCTCATGGATGACTGAAGGAAAGAGGAGTTAAAGCATCTTATTTATATATAACTTCACTGTAGTATAGAGGTGTGTGTGTGTGTGTGTGTGTGTGTGTGTGTGTGTGTGTGTCTACATACTGGTAAATTACCTTTTTCACCAAAGCAGTTCTTGCTTTATTTAAAAGTGAATGTTAAAAAATATGGCTGTTATAGACAAATTGCCTAGAGGCTGTCCCCCTCAGAAATTTTCTGCTAGCACTTGGAAAAAGTTAATTTTTAGAAAAATGTAGTTCACAGCCTAAACTAATATAGACACTACAGAAAATAAGGGAATATGTGGGTACGTTTGTATCATTCTAGATCCTTATGGTTATGTTTCTGCTTGGTATGTAATTATTACTCACTGAATAAGCCTTAGTTCATTTTTCCTCTGGGATGTATTTTTAAAGCAAAATGTTGAGTTTGGAAAATTTGATAAAAAGTTGACATTTATCTTTTTTAGCCTATAGGGAGAACATTCATGGATAAAGTAGCATACAATAGGGGAAAGGGAAAAAAAAAAAAAAAACACCATATATAAAAGAGGAGGATATTTTTCTCTTTTTTCATAAATAGAAATTTGTTTTGGTTTAAGCAAAATTGAGGATATCATATATGAAAACACAAGAAAATGTAGAACTTGAAGCTTCAAGTTCCAACTAGAAGTTACAGGTTCCTTCATGACTTTCTGTGTGATTTCAAACAAGTCACCTCACCTCTCTGAGCTTTTCCTTTAAAATGACCCAGAGACATATTGTACATGTTTGGGGGGTACCCTGATTTACAGGTTCAGTACCACCAGCAGTTTTGACTGGCACTGGGTAGGTCAGCTATGGAACTCAGGAGCATTTTATATGGAGTACATCGCCACCTATTGGCAACAAGTAGACTTAAAAATGGCAAGATAATAACTACTGCATCATTGAAGGGCCTTTTTGTTAAAACAGGACAAAGCAGTAATACAATAGCAAGGAACTTAGAAGAATTGAAAAAGTTCAATCATTAATTGAAAAGTGCCAAATGATGACAGATATGTGGTAAATACATGTCTATAACAGGTTAATTTTTAAAAACACTAATATATATATATTCATGTTCATAGCTACAAGAATACTTAAATCTGGGGTTAGAGTCTTATGCAGTCATTGCTGCTGAAAAGAAAATTTGTAATTTTAACTATTAAAGTATTTAAGTGTAAGAGCATTGCTGGCATTTTTAATTGGTGGGACTGAAAAATGCTGTAATTAGTCTCTGTTATTGCCCTGCTGTCCTCTATAGCCCTCAAGCCTCTGTTGGTTGAGTGCTCTGCTGGCTTGAGAATGGGGCAGCAGACGGATCACACATGTCCTCGGAATGCTGTTCCCAGCAGGGCTACCCTCTTCCCTTTCCTGGCATGTACGCCTTGTAACAATGAGTCTTCTTAATTTTAGCTTTCAATTTTTTATGATTAAAAATGCGATAGTTGGACATTTTAGGAAATTGGAAAATACAAGTAAGCCCTCCAAATTAAAAATATGATGTAATTATTGAGTAGACAGATTACAACTATTAACTCTATGGTATCTAATTTTTTATTCACATACACATGTATGTACATACACCTGTATATACACTGTAGAATTTTTTTACGCCAGCATGGCATTATAATGTGCAATCTATTTTGTGACCTGCTTTTGTCCAGTTAATGACTCACAACTTCCATGTCAATAACATTTCATCCTTTGTGTTCAAATTGCCCCTATTGCCATGAGATGTATTTGTAGTATTTTTGTTTTCATAAGGGTGTGTATGCATGTTTAGCAGATAAGTTCTTAAAGTATTTATGAAGGTAACTATTTATAATTACCTCTAAATATCAAATTCAAGATAAATGACCAGGTAGAGTCCGGGGTAAAACGGTGATGTTTGAAGATTTTTTTTTTTTTTCACATTTTAGCAACATTCTGTGTTTACTAATAGATATAAGAATTTTTTATCAGTTTAGTTATGGTCTTATGTATGAGCTTCAAATTTTAATTCTTTGTGTTACTTTCTTTACAATATTCCTTGTAGCATAGTTTAATAAGCATTATCAACTTTGGGATTAGGTGTGTGTTTTTGTTAGTTCCACTTCATTTCTTGTACACATGGAGAGTCGGGGACAACTGCTTCATCCTGAACTAGGAGGGATGAGAAGACATGGCTCAACATCAGGAACGTTTAAGAATGTCCAAACTATTGTTTGTAAGTCTGATTGGGTTTTTGGTCTGCATTTATAAGGGATTTGGACTCAACTCAGTTTTGAGGATTTAATGAAAATGTGTAAAATATAATGCTAGATACTGGGAAAGAATCATAATAAAAAAGAATTTTTATTTAGAGATACTTATCAGATGCGTGAAATCCATCTCTTTGCAATAAGTCCTTATCATTATGCATTCCCATGTTCCTCGAACAGTCCCCATTGGCACCTGGTATCCCCTGGCCATTACTAATGGTGCCCCCTTTTGCTCCCAGGTGTCCTAGTGAGGATAAGTTGCAGAGCTATCCTACTGGTAAATGACCTTGTTTAAGTACCTGGAGTGTTTGTAAATTCACTGAAGTAGTTTTTGCTATACCTTGTTGTTCTCAAAGCTCTTTATTGAACCATGATCTGTTTTTTGATTCAGAGTTAGATCTTTTAAACACAGAAATAAAAGACTTATCCTAACCTTAGGTAACAAAACTAGGGCAGGATTTCCACCACCATGTGTCATGAATGCAAAAGGGTCACAGAGGGATTAGGGATAATTTAGTGAAGTCATTAATCTGTAAAGTAAAATTTATAGCAGATATCCTATTCCAAACCCTATCTGTTGTGCTGATGGGCAATACTTGAGGTACAAGAGGGCTAAAATGTAGCTGAAGGAATATTGCATTGGGAAGTCAGGAAATTCTAATCCTAACTATACTCTGAACTCTGTATGTAAGCTGGTCATGTAACCTCTCAAACCTTAGTTGCTCCATTCATAAAGTGAAAAGCTTTCATGGGGGTTGTGAGCTCAAATGAGATAATAGATATGAATCTCTAATACAAAGGACTGTTATTTATTTCTAAAGGAGGTGGGAAATCTCATAGGGATTTATTCATTTCAAAGAAGAAATCTGAAAATAAATAGCCTTCCAGAATATCATAATTTTGCAAGAGGTAAACAGAAGTTAATACCACACAAACCTGTTAAATAATACATTGAACTACAATTCAAAGCAATATGGTAATAAGAACAAGGGAAAGACTGAGACATAGTTGAAGAAGTGATGATCAAGTTCATACATTCTGCTTTTAATAATTTGCCTCAGCTTTCTGATTGGAATGCTGGGGTGCACTCCTACCTCAGGGAACAGGAGGACAGGCATCTTCCCTGTGGTGATCCATGGTAGATCTCTTAGCCAGCTGGGGTCGGGTAGTTATCATCATGACCTAAGGTACTGTCTTAGGCAGAAGTAGTTTGGCAGAAAATTTGGTAGAAAATTCTAAACAACTCTATTCAAGAGATGATTTCATTTTCTGTGGGTGCAATTTGTGAATAGTTGACCCCAGCAGCCATTGAACACCAGACCTGCTTTAGAGAATGTTGTACTTAATAGTAGAGCTGGACAGTGAGAAACTTCCATCCTCAAAATCTTCTGGTCAGGGTCAACTGTTTCATATTAGTGCCCCATACTGGAGCTCTAGATAAAAATATCTTGCTTTCAAACTGGTCTGAGACTATGTTTAGAAAGGTCTTGGCCTACCTTTGTGTGAACAGGGCATAGCTTCTGTTACTCAAATTTGTTAATAAATAGAAACCAAAGTTTTCTAGTTTTTGTATGTGTTCCTGTAAATCTCCTTTCAACTGCTGTGCTTTTTCATGTGTCAGGTGCCATAGAGACGCCAGCTGTACATCGTTTGCTCTGTGTCTTGAACACTGAGGTTCAAACAGACTTATGTTATGAGAAAATAATCACTGATGCCTGTAAACCCCTCCTACAACAGCTTGGACCTACTGAATGCCTCATATTAGGTGCTGGGAATAAGGATTGCCGAGATGTGGTCCTGCTATAGAGGAATTCCTATCTAGGTACAAATGGATCCCAGATAGCATCTTGAGCTTACTGTGTCCTGAAGGTCTGGATAAGATTGGCCTGGACCCTTATCCCACTTGCTGTGGAAGGTTCATTCCCCTTTGTGATCTTACTGTAAGTTTAGGGCACCGCTGGCTCTGACTTATTTGTATTTTGCCTACATAGTTTCTTATCTTTTGGTCTCCATTCTCTTGACTTCACCCCTCCTGAAGTCATGATGACCTTAGCGATGGTGTGTGGTCATCAAAAGGAGAGGTTAGTAAGATTATCTATCACATAGCAATCTCTGCACGTTTGTGTTTCAGGGATCTTATTGGGCCCTTTCAGCAACGCTGCCACTTTTTGATGTCCCTGCAATCCGACCTCTACACTGGCTCAGTCCTCTTTCTACTTTGGCTTTAATCCCACTAGCTCACTACAAAATATATGTGGACTCTGACTTGTCTGAGCCACTACCATCTCCCACCTAAATTTTGGCAACACTCTTGTATGTAACTGCTTCTCCAGGCTATTCTGAATATAGCGTTCGGAATATAATCTTTTTAAACATAAAGCAGATCACATCACTCCTCCGAACTCTCTCAGGCTTTTTAGTTCACACCATAAGATCTCAGATCTTTCTGTGAAAGGCCTTTAAGCATAAAATTAGCACCCTGATTTTATTCCTACTGCTTTCACCTTAGCCCACTGGTTTTTGTTTTTTATTTTAATCCCATACATTTTGGAATTATCATGAAGAATTGAACCTGGAATTACAGAATGAGAGAATACACTCATAAATATGTCCTGCCTCAGGGCCTCAGTAATCCAGGCAGAGTAGGGAAATGCAGTTCTTCCAGATATCCCATTCCCTCCAGGCCTCTATTCTAAAGCCATTTTTTTTTTTTTTTTTTCAGTTTGGCATTCCCTGACCTTTTACTTTTCATCTCGATATTTATCACTATATGATGTCCCATAGATTGTACATTTTTATTCTCTTCTGTCTGGATTAGTGTTTTGTAAATGGCAGCTTGCCTCAGAAGGGGATGAGGTGCTGGTCAAAGCACAGGCTGCTGTCCCTCACCACAGGCTCTGATTCCCTGGTCCAGGCTGGGGCTTGAGAACCTGCATTGATTACACATTTTGAGCACCCAGAAATGCACTGGTCCATGGGTCACATTTTGAGAACCAATGTAGTAGAACTACTCTGTCCAAAATGGTAGCCATTCACTACACGTGTCTTATAAATTGAATTTAAGTTAAATGAAATTTGAAATTCAATTTGTTAGTCCACCAGCTGTATGGTCACTTATTGGATTGCAAATATTAGAACATTTCCATAACTGCAGAAAGTTCTATTTGACACATTGCTGTAGAATATAAACTACATAAGGGTGGATTTCTTTTCTGCTTTTATTTTTCTCTTTAGCCTAGAGCACATCCTCATGCTTATAGATAAAGTCCACCTGGAGCTTACTTGGCTTAAAAAATAAGGTAGAAACCCAAATTTTAGATGACTAGTTAGTGTCTCCAGAAATCTAAAAGACCACTATCATGCAGTATTAAATTTGTATATGCATTTGTACCTATGGCAGAATTTTCTGGTATGTTGTATTTATCTAAGACTAGGAATATTTTCAGGACAAAATTGGCTTCTGGAATTATCATAAAGAATTGAACCTGGAATTACAGAATGAGAGAATACACTCATAAAGATATTCTGTGATTTTCATTTGGCTTTCAAAGAGTCATTTTTATTTCAGCAGTGTTGAGTTCAAATATTATGATAAAGTCTTATGTTAGCATGTGCTACCAAAGGATGAAAATAAGGATTAAAATAGGGATTTAAAAAAATTGTAATTAGTATTTTTGCCCTGTTAACTTAGTTTATATTTCTGGCAGAGATTCTAAACAACTATTTAGAAAGTAAAAGGTATTTGAGTTGCAAGCTTTAGTGTTTTTTCATTTATTACTTGACACATTTATATAAAGAGAAAACAAATATAATATCTACATATCACCATTTACATATTGCAGACCACTGTACATTTGATTCACAATGAAAATTCTCCTTCAGTATAATTCTATTTATAGTTCTTTTTACCTAGATATTAGCTAATCCACCTTAACTTTATTATCAGTGAAAGCACATTTTTTTTACATTTTTTTGAGAATCAGTATGTGGCATCATTTGATCTCAAAGTATTGTATTACCAAAAAAAACACAAATTTTTATAAGGTCAGTGTACTTGTCTCTCTGGATGAATTTTAAAGTATACTATCCAAAATACAATCTGGGTAGTCAGAGACAAATTCCATAGTGTGTAACTCTGAGAAGGACATAAAACTCTAAAGTGTTACTGCACAAGCATCAAAATCAAGATATAGCGGATATATTCTGAGGACTGATACATATTCCAGAGAATCCTTTGTGTTAAGAAGATTAGTCTTTTGGGCTGGGGATGTGGCTTAAGCTGTAGCACGCTCGCCTGGTGTGCGTGCGGCCCGGGTTTGATCCTCAGCACCACATACAAACAAAGATGTTGTGTCCGCCGAAAACTAAAAAATAAATATTAAAATTCTCTCTCTCTCTTTAAAAAAAAAAAAAATAGTCTTTTATTTATTCTTGTATGTGTACCAGTGAAATGGTACTGAATGTGGGGGAGGAGGAGGAAAGTGAGGCACCATTAAGAAATGCACCTCTTTCTGGCATGGAGTCTGGCATGGTTTAGGAACTTGTGACAACCACAGAAAAGGGGGTGTGATGATGGGGTGAATACAGAGGACAGTTTGAACATTTATATAAAGTGTTGTTTGACCTCAAGATCCCACAGGGCTAAACAACTGACCCTTCCCCACCTCTGCATGAAACTCCTTTTCTTGAAAACACTAAGTTGCAGAGACCACAAAATGGGAACTGCTCCTGGGGGAGTGGGGTGAGATGCTATATGAAAACAGATGTACTAAGTTTTATATGGCACACTGAATGCTGAGATTCCTAACCTCATTTTCCTATAAAATTTCTGAACACCAGTAGCTAGGTTTTTATCTCTAGTTTTGCTGACATTTATGTTTTCCAGTGGTAGGGAATGGCTGGCAGTCAGGTTACCCTGAAGTGAAGCACATGGACCCATACCTCCTTCCATAAAAACAGGACTTTTACACAGTGTTGTAGTGCCTTATTATTAAGTGTGAACTAACAGTTAAGGATTGCCAGGCATTTGAGGAAAACACATGATACAAAAGATTTTTTTTTAGTTTGTTTTCCTTAGGGCTGACAATTAAGAAAGGCCCAGAGACCACATTGTTCTGTGGATGGTGTTAGTGAAAACACAAGTCTGTAACATCTGTTGAAAGGGAAGCCAAATATTGAGAAGTGTCCCTAGATCTCAAGTTGGGTATGAAAGTGCCTACAGAAATAGATCCTATATTACCATTAGTATTTCACACTCGGTCACTATTTCAAATGATTTCATGCATTTACTTGACTACTTTTTTATTGTCTAACACAGGCCCCATAAATTTTTTTCTGTCAAAGGCCAGATAGTAAAAATATTAGACATATACTTCAATCTGCACAATGTAACACGAAAGCAGGTTGAGTCATTATAGAAACAAACAGGCATGGCTATGTTCCAGTAAAACTTATTTATAAAAACAGACTGTGGGTGTAGTTGACCTGCACGTTGTAGTTGGCTGACACTTGGTCTAGCTCATGTAGTTGAGTTAGATCTATGAGGACAGGTGCACCATAATATTTGTATTAGGATGCAAAGCCTAGGAAATGTTAAACAAATATTTTTGAATGATTTAAGAAATATGTACTCTTTAGGATTTTGCATGCTTCCTTGTAGATAGTAAGTATCTGTTTTGCAAAGCCAAAATGGTAGTGATTTCACATACTTCATTTTATGAGAACTTTGGAATATGGCCAATTCGTAAGCTAAAGATTGCCAGTATTCCAAATAAATTTCTAAAGAAGTGCTTAGTAAATTGACTAGTCTTAATTGACTGACTCTTAATGAGTACTCATCTCCTCCTGAAATTTATAATGCAAAAAAAATTGACAAAAGCATATAGGCAATTGCTAAAGCAACTTTAGGAACTAAGTTCTCTTAAATGCTACCTAGGAAAATATTATAATTTTATTTGATAAAACATAGTTAGAATTTTAAGCTGATTTTACAAATACTACAGTGTAGCATTACTTTATCTATTGAAGGCACCTGCCTGTGTGTGTGAAGAATTCTCAAAACAATAGCTAACAGTTACTGAGGTGGTGGTTTTGTGGACCCTATGATCAGCATTACTCTTGTTTTACAGCAAACCAATGATGGACTTGCTGATATTTCTCTGTGCCCAGTATCATTTAAATCCATCAAGCTACACCATCGATCTGCTGTCTGCTGAAAAGAATCACATTAAATTTAAGCCAAACACACCAATAGGAATGTTGGAGGTAGAGAAGGTAATTTTAAAGCCAAAAATTTTGGACAAGAAAAAACCTACACCGATAATACCCGAGGTAAGGATTGCATTTTTGATTTTGATGTTTCATGGCCAAGGTATTAAGTTAATCTTTCAGTTATTAGCTCTTTCCAAAGGAGATAAAAATTGGGTTTTTAGTCAACTTGAAAATGGTTATTATGTTTTCTTGGGCCACAATGTTTAGAATCCAGTTGGTTATTGATCCTGTATCAACTAGAATTGGAGGAATACTTTAGAAATTGAATGTTATAAAGTGATTGATAGGCTGTATCAGAGCCTGAAAATTATGTACATGCTGGATTTTAAACTATGCTTTTAAAAATTCTTTGTTTAATGGAAGATTTTAGAATCTTTTAATGAAAATTAACTTAAGAATTTATTATATTTTGGTTTCTCTATTTAGTAAGTGGCAGTTGTCATTTAATAATATTGTTATTTATGCTGCACAGTGACTTAGTTTTCCTTAATATATGAATTTTAACTAAGAAATTCAAACCATAACGATTCTAAAATAATTAGTTATTAGATTTCTGGTGTGTGTGTGTGTGTGTGTGTGTGAGAGAGAGAGAGAGAGAGAGATAGAGTGATTGATTGATTGATTGATTGATTGCTGGGGATGGAACTCAAGAAGGCTTTTTGCATGCTAGACAAACTCTGTCCCTGAGCAGCATCCTCAGCCCTTAATCAGTTATTCTTTAAAAAATTATTCTGTTGGTATAAACAGTGGGGTAGAAGTTTATGGTTTTCATGAATAATCTTTTATTATGAATATTCACAACTTTTTACTTCATAAAATATAAAATTTTATATCTTAAGTGGATAGTTCATTTACATGTGACTTGAACACATGTATTGTCATATTTCTTCATATTATGAAGTTTTTACAAAGTCAACAGGGTTTTTTATAACAAAACATTTTCTTTTATATGTAATTAAATACTGAATATTAAAATATTACACAAAATTATTTTTTTGTCTAGGTGTATGTTTACTGGATTTACTTGCTGTTTATTCATCTGTTAACCTGCTGTTTAAACTACTATGGAAGTAGTTTTATTTATGTTGTAGCATGCACATTATATAAAGGAGCCCCTCAATTATATGTGGTGTCTTTATGAATAAATGTCTTTGATATCTATGAACTAGATTATATTTAGTTGCTAAGTTCCTTTTACATAGGATTTAATTTAGTTACATCAAAGTTATGAGATAAAGATTTTCAATAATTTTGAATTATTAGCATAGATATATATAGGAATACTTTAATAATCTTTACTATATTAAAAATAACCAAAGTATAATAATAGTAACAACAAAAACTAATCACAAGAGAAAGTGTATTTTCATAATTTCCTCTGTGGCACACACTGTGCTAAACTCCTTATATGATTTTTCTAATTTATTATGCTTTGAATAGAGAGACACAAATATTCTAGTGGTTTTTCAAAAGATTCCTCTTTTAGTTGAGGCAACTAACTGACAAATGATTCAAAATATAAATATTCCTTAAATAAAGAATAGGATAAAACATGGGTGGTCTCTGTATCATTATGTATGTTGTTAATTTTAAAGTAAACAATGTAAAAACAACACTGGACATGAGGTTTTCTCTTCTTTGGTTTAAATCTGCTTAATTTATTATACAAGGGTTGTGGATTATTTAATGTGAATTATGTAATCATTTATTTCTTTTGCAGTACTGGGAACTGAATGCAGGGCTCTCTGCCATGGAGCTACATCCCCAGTTCTTTTTATTTTTATTTTTAGGCAGGATCTCACCAAGTTGTCAAGGCTGGTCTTGAACTTGTGATCCTCTTGCCTCACCCACCTGAGTAACTGAGATTATAAGGGAGCACCACAAACCTGGCCAATTTAGATTGTTTGATATGCAAACTAATATTTGTTTCTTAGAATTTGCTTTAGATATAGGAAATAACACTAATGAAAAAGAGAATAAGAAAGAACTGTTTATAAATATATAATTGTAAATAAACTCATTATTTTAGACATTATAGAAAGCTTATTTTAATAAATTATGGTGTAACTCTAGCTTTAATCCATGTTTCAGAAAACTGTGAGAGTAGTGATCAATTTCAAGAAAACACAGAAGGCCATAGTGAGAGTCAGTCCACATGCTCCCCTTCAGGAACTGGCTCCTGTCATATGTAGCAAGTGTGAGTTTGACCCACTGCACACACTGCTGATGAAAGACTACCAGTCCCAGGAGCCCCTCGACTTGACAAAATCTCTCAATGACCTGGGACTGCGGGAGTTATATGCCATGGATATCAGCAGAGGTGAGTTAGACCTTTCATTTTACTCATTGAACAAAATGTGCATACGTGTATGTGTGTGCTGTGTTTATGTACAGGTGTTCTCAGGTTCATAATGACGAGAGGGAAGTAAATTCATGTTGTTGGGAATAAGAAGAAAGCACTAAATAAAAACAAACACTTGGAAATAAAACAAATCAATTTAAATATAAAACAACTTGATTTCAGTTACTAAAATAGGAATAAAAATTTTGTAGCTATTATCCACATTTTTTTTTTCAAAATTCAACTTAATTCTTTGTGTTTTAGATTTAAACGGAAAACAAAATTTACATGAGAACTCATTGTTTTAATCAAGTGTGAGTTACTGTAGAATTTGTATGAGGTTTTAATTATACAAGTTTGGAAATTTCTTGCCTATTTTTCCCCCCTAAGGTCAACATCCACAATAAACTGGCTTATAAAATGAATCAATTTAATTTCAAAATTTTTCCAAACATCTTGCAGTTTTAATCTATAGAAATAATGTTTTGTATTAAAAGTTTTGGAGATTTTAGATGATGCTGGTTTGTCTGGTATCTTACACACCCAGGCAAACGTATTTATCAAACATGAATATGTCTTACTAGGATAAAGAAAACTTTAGTGAAGCAAACAATTACATACTCTGCACAGAGACCTTCAAACATGCTGGTGTTTTAGCATTATGTAATTCAGAGACTACTTTCTCAACTCAGTAATGTTTTTTACTTGAATAATCAGCATCTTCACAGTCAATTTACCCTCTTTTGCCCCCTCCTGTAGCCACTTCTGTTACTGCCTTCAATAAGTCATCTCTACAAGGTAAGACACATAAATCAGTAGAAACTATAAATTATAACATGAAATTGGGTATGTTGAAAATAAACTTCTAATTTTTCCCGTTTTCTTAACATTACTAACATACATTCTGTAAGAGATTTTTAACTTGGACTTTGCTTTTATTTCCTAAAAAATAATTTATATGTTCCCTGTTTTGATCTCTGAATTTAATTATGATAATTTTATT
Source organism: Marmota flaviventris (assembly GCF_047511675.1). Classification (NCBI taxonomy): domain Eukaryota; kingdom Metazoa; phylum Chordata; class Mammalia; order Rodentia; family Sciuridae; genus Marmota; species Marmota flaviventris. The sequence goes on from NC_092508.1 coordinate 66,754,885, forward strand.
GCAACAAATACTTAAAAAATTATATCATCCTAAAAGTAGGAGAAAACGTAATTCTTACTCTTATATAAGAAAAAGTGATTTTGTTTGGATCTTTATTGAGTACTAGTGGTAGTACTTCAATGATATTATAGAAGGATCTCAGATTTTTTTCTGTTGAACAGCTATTCAGAAAAATAATGGTATATTCATAATAGGACTTTTTTGTAGTCATTAAAATCATTTGTGAACATTTTATAATAACATGGAAAGTGCTTATGCTAAAATTAGCTTTTAAGCATATAAATGTGTTTAATATAATATGAAAAAAACAAATGAAATTTCTGAAAGGAAATAGATAAAATTTTTTAATAGTGTTTACCTTTGGGTAGTTGGACTATGGTTGACTTTTCATAGTTCTTTATGCTATAGGATTTTATAATGAACATGTAATTTTCATAGAGAAAAAACTTTATTAAGAATTGTCTAATAATAAACTCTGGAAGTTGTTTTCCCCCATTAAAAAAGAATAGGCTCAGGTAATTGATTACTCTAATAATTACCAAACTACTTTTAAAAAACTTAACAGCTACACATTCTCTCTTATTGTATTATTAGAATCATTTTTGTTGACTATTTCCAAATTTCCTTTAAAGCACACCGATACTTTCAATTCCAAAAATTAAGCCCACAAGTAAATATTTATTATCAATGGCCATCATGAAGGCTAGCACAATCAAAGGAGATGAAAATTCTTATGATCTTAAATTATATGCTAAGAATTAGAAAGCAGGCATTTTAATTCTGACATACATTGGCTATAAGTCCAGTTCGGCAAGCTGATGGGAACAGCCTTATATATCTGGACTTATCTTCCACTTCTATAATAATTTAATAAAACAAAAATTGAAAAAAATGGTTTCTGTGTTCCTTCCAGAAACGGTACTTTTACTTGCACTTGGCTTCTGCTCCTAACTTTGCCACTCTGTATGTATTTAACCCTAAGCAAATTCCATAATCCTTTGTACCTCTTCGTTTTGAAAGTGTTGAATATATAGATTTCTACTATCCCTTCCAGCAATGGAAGTATGTGATTTTACAGATGACTGAATGCTCTGGATAAGATTAAGAAAGCTTCTTTTACAGTGTCTACAGGTCAATCCAAAGTGCTGTAAGTGTCCTCAGCTCTTAAGTTGTTTGGTATCATTGCAAACTATAGTATTTGAGTTGTTTTTTAAAATAGGCTAAAATTTTCACTTGTCTTAGTGTTTCACTTTGACTTGTAGTGATCCCTACTTATAACTTTAGGGAAGATGGGTTAACTAGTGCAGAGGATGACAAGATGTCTGGAAAAATCATCATTTGAAATACCCTCGAGATAAATAAATAAATATTCTCCCAGTATTGGGGATTGAACTCAAGGGTGCTCTTCACTGAGCTACATCCCCAGCCCTTGTTAGAATTGCTTTATTTTGAGGCATGGTCTCGATACATTGCCCAGGTTGACCTTGAACTTGTGATCCTCCTGCCTCAGTCTCCTCCATAGTTAGGATTGCAGGCATGTGCCACCATGCTTGGCACTCTGATTATATTTATTGTATTGTGCCACCATATGAATTTTCCACCTGTTCTTCTAACTAAACTTAATTGTGTGTGCATATATACTCATTTAGTAGGGGATTCTATCTTAAAATGAAATAGTGGCATAAAAAAGAAAAACCACAAGTATTACAAAATCTTTAAATAGATACTGGTTTCAGTTTTACCATGTAAAACCTGTGTATCTTTGTGCAAGTTATTCAAATCTCTGATCACCTGGCTCCTTAGATGTGAATTCGAGTGATAACATTGCTTATATTTCTTTATATCTATAGGGTAAATGCTGGCATTCCTCAAATAAGAAGGGCTCAGAATTATAACTAATGATAACTCCCTCAAAAAGATGTTCTAAGAAGTAAAATGGGCCTATGAAAAACTCTTTAAACATAAAGTCCTATCCACCTGTTCATCATTATTAATTGTTACTATTGTTAGGCTTTTCATGCAGAATGCATGCTACTTAATTAATATTTGGATTATCAGATATGAGTTTTAATTTGTGGAATATAGTTTTTCTTTAATGTTATCGAGACATATTGCATTAATATTTATTGGTACTATCTTTGCCTTCCTAGAGAAGTCCCTACATTATCATGATTTATTTCATTTATTGAACATTTATTTTAAATATTTAAGAATGTATATTTACTATGCTCTGCTATATCAAATTTTGACACACAGTGCTTTGTTTTCAATGTCATTGATATTACATTGTGATTTGCTACAAAACCCTTGTTTTTTGTAAAATAATGCTTTTGAAATTTATTCCTGTCCTATTTTTTTTTTTTTATTTGCAATTCGTTTGTTGACAAAACCAGGTCATTTGTTTTATAGTTTGTCTTACTCAGAATTTTGGTGATGTATCCTTGTCACACGTTTCTTTGTCCCCTCTATTTCCTGAAATTTGACTATTAAATCTAGAGCCTTAATCAGGTTTTAGTGACATATCTCTGGCAAGAATATAGTAGCCAGGCATGGTGGCACTCGCTTGTAGTTCAACTACGCTGGAGGCTGAGGTACAAGGATTGGTTGAGCCCAGGAGTCAGCCTGTACTACATAGGGAGACCCTGCCTCCAAAAAATAGAGAAAAAAGAAAGAAAACTTTGTAGGTATTATTTTTGTGTTACCATTAACAGACAGTAACATGCTATCATCTTTTCTGATGTTAGCCAACAACAATTATTGTCTGCATCTTAAACAGTGATTGATAAAGGACAATAGTATATATAAACATTACTTTAAACTGTTTGTTCAGATATTTCTACAAAACAAACTCTCTCATATCAGCAATTTGACTCCCTAGATCAAATTCAGTCAGAAAAGGTCATATGAAAGTATGATAATTTCTTTCTCTTCACTGAATTTTTTTTAAATAATGGACTTGTTCTCTAGCATGAACATGATGAAGAGTTATTTTCTTAGTATCCTTATGAAAGCACAGAATGAAACATATGTGATTTGTTTCAATTTATGGAATCATGACACCAAATTTGTTCTGATTTTTGCCGTTAGAAACCAACCTGAGTCCCTCTAACATGAACTCCAATAGATTTTCAGTTTTCTTAATTGTTTCAAGATCATCTTGTGCATTTTTTATTACTATTATTATTACCAATATATATTATATAAAGTAATGGGTTTTACTGTGACATTTCCATATACATGTATCATATTTTGATCATGTCTACCCTCCATTCTACTTTCTCTTGCTCTTTGCCCACCCCCCAGTATCCTTCCCCCTTCCCAGTAATTCCTTTTCCACTTCAATTCATCACCTTCCCACTTTTTACCCTTTGGATAAATACTAAGGAATTGTCTATTTGGATTTTTTTTTTTTTGGTGGTGGGGGCGGGAGAGGGAACTAGGGATTGAAGCCAGGGGTGCTTAACTATTGAGCCACATCCCCTGTCTATTTATTTTTATTTTGAGACAGGGTCTCACAAAGTTGCTAGGGCCTTGCTTAATTACTGAGGCTGGCCTTGAACTTTTGATGCTCCTACTTCAGCCTCCCAAACTGCTGGGATTACAGGTATGCACCACTATGCCCAGCTCTAGTTGGATTTTGTGGAAAATCCATTTTTAGTTTTTTGAAGAATCTGTAAACTATTTTCCATACCAGCTATACTAATTTACATTTTCATCAACAGTTTATACAGGTTCATATTTTTCCACATTTCAACTAGCATTTGTTATTTTATTTTTTGTTTTTATTTTTATTTGTTTATTTATATGATAAGAGCCATTCTGAATATGTTGACAGGAATCTCCATGTAGTTTTTTGTGATTTATTAAGGCTAAAGATATTATTTTTACATATATTTATTGTGTTTTACTTGTATTCTTTTGAGAAATGTCTGTTCAGATCATTGGTCCAATTACTGATTGGAATATTTGTTCTTTCTGAAGATTAATCCTCTGTCAGATGAATAGCTGGCAAAGATTTTCTCCCATTTCTATAGATTATCTCTTCATCTCTTGGTGTGGTTTCCTTTACTGTGCAGCAGAGTTTTGATTTATGGTAATCCTATTTGTCAATTGTTGCTTTTGTTTCCTGAGATATCAGAGTACTATTCAGGAAATCATTGCCTGTTCCAGTATTTTGAAGTGTTTCCTGTATGTTTTCTTCCAGTAGTTTCAAAATTTCATGTCTTACATTAAGATTTTGATCCATTTTGAGTTGATTTTTCTTCAGAGTGAGAGAAATCTAGTTTCAATCATTTGCATGTGGATATCCAGGTGTCTTAGTACCATTTGTTGAAAAGGCTTTTCTCCAGTGTATGATTTTTGGCACTTATATTGAGATCAGCTGACTGTAGATACATGGGTTTATTTCTGGATCCTCAATTCCTATCTATATCTATCTATCTATCTATCTATCTATCTATATTGTAATTGTACTGATAATTGTATTATATGTAAATGGGGAGATATATCTTATATATGTTCTCTTTTTAAAATATTTACTTTTTTAGTTGTAGTTGGACACAATACCTTTATTTTAATGTGGTAGTGAGGATTGAACCCAGGGCCTCACATGTGCTAGGCGAGTGCTCTGCCACTAAACCATAACTCTAGCCCCTTTCTATTCTTTTTTGTTGTATCCGTATATATCTGTTTTTATGCCTATACCAGGTTTTTTTAAATTAAAATAGCTCTGTCCTTTACTTATTTATTTATTTGTTTAGTCATTTATTTATTTTTGCATTACAATTCTTAATTCACCTTTATACCACAATTTATCATATCTCTGATTGTATATAAGGTATGTTGACACCAAATTCACATCTTCGTACATGTATTTTGTATAATGATGAGGGCCTCTATAGTATATTTTTAAATAAAGGATTACAATGCCTACATCTTTGGTCCTTTTGCTCAGAATGATTTCGACTACTTGTGGTCTTTGTTCATTCCAGATGAATTTTAGGATTTTTTTTTCTATTTCTGTGAAAAACTCTGAAGGATGTCATTGGTATTTTGATTGTGATTGCATTGAATTTGTAGATCACTTTCAGTACTATGGCTGTCTTAACAATATTAATTTTTCCAATCCATGAACATGGAAGATCTTTACATCTTCTATTCTCTAATCTCTTTCTTCACTACTTTCCAATTTTCACAGTAGCAATCTTTCACCTCCTTGTATAAGAAACACTGATTTTTTTCTCAGTCCATTCATTACTGATATATAGAAAAGCTATTAATTTTTGTATATTTATATTGTATCCCTACTACTTTGCTGAATTTATTTATCAGTTTGAGTCCTTTGGTGGAATCTTTAAGATTTTCTCAGAATAGAATTGTATTATCTGCAAATAGGAATAATTCAACATCCTCCTCTCTTACTTATATCACTTTATATATTTTTCTTACCTAATTGCTCTGGCTAAAATTTCAAGCAATGTACTGAATGAAAGGGTTGAGAATAGATACTCTATTTCCAGATTTTAGAGGAAATGCTTTCGGTTTTTCCCCATTCAGAATGATGATGGACATGGGTTTATCATATATAGTTTTTATTATAATAAGGTATCTTCTTTCTATATTTAATTATTCAGAACTTTATCATGAAGGACTGTTGAGTTTTACCAAGGACTTTTTCTGCATCTATTGAGATCATCATGTGATATTTATTCTTGATTCTATTTATGTGCTGTATTACATTTATTGATTCATATATGTTGAGCCATCATTGCATCCTGGAAATGAAACCAACTTGATCATGATATATACTCTTTTTAATGTGCTGTTGAATTCCATTGGAAAGTATTTTATTGAGGATATATATCATCTGTGTTCATCAGGGACATTGGTCTATAGTGTTTTTTGTTGTTGTTGTTATTGTGTTCTCATCAAGTTTTGGAAACAGGGTGATACATTGTAGAATGAGTTTGAAAGGGTTTCTTTCCCTTTTAATTCATGGAATAGTTTGAGGAGCATTGGTGGTAGTTATTTAAAAATCTGGTAAAAATTCATCGATGAATCTGTCTGGTTCTTTTACTGTTTTGTTGGGAAACTCTTTATTACTGTTTCAATCTCATTGCTTATTATTGATCTACTTAGATTTTTTAATGTCCTATTGGTTTGATTGTGGTGGGTCATCTGGGCCCAGAAATTTGTTCATTTCTTCTAGATTTTCCAGTGTATTGGTGTGTAGTTTTACTCAATATTCCTAATGCTCCTATGAATTTCAGTGCTATGTGTTATATTATCCTTTTTTCATCTATTTATTTGTTTGGGTTTTCTTTCTTTCTTTCTTTTGGTTTAGCTAAGTTTTTGTCAGTTTTGTTTATCTTTTCAAAGAACCAACTTTTAGTTTCATTGATCGTTTCTATTGTTGTTTTAGTCTCTATTTCATTTATTTATATATTTATTCATTATATTTATTCATTTATTTCCTGCTACTGATTTTGGATTTGGTTTGCTCCTGTTTTTCTAATGCCCTGAGAAATATCATTAAATTATTTGTGGTTGCTGTGGTGATTTTTTTAATGTATGTACTCATAGTTATAAAATTACATCTTAGTACTGCTTTCATTATACTTCTGAAATGTTGGTAATTATGCAATCCTGGCTGAGTCATAAAGAATTGAGTGTATGTCTTAGTTGTGATTATTGATCCTGAGTATATCTTAGTTTAAGTTTCCTATGTTGTGAAACAGGAATATTTGGTTCTTTGAGAATTTGATAAAAGTAGTCCTGAGTGATTCATTTCAGATTATAATGACAACTTTTATTACTACTTAAGTTTTTGTTTTTATTTATTTTTAAAGTTTTTGGTACTGGGGATTGAACCTAGGAGTGCTTTACCACTGAGTTACCTTCCCAATTACTCCCTCTTTTTTTTTTTTTTTTTTAATTTTTGAGATGATTTTGCTTAGTTGCTGAAAGTGGCCTTAAACTTGTGATCCTTTTATCTCAGCCTCCTGAATTGCTGGGATTCTAGGCATATACCTCCATGCCTAGCATATTAGATAAGGTTTTAGAGGGAAAGTAAGAAAAGAAAAACTTGGAAGTGAACATTCAACTCTCTGTACCAAAGTAAGATGACTTTCTTCTTTTTTAGAGTCCTGCCAAATATCACAAAACCTGGACATTATGAAGGAAAAAGAAAATAAAGGATTTTTTAGTTTTTTTCAACGTAGTAAGAAAAAGAGGGAGCAAGTAAGTATTTTCTTATGCAATATCTTAGAAGAGTCTTCAAATCTTGTATAAAATAAGTGGTTTTTATCTTGAAATTGCATATAGACATTGTCTTTTTCTTATTAGACTGCAAGTGCTCCTGCAACCCCTCTAGTAAATAAGCACCGCCCAACTTTTACAAGGTCCAATACTATTTCCAAACCATATGTTTCAAACACCCTGCCGTCGGATGCACCCAAGAAGAGGCGTGCTCCATTGCCTCCAATGCCAGCATCTCAGAGTGCCCCTCAGGACCTTACAAATATCCAGGCGAGGCCAGCTTCTTGTGTGGTGAAATCCACAAGTGTGGAGGAGACTGATAAGGTGAGTAGGTTTGTTTTCTTTTACAGGATGAGACAAGGTTACCTAACTTGTCTTTTTTCACATAGACCCCCAAGAAAGTTAGTGACAGTTATTAATATGTAATAACATGAATAAATACTTAACTAAAATTGGTACTGGGAAAAGATTATATGTAGTTTGATGCAATGAAGAATAAGTTGCTATTTTAAGGAGCTTTTTTTTCAAGCAAATAGCTGGTCTATAAACATTAAGTATTAATGCATATATTACAGATGAAAATGCTTATTTTCAAATGAAAATGTTTTTAAACAACAGTCTTTGTGCTAATTCATGGGCTTCTAATTTGTATATCTTCTTGATCTAATTTTGAGATTCTGCAGAGGAAATACTGGTGTCTACCTAAAATCAATACTCTATTTTTTAAAATGAGCCTTTTAATAGAACATATTGTGATTACCTTTATGTGTTCTTATGTTCAAAGTATTGTTCTGTGTGTACCTTTTCCTTTAAGCTTTATTTTTTATTATTATTCCTTTTTATTGTCTTATTTTTACTCCCCTATTATTATTGGTTCCCTTTAATCCTAAATTTGGGAATCTATTAGCAAACAACATTTTATGACTAAGCAATCTGTACATTCTTGCTTTATTCATGTGGAAGGTGGGCGAATTTTCAAGTAAATGTGATTGAACATAAGATGATGTATTATGTTGCTTGTAATCACACAATGATTTAAATGACTTTGAGAGCAATTTTTATTTTGAAGTATTCAAGACAACAGGTGGTCTTCTCATATCTGGTTGAAGGATTTTATTTTCTTCTCAGAAGTTTAGTAAATTCTAGCCTCAAGAAATGAACTCTTCCCTTGCACCTAATAATATGCATTTGGGTACTTTCTTAATTTAAAAAAACCCAGCAACTTGATTATATTTTTTTGTAAACTATCATGTGTGTCTTTAGAACATAGCAATTTGAATAGAAACACATCTTTAAAGAAATGCTTAATGAAGTTTTTACTTAGAAAATCAACTCTCTTATTTCTATTAAGACTTGTCTAATTTAATGTTTGTGGTATAAAATCTCATAAATCAGGATTTTTTTTTCCTATGATGGAGTCATTTTTCTGACAAAGTTTTCCAGAGTTACAGCTTGGTAGTTGAGTGAAGCTTTGCAGAAGAGGTGATCGTTGAGTTCAGTCTTAAAATGAGTGTGGGAGTCCATCAGTCAGGTGGAGGACCCTGTTCAGAGATTTGGATCCTGAATACAATGGCTTGCCTGGGTGTGTGCAAGGAACAGATTGAACCAGCAAGGAAATCTAGAACCAAGTCAGGGTCAAAGACTTCATTTTGTGCTTGTAGCTGCTTTGCATTTTTTCATAGCAAAAAGCATTTTGAGGATTTTTTTATACTTGTATTTACCCTAAAATTACATCCTAAGTGTGTAAATTATTATACTCTCAAGTAGTTACCAAAGCATCTTTTTTCTGTATATAGAAATCATCATAGCCCCTGCTTATAAATCTTTCTTCTGGATGTCCTCATTCAATCCATTCCAGTGAACTTCTTTTGTACTTGGATCCCCAGGAGGTCTAGGTTGTCTCTTAAAATTCTGGACTGTGCTACCAGTGACCTCACTGAAAGTTATTTCTTTGATTCTCAACCTCTGCTCTATGACCACTTGGTGCCCTGTGTTAAGTAATCTTTTTTTAGTATGTTGCCTTTGGCAAACTACACATCTTTATATAATTTTCTAATTATTTTTTCTTTTGATCCGGACATCTGGATAGTTCTTTGATGTATTGTTCAGCAGAACCCAGAATTATTTGTTTTTCCCTAGAGAAGCTGAAGAAACATTTTTTATTTATTCATTACAAAAGTGCATGTATGCAAACACATGACTCTTGGTTGCCTAGGCATCTTAGTGCCTTTTCCTTACATTCCTGGCCATATTTGATGGAATAGCCACCCTTTGGTCCTGATTTTTCTATCTTCTGCTGCATCTCACTGTGTACCTCAGTACCTTGCACAGATCCAGGAGGAGTCAGTTTTTGTTGTTGTTGTTTTTTTAATAGGGATTGAACCAATGATGCTTTATCACTGAGCAACATCAAAAGCCCTTTTATTTTTAATTTTGAGACAGTGTCTCACTGAGTTGTTGAGGCTGGCTTTGGGCTTGCAATCTTCCTGCCTGAGTCCCTGGGATTACAGGTGTATACCATGGTACCCTGCTAGGAACCAACTTCTTATACTTTAATCCCATTCTATTTTTATTTTCCTTGCTGTCACTCTTTCACCCATTGTCTGAATTGGAGATACCTGAATTCATGGTTCACTATGTTCACTCTACTTTTTAGGAGGCAGCACATCTGTTCTTTTGTTAAATCCATGGGCTGATAATTTTCACTATGTGATTTTAATAGTGTCCCCCTATGTCCAGGTCCTAAATAAATGAAGTCATATTTAAAACTAGTGTTTTGTAAATGTACTTATGGGTGTAGAGATGAGAGCATCTTGATTTTAAGTTATACCCAAATCCACTGGTGAGTATGCCAATGATGAGTCCAGAGAGAAGGCACGTAAGGTGAAGATGAGGCAGAGGTGGTGTCATGTTACTGCATGCAGCTAAGGAGCACCAGCAGCCAGCAGAAGCCACGGGATCATTGCCTTTCCAACACCTTGCTTTCGGATTTCTGTCCTTCCAAACCATGAAAGAACAACTTTGGGTTGATCTAAGCTACTCAGTCATGGTAATTTGTTATAGCAGTTCTAGGAAACCAATCTATCAGTAACTCCAATTGTAACTCCAATCCTGGTATTCTTCTGGTTGTACCTTGAACTCACTGTTACTTAGTGATTCATTATACCTGTAAACCAGCATATTTAAAACCAAAATCATTTTTTCCCTCCTAGACTGAAAAGCTAAAGATCATCTTTGACTTTTTTCCTTATTCTTTCACATCTACTTAGAAACCAATTCCTCACATAGTCACCCTTCATAATGTCTTCCATTTCCTTTGCTGAAGTCATTCCTAAGAAAATCTAGGCAGACTAAGGTGAGAAATAGCATTGAACTTGTCCTCAGGATGCTCTAAATGAAGCAAGCTGCCACATTTCTATTTGTTAATTATCACTTCCCAGTTCAGAAACCTCAGTTTGCTGTGATTGATTTTCTGGGTCTCAAGTTTCTTTACAGACTGATCATAACTTTTTAAACTCTTAATCCTCGTCATTTCCAGGATGCTTTTAACTCTGACCACAAGATTTGACTTATTGTCTCTCATGTGAAATCCTGCTTCCTTTCCTTTCATAATTGAATGGCCCTATTGCACTTACGAAAGTGCATGTATGCACACATATGAATTCTTGATTGCCTAAGCATCTCAGTGCCTTTTCCTTACATTCATTCCTACTAACTCATTCAGTGGATCCTTTTTTTTTTTTAACTTAAGAATTTTTTTTTCAGATTTTAGCATAGAATACTTTTTGCTTTCTCTGAACATGTCTCCTTTTTATATTTTATGTATATGTTTAGGTAGTATATTCATATATTACATAATGCTAAAGATAAAAAGGGGAATACAGTGAAAATCATCCTTTTCTGCTTTGTCCTCAACTAAATTCTTCTGCCCAAGGGCAACCAATATCGACAGTTCGAGTATCTTTCAAGAGATAATGTATGCACATTCAAGTCAATACTCATACTACCTATTGTTCTTTTCCCGTGGTCATGTGCTACTTACACCATGTTATTCCTCACTTTTGGTACTTAATGATTCATTTTGGATATCCTTATTAGAACATAAAGGGCTTCCCTTGTTTAAAGATTGAATAATATTACATTGATGGATATAACAGGATTTAATTATCCTGTCCTCTAAAGACAAATATTAGGGTTAAATTGTCATCGTTTAACAATTTAAAGCTCTGTTAAATTTTCCTTTTGTCCTCTTCCAACTATAGGGCAGGAATTGTATTCTCCAGCAAAATCCTATAACACTGTAGGTATTCAAGAGAATTGGTGATATAGTACAGAGAACTGACAAACATTAATAAGTAGAGCTTCCACATATCCAAGTATATTATATACAATGAGAATTTGTCATATCACAAAATTTTAGTATTTCATTTTTGTATCTGGTGAATTTTCTGAAACACTTGGATAACATAGGTTGCTTATATTTAGTTTTATAGTAACTGGACCACATGGCTTTTAGCAATGTTTTCTTAAGCTTTTATAGAAAATCCAGAATTTTGACAACCTTATATTTAAAAATCAAGGATGAACAGCTAAAACATTATATTATATATTATAATGTGCATATAAATATAATTAACCATTGGATTGATATTACTTATATACAGACATTCAGAAAATTCAGCAAAGCATATCAATTACTTAGTTTACTGATTACTTGCTGAGGCTGGTCTTGAGCTTACAATCCTCCTGCCTCAGCCTCTTGAGTTACTGGGATTACAGATGCCACCACTCCTGGCTGAACTTTGAATTTTAAAAAGTCACTATTTTATGTGTTTGAAAGTATAGGCATGTTGGGGAAAATGTAACTGGAAGAAAAAAATATTTGTACAAATCTGTTCTTAAGTATGAAAAGAATTTTAGATACACTTATATCCTATGATTTTCATTGTGATGCAAAGTAAACCACAAGGGTGCGCTGTTTAACAGAAGTACAGTGTTGTAATCTTTTCCATTTTTTTTTTCTTCCAAACTACTAAAGTAGAAAGAAAATATTGGAAATATTTACGTTATATTAGAAATACAAATGCTTACTTTGTATGATGAGTAAAGTGACAGAAAATAGAGTAAGAGAGATAAATATCAGTAATGTCTGACAGTGATTTATAATTAGCAGTTTTATCCATTTTGAGTTTTGAGTTCATTTTAGTGTTCTTTTAAAGTCACTAATACTATGTTTGCCACAGTCAAGGCTTACCAATAAGTTAGTTCATCTGTATCTTGGAAAAAAAAATTGTCAAACACATCTCTTTTATATTTTTTTTGGCTGCCCGTATTTAATAATTTGCCTAATTCCTCTAAGACATTTCTCAATATTGGCAAATTAAGATATTTGGATTGTGTTTTGGAACTTATACTGAAATTATTCACATTACAGGCTGTTGATTTTCTGAGCTGATTTTGACAACTGATTGTGCAGTTTCCAAAGAGGACTCATAAAAGATTAAAATTAGTAAGATAGTAGAAATTTTTCTTGGAGTAGTTCTGTACCTAAAATTTTCCCCATTTAAGAATGTATTTTACAGAATACATATTTCACTGTCAATTTTATGTCCTTAAATTTTTCTGTACTTTTTCTCTCATTATTTCAGGCCTCATGTCATTTTCCCTATAAAGGTAGATATATTCCTATCTACAAAAATGTTCATTTGAAAAGAAAAACTTTCCAATTAGAATTTTTCTGGCAGTTTTTAATGGAACTTTTGGAGCATTTTGTAGTTCTAATGATTCAAAATGTCATTTCTGTGACAAAATATAAAATATTTGACTCATTCTGTTATTTATGCAAACCATATCCCATGCATTAGTATAGAAAATGTATATAGTTATATATAGTAAGACAAACATGTGTGAAACAGGAAGTCAAAAATGCAGTGACTTGACTTAAATTGAAAGTGACTTATAATTCTGGAACTAAGTTCAGAAATCTAGTTTCTGCACTATATGTGCAGAAACTAGATTTATTACATTAGAAGAAGAGGTAAAAGAGTTGAATTTGTGGATAATCTTGATTCAGAATTCATAGAACCTTTTGGAGAATTTTTCATTTGACATATTTGGTGTGTCTTTGCTGCTTAGAGCTATGTGTATACAACAGCCACCAGCTTTTCCACTGACCACTAACATGGTATGCCATTTTCTTGGGATATTGAGTTGTGGCTGAAAACACAGTCGGAACAATCTCTAGTGGATATTTCATTTTGTCTCCTTTTGCATTCTGCCACAAACACTCAAAAAATTGAGCAATTGAGACTTTTTGCCATCTAGTATTATGCAAGTGAAATTTAATACCTAGAGTATTCATTTTTAATAAGTGACTTAATTTTTTAAAATATGTGCTGTCTTCATATTTTACTCACTTTTATATCAATGGCTTACAAGCATATGATGTATCTGCTTGTATGAGTAGGTATATATTTGTTTTCATTTTACTTAATTGATTTTAATCCTACTTCTTTTCAGCAGAGTAATTAAGGCTGTACTCTTCTATATGTAAAGTTTGTATTTGTAATCTTTAAGAAATATACCATTTTTTTTTAATCCAGATCATCGGGTAACATTTTATTTTCCCCTCCACTCTCTTCTTATCATATAGAAAGTGGACCACACACATCATTCTACAACTGCTTAGGAACAGTGGTTACCATGGCGTTTGTAGTTTGATACATGGAATACAGCTGTCTGTACTTCCAAAAATATGACTCGTTTCAGTAGAGAAATGCACTGGCACAGTATATTTAATCTTTCCCAGATATAAAGCATATTTTGTCAATGTGGTTTTCATAAGGTTCATTTCAAGGGTCACAGTAACAAAAGCTATGGTGAATGCTTATATATTGACTATTAATATTCCATATCAAGTTTAAAGAATATTACCCAGTTAATCTCCACAATAACCCTCTGTATCACTACTTTTTAGTTTTCTGCCCATTTTAGTTCTGACCGAAAAGTAAAAAAAAAAAAAAAACTATGCTCATTATAAAGTTAAATTTTAAATAAAAATATTATTCAAAGAACAACGGGTTCTGGGATTAATGTGGATTTCTCTTCCTTATCTATTAATATGCAAAACAGTTGTCTCTCTCTAAAATTGCACAAGATATTCATAAAACCATATTGAAAATCATCAGTGTTAGGAGGCTTTCTGGACCAGTCTTTGTGGTTCAAAGTTTGCTTAGCCTGTCTGCCATGGTGTATTTTGTACCTCGTGGAGAGATTCACCTTTCAGTGGTAATTGGTTTGTGTTAACAGAAGCCAGGGCAGAGAGAAGCGGGCGTCTTTCCTAGAATGATGATGATAAGCTTATAGAGGTGGGACACTGTCTGGAATGAAGCCAGCTATACATCTTTGGTGCATTTTTTGGAATCAACTGAATTGGCCCCAGTTTGTTTACCTGTAGGTGTTTCATATCTGCTAAGATGATAACAGAGGACTAGAGTTACCACCATTCCCTATCTTTAAGCTTGATCATGGGCTCTGCGCTCTTCTGGTTCATCCTGTCTTTTCCCCACAAGATATACTATTGAGAGAGGCCCTCATCTTTAGGCTTTAACAAAATCTTATAAGCAAAGGATTCTCGATAACAAGAATTGGTTGTATGCTATCTCAGAAAATTGTAGGGCGTATGAAATGAAATGCATGTTGCCTCAAGAGAAGTGTAAAAACGTTTTCAGGTCATAAAAACCAAGTTGTAAAATTTGTAATTTTTTTTCTTCTTTGCATAGAAAAGGGCTGGAAAAAGAAGTATATTGTGGCAGAACAGGAATTGACGTGGTTTGGAGAATGGTTACATTCTATTCTTGGGCCTATGATTTTTTTTTTTTTGTCCTTGTCATTTTTTTTTTTCCCATCATCATCATCTTCATTGAACTTCTCTGTGGCTTGGTTTTCTCCTCTGTAGAATAAGGTTTTGTAACTATGTTCATCAAAGTGTCTTCCAGCTCTAGTATTGTAAAATTATTTTAATCCTTTTATTGTCTTTTAAAATTGGACGAAAGGGCTTTGTTATGGGAAGTTTTGATCAGTGGTAATGGGATGGTGACGCCTACTTCAACTCTGTGAGGATTTATGAAACCCAAACTACAGAAGCAACTTAAGACATTGAATAATGGACATCTTTCTCCCTGGACTCCTGAAGGAGCACATGGGTATCACTAAAAAGTGGTCAAAGACTTAGTTTCCTGAAGATGTGTTCAAGTTACTGAAGTTGCTAAGATATTCAAGTTTATTAACTTGCTAAAATATTTCATACTATCTCATAGTATTTACTAGGAATATATAAGCTGGAGAAGAATAATGTTGATCTGTCCCTTAAAAAAAAAAAAATATATATATATATATATAATTATAATTTTACAGGATTTCTTAGGTTCTCTCTATTTACTCCGCTCCTCCCCACATGTGAAAATAATATTGTAAACAGATAATAAAAAAACTCCTAATAGATATATTAAATAACATTATTAAAATTAGGCTACTGTTTATATCCCTTAATTCAATTTTTTTCTTTTTGTGTTCTTTAACTCTTATCTAGAATGCATTGATTCCAGTGACCCACATCTTATGATTCACCTAATGATTAATAAGTGACCTAGTAACTAGTGCAAAGCTAGTCCTCAGCTAGTCATCAGTCTTTTGAACACTATTTAGTTCTGTTTTCAGCTTTTATTTAGTTTCATTTGAACCAGTGAATTTTGATTTGGATGAGAATTATGGGACACTAACTATCTGGCCTGGTTTTCAACCTGACGTTGCCCTTTTTGCTAGAGGATTCTGTTTTTCCTTGTAGTGTTTCCCTTTTCACAGAGCACAAAGTTTGGTGATGTGTGTTTCTATTACAGGTACAGTGGTCACTAATGGCAGACAGACTTATCAGTAGCTTTAACTAAAGTAAATAATTGAATATCTCTAATGATTAACCATAGCAGTTTCTCCTGGTAAATAGAAACCCGTTTTCTCATATTGTAAACCCTTTAGACTTAAAATAATTAATCTCAACCACTGTTAAAATAATATATATATATATATATATATATATATATATATATATATTTTATATATAAAATAATAATGTTTATAATGTTTACCTTATAATGTTTACCTTTTACAACCAGCATACATTTCCTTTGGTCAAATTATATATATAAAAATATATATATATATATAATTTGACCAAAGGAAATGTATGCTGGTTGTAAAAGGTAAACATTTATAAGCAATTCTTTATTTAATTCTTCATGTAAACTTCGCCTGTTAGATTGTTCAAATTTATATACTCTAATGCATATTCACATACTCATCACCAGCATTTAACAAACTTGTGTTAAATATTTAACTTTTATTAAAGTCCTTCATGGTATGATGAAATAACTTGAAGTGATTAAAGGTGGCGAATTTTAGAACAGTGAATTTGGCTTACTCAGCGGACTAAGCACAGGTTCCTGAACATTGAACACTGTTGGGTTTTAAGGTTGATCATAACTGAGATTGTTTCCAGTAGGACTTCCACTGCCACTGTCACCAAAGAGAAAGACAGTCTTAAGTACCTCCTTTTTTTTATATCCATACATTTCACTTTAACCTTAATAACTATCATGTTTTTATTTTGTTTACGGAATACATTCACATGCTTTAAAACAGATGTCATGTAATAACAGCTGATATATATGGAACATGTACTGTGTACTAGGCACCATTTTATATATGCTGTGGATCATTTAAGGATCACAGCACCTTTTAACATAGATATGGTTACTTTTTATAGATGAGGAGATTGAAGGTCACAGAGACAGTAAATGGCAAGTTTCCTGGTTCTGCCCCTAGTGTTGACCCCAGGATCATCATTATGGTGGGCTATCTTCCAACATGAAAAACTTCTATGAACCTCCCTCTGGTTTAAACAGATTCACATTCAGCACACCAGGTGATTGAATTCTGATCAGTGCAAAAGTAGGGTTACTTGGAGACTATTGGGAGCACATCCTGAAGGACACAGGAGAATAAATTCTAAATGGAAACTTGTGTATTACTTAAATAACTGTGGTAATTTAGGAAGTTTACTTTCTAGCTGTAAGTATTCCTGTTACAACCACTGTTAAAATATGTGTGTGTGTGTGTGTGTGTGTGTGTGTGTGTTTGGAGCCTTTCCAATCTTTTGTATTAGGATATATATACAGTATACATATCTGAGTACACACCAGCCTTCTTGGCTGCAGTCTAACCAAGAAATACTTAAGTGTTCTAATGTAAATACTCCATCTTTTCCAGCAGATTTTCACCCAAGAGAAGGATATGTTTAGTAGATACAGAACATCTTTTCCTCAAAGACCAAGTACTTCTCCAGGTCGTCTTAGTAGTGATATTTTAGTCAACCCCAAAAAACTTCAAATTTGACTTTTAGTAACTTTTTTTGGCTGTTATCTTAACTGACTGAAGCTCTTTTCTGAGAGTCTCTTTTTATAAAAACAACTAACCTCTTCTGTATCCTATAGGACGACTGAAAATATAAAGCTATTTCTTAAATTCTATTACTAGTATCACATCTCAAAATTTACATTTCTATTATTAATCTTGTATTGATTATCTAAACTTACAATTCTTATTAATTCAGAACTCCTGCTTTTGGATCTTCTTATACCAATTGTTACATTTATATTTTGTCTCTTTATTTAGCAAGTTTTCACTATTAATCATAGGATGGAATCTAGTTATGACAGGCACAAGTTCTACCTCGTATCAATTAGTAAGAATGATGTCTCTCCTAATGTCCTTGTTCTGAGAGTCTGTGGTTCAAACTGCAACTCTAGAAATGTACATCCATTTATACCAGTGTTTTGTAGAATGATTTTACTATATATGCTTCCCAGGGTATCCAGGGCTTTGCATTCCCTCAGTTGTCTTCATAAATGCTATTTATTTATTTTGACAAGTTTTAAATTCCTTATTAAGAGAAACATACATATTCTGTACAAAAATGTTAGCTTATTTTAGGATCTCCAGACTGATAAATATATGAATATGTGGGTATTCTGTCTTTGAGTTATGGATAGGTTCACATGAATTTGTGAGTATAAAAATTCCTCTCTTTTTAAAATTTCTATGCTGTCTGCTTTACTGTATTATGAAAGTCTTTAGCTCTTACACACTATTGTCTGTGAAGTTCATATCATGACTGCTTTTAGCATGTAATAGGTGAGATCTATAAGTGACAGTGATTGAGAATATGGCCTAAGATGGAAGTATTTTTATTATATACCTCATGAAAGCAATCAGTCAAAACGTGAGAAACATGAAATTAAGGAGGAAAATCAAAGATGTCATTACTTGGTTGTGCTCTTACCGCATTATTACTAATAAACCAGGTCTGCAGTGAGAGTGATGCTTGAATAAGGCTATACTGAAGTCAGTTTCTCAAGAAATAACAACTTTTGATTTTTAGACAAATATTTTTAAATGTTCTTTTAGCATTTAACCATCTCCTTGAGTTTCTCTGAATTTGCTAATATTATAAGAGATCAAGTAAAAGTTTCAGACCACAGAGGCATTATAATCTACTCAAATCAATATTTACTGCTAATTCCTCACTATGTTTCTTTATCAGCTGTTTATTACTGAGGATCCTTCTCTTGAATTATTTAGGAGGTCTGTTGGGGATCCATCCCATGACCTCCTGGGGTGGGGGGAATGATCACTATAGTTAATCAGAATTGACTTTAGTGACTCAGAATCAAAATCTGAATTTGAGTGGCAGATTTTCTTTTCTTGCTAGATTATTGGAGGTCTGAGTTCTGAAGAAGGAACAGCACAATATGATGGCAAGGGCTAGCTGTAACTATATACCAACTAATATGGTAGAAGTTTAATATTTTGTGGGATGGTGAGATCACCAGCCACCTTGTCTCTCCTTCCTTAAGAGGAATGATGAATGAGGGGTTTGTATAGTATAGCATCTGCCATGTGGGCTTGTGTTTCTATCCCTGTAGTGATCCATCGCTGTCTTCAGTATCTCACACAGTTGGCAGTGATGATGGCTTTTAAATCTTTTTTTTTTCTTTTGGGGAAGGTTTTTTTTTCCCCCTCTGGCAGAAGTATTAGAAAGTTATGAAATAGCAAATTTGTCAATTTTTTCTGGATGTGTAGCAAAGCACAAAGACAGAAAACTTCTTATGTATTGGATTATTTTGCTTGGATGTACTTACATGGTCCTGTAAGATTGGAATGACCCAAATGTACACAAACATCTAGTCCAAGTTTATCAAGACTTCTTACCCATGAAGAAGAGAATATAGAATTCATTTTCCACTCACTTAAATATTTATTGAGAAACTTCTGTGTGCCAAACAATTGTTCTAGAATTACAGCAATGAGCAAAATAGGAAAACAAGTTCCTGCTCTTACAGCCAATTCCAGTGGAAGCAGATAATAAACCAGTAAATAAGCCAAAAGCTGTTAAAGGCTGATAGTAAAAAATAAAGCTTGGAAATGGGATAGAAACTTTTGGAGTCAGGGAGGAAGGCATTGGAAGGTGACATGTGAGAAATAACCAGAAGGAAATGAGGGAGGAAGACATTAAGCTATCAGAAGGAAGAACATTCTAGGTACAGGAACAGCCAGGGTAGCCACCCCAGGAACACTCCAGGCACACATGAGAGGCAGCAAAAAGGCCAGTGTGACTGGAGTGAGCTGTTCTGTCCTTACAGATGGTCAGAGACATCTAGGAACCAGGTCATCAATTAAAAGGACTTAGATTTTCTGTGCCAATTAGGAAAATACTAGAAGGTTTTGAACAAAACATCCTAAAATGACTTACACACTTTAACAGGATCCTTTTTTTCTGCTATGTTGAGAAAAGACAGTAGGCATGCAGCGTAGAAATAGAGCCCTGTTAGAGTGTTGTCAATGATTCAGACTCTGGTAGAAGTCAAGCTGATGCTGGGTGCCTTTTAAGTGAGGAGCCAACAGGATAGACTTGTTATGGATGATGAGAGAGGAGATGACAGCAAACAGAAGGATGACTTGCTTTTTGCTGAGATAAAGACCATGAGAAGTATAGAAATTGGGGTAGAAGGAAGAGAAGGAATGACTGCCAAGATTTCAGTTTTAGACGTGCTAAGTTGAAGTGGCCTTGATGTGGAGACCAAAACAGGTCATTGGATGGAGTAGACATGAGTTTACAACCATCAACATGTATATAAAACTTAAAGGTAACAAATCATCAAGAGAGAGTCTAAGTATAGATATTAACAAGAATATGGCCAGAGTTCTGGTGACACCAATGTTGGTCAGAAGATGAAAAGTAATAAACCAAGAAAGCAGAGCAGCCAGAGTATGGATCTGTTGAGAGTGAGGAATGTGGTGTTCTGGGTAAGAAAAAGCACTACAGAAGGAAGGTCATGTGTGTTTATTGCTGCTAACAGGTCCAAAAAAAAAAAAGAGTTCTGAGAAATGACCACTGATTTATTTGTGGTCAAGGTCATTGGTGATTTTGATAGGAAAAGTGTTAATGGGTCAAGGGTTGGTAAAAGTTTAATTGGGAAACTCAAATGGGAAAAGAGAAATTGCAGAAATAAACTATGAACAACTCTAAGTTTTGTTATAAGTGAAAGAGCAAAGATGGCGTGTCAGTAGGCCAGGAGGCATCAATCTGCCTGAGGAGGCAGGATAGTCCTAGGGTCTGCAGACATTCACCTTCCAGGAAGGTGAGCAGTAGCCATTTGTAGTCTGTGACCTCAAGGACCTTATCTTGGGTAAATATAAATTCTTGAAACATTTTCCACTGATACACTGGTGCTAATAAGAGATAGATTAACCAAGCCAGCTATTAGTGTACCAGTACTTTTCCCCTTTTTAACCCTTACTTTACATTCAATAATTTCTCTGATTCTTCTGTAAAAGTTAGTTTTTAACTGTATTTCTCAAAAGCCTTCTACATTTCAATTTATTTTCATATTTGTCCCCTGTCCTAGTCTAAGTTAGTTGAGGAGGGCCATATTTTATTTTTCCTTACATTTTACCTTACTTCACAGATTTTCTTTTGTTCCATAACTATTTTTTGAATAAATTACTATTGTGCTTCATTTTGGTAGATGATGGATTTGTTATAAAGATCTGTGTCTTCATAAGGTTTGCAGTTAATTTCTAAATATAAGATTGTGTTTGGTGGTTTTGTTTTTTACAGAGTCCCTGTGAAGCAGGCATGGTGAGAACAGACTCACTGCAGCTCAGTAGCTCCTCCATCGGGACTTCATCTTTGAGGAGAACAAAGCGAAAAGCACCTTCCCCACCCTCCAAAGCAGCCCAGAGTTCCAGTGATGGAAATGGCCAAGTGACTGGTAATGTTACTTTTCCCATTAACACTATCATTTGTATTATGTTCTGCTTAATACAAACAGAAATGATATGTTTGTCTTTTTATTAAATAATGACATTTAGGATTTATAAATAGTCCCTGATTATTCTCACTTGACTGCTTTCTATGAATCTGCAACACAAAATAAAATGACAAAATTATATGGCTTCATTATCCTAAAATGAGCAGATTGTAATTTGTAAACTTATTTAGAAAACATTGCCACTCCAGGATTGACTTATATAGTAAGAGGAATGAATCTAAGTGGAATTTTGTCATTTCACAGTTGGGTAGTAAAATGACTTTTAGCAAGGTCAGAGCTCAATTCTTTCTGGATTGTATAAAAAAAAAAAAGCTACAGTGAAGCTGTAAAGGTGTTTTATGTATGAGGCTTGTTTATAAGTTGTGTTGTTCCTTTCAGCCCTGCAGTTAGTAGATGGGATTCCTCCAGACAGTGCTTTGGAAACAAGCTCCCCTGAGGGGCCATCCAGCCCAGGTATGACACCTTGACTCCATTCTGTGTCAGTACTGAAAAAGAATTTCCATGACAATTGAGGAATGGATTTAATTAGAATGCTCTATATGAAAGAGATCAGATTCTTTGACCT
The DNA here is from genome assembly GCF_047511675.1 of Marmota flaviventris. Lineage (NCBI taxonomy): Eukaryota > Metazoa > Chordata > Mammalia > Rodentia > Sciuridae > Marmota > Marmota flaviventris. The sequence continues at coordinate 66,777,154 of NC_092508.1, forward strand.
CATTTCCCAAATTTATTTCTTTGTGAAATGAATTCTCCTTCCCTTACTCCCCCCAGGAGTAGAGATTAGAGTCTGAAACTGGCACAAGATCAACATTTCAGTTCTAGAATTATACCTGGAGGACTTTCCCTGTTTGGTCTCTTGTTTTTCCTTATTGAATGTCAGGTCGACATTTGTTAACCTCCTTCCCAAGAGTACTGACACATGATAGTTAGAAACGTTTGGTATGTTTAGGGAAAAAAATTTACATTAAAATATAAGCATAGTTTCTTTAAGCAATGCTTCTAGGTATGAATTCAATGACCAGGTATCCTACTGTCATGGTAAAAATTTGTTACCCTGAAAATAATTTCTATTATATAACTTGCATTAACAGTTCTCCTCAAATAAGTAAAATTCCAGTAAAAATAGAATGATTCAATCTAATACCATTTCCAATATTTTCAATAATAGCTACTTAGTGGCCCTTATAAAAAGATGTACAATAAAATTTCTCACCTTTAGCGTTTGTTAGACATAAGTGAATACAATAGATTGGAAATGTGATACAGAAATACAATATTATATGCTAGTACCTTAGCATGGGGATAATTTGGTAAGTACAACAAATACTTATTATGACTACCTAATTTTTAGAGTTTGTTTTCACAAATTAGTCCAGGAGCACCTAAATTTTAATCTGAATCTTTAATCTTTATGATATAGGAATTTGGAAATTAATATATATAAGAATTCTTTACTCCTGTGTTTGTGATTTAAAATATTATATAACTAATAATGATTTTTTTTCAGAATAATATCAGTGATACCATCTTATTCTACAAAGGAAATGTAATGAATAACATTAGCATATGTATAGTGAAATTAGAAGATTTTGAAGTACTGGAAAAAGATGTGCATGCTATTCAAACTCTGCTCGGTATCTGTTTCTCTCCCTTTGTTCTCTTTTCATCCTCTTGTTTAATGCATGGATAATTGTGAGCTCAGAAATCTGATTTCTTCGAAAATGCTTTCTGGTCTCTGCTTGCCTTAACTTTGTTGTCTAAGTGCCATTTCTACAGAATCTGCTTCTTTGGCAGAAGCCTACCTGGGCCCTGGGCTCCTCAGTCATGAACAGAGCACGGTTCCCAAACTGACAGATGAAGCCTCTCTCTCTGAGGGCCCTGGAACGCCTGAGGCAGCCATAGCATCATTGACATGTAGGTGTCAGGCCTTTCCTGATTGTGGCTTTGTTTTATGCAGATTAAGACATCATCCATTATAGACTTGATTACTTGTGAAGCCTTTCTGTAAGAATGTTTCATAAAGAAATTGGAATTTCTTTTCACTTGAAATTTTATCCATGGTTAGAGTTTACAATAGTAAACTATATAAATGAATATGATGCAATGTAAGATTAATAAACTTAGGAATTCTGTAGAGTTTTACCTTCTATTTGAGTTCCTGCTTTTTTTGAGGGAACTTTTAAACCTTACTATTTTCAATAAATTCACTATATATAATATAGTTTAGATTCAGAATTGCCAAAAATGAGAAGGAATTCAAATGTCCCCATTCTGAAGAATGGGCAAATTGTAGTTCATCCATGTCTTAGAATACAGTACTTCTACTTAACCATAAAAAAGGAACAACAGTGAATCCTCACAATGTGGCTGAATCTAAAACATTATGTTAAGTCAGGAAGCCCAGATATAAATGCCTAGATGTTACATTCTTATTCATGTGACACTTTTGCAAAGGTAAAACTATAGGGATAATGGTTGCCAGAGATTAGGAAGTGTGAAGAAGTTTAGGTGACTAATAGAATTTTCTGTGTCTTAATTGTGGTGGTAATTGTATTTACACAACTATATCAGTCCATCAAAATCCAAAGAATCATGTGAATTTTACTGAATGGAAATTATTTTCCAAGGATGAAAGAAAAACAATTCTAGTAGCATCAACAGTGCTGTGACATAGCATATTTGAATGAACGAATAACAGAAAAAAGGGATTGTATTTGAATAGGATTAATTTAACACAATTATATTTTTGCAAAGGAATAGTATTTAACAGGCTACTTTGCCATTTTTATGATCCCCAAAAAATATATTAGATATCTTAAAAGTCCTAGTTAAATTTTAAACTTTAATAACTTCACAAGTAAAATGCTACAGACTTACAAAAATGTCTTTTGGAAGTTTAAGTAGCTACATTTCTTTTCCATATGTTAATTGTTTTTTAATCTTAAATAATTAAAAAATATTCTTTTCAGTCAGTATTTGCTATTTTTAAAGGGACTGAAAAAAATAAGTTAAAATATTCAAATTATCTAAAATAAAAGAAACTTCAATCATTATACTTTCAAATGATTTTTAAACAATTTAAATAATTTCTTTTCATATTTATTCTTGAGAATTCTTAACAGTACTTTAAGATTTAGAACACCATGTTCTTTGAAAGTGAATACGCTGCCTTTAGAACTTTTAAACCTGAAATAAAATAGTTCTGATAGAACACTTGTGAAACTTATTCATTGTTCACAGCCCCTTCCCCATTTCTTTTTTTATTTTAGTGCTAGAATTTGGCACATACTAAATAAACTTGATTTTTTTTTTCAAAGTGTGAGCTTACCTGTGCTAATCAAACAGACTGAAAATTCTCTTGGGTGATTAGAAATTCTTAATATCATTCTAAGTGAAATAGGTCAGACTCAGATATTCTGACAAGGGTTGTATGTTTTCTCTCACATATGGAAGTTAGAAGGGAAAAGGGATCTCATGGAAATGAAAGGGAGTAGAAGAAGGGGATGGAAAGGGAGGGAGGAGCTGAGGGCATGGAAAGTATTAGTGGATGAAATCAATCAAAGTTTGCTATGTCCACGAATGAACATACCACAATAAATCCTGCCTTTATATATAATTATAGTGTACTAATTAAAATAATAGTAATGGAAGGCAGATCATTAGAGAAGCCAATCAAGGAGAGGGAGGAGTGGAGGGAAAGGGCAGGTAGTAGGGAATGAGATTGATTAAATTATGTGCATAATGTGTAGGCACATGACATAATGAATCATGCCATTATGAATAATTATCATGCACGGGTAAAAAATAATTATTGCCTTTTCTAAGACTTTTAATAATAGGAATGCTTTTCAAGTGGATAAAAATATATATTTAAGCAAGCTGGTATGATGTTTACAACCATCAAATCATCCCAGAAAAATTCGAAAAAATTTTTGAAACATCTTACTCATGCCTTATACCTTAATTGAGACCAGTTTCTCAGTGAGGACCTCATACTTGGGGAAAAAAAAAAGTTATGTATCTGAAATACTTGTGACAGCATGAGAAATACAGGGATAATGATGGGTAATTTGCTAAACAGCACATCAGTTAATATAATTTTCAAAAGAGCTGAATACATACTGAAAAATCATGTATAAAACACTTCTACATCTGAACCATCATGGGCTTTTATTTTTCTCAGTACACAGTTTTCAACTTATATAAATACACTCTTACTATGATATGATATTATAGACATATAATATTGCACAAGGCATCATAATGGCTATTGCACATGTCATGATAAAGCAACATTTGCCAAAATATGTACATATAAAAATTCACTTAAATTTTTAAATACTTCTTAGTACTCTATTAATGGGGGCATTTTTTATTGTTAATTTAAAGTACCCCATATTTGTTTCTTTTTGATACAGGGTCTTGCTATGTCACCCAGACTGACCTTGAAGTCCTAGACTCACACAGTCCTCCTGCCTCAGCCTCCTGAGGTGCTGGGACTACAGTCATGCAATACTGCCTGAGGCTGGGGATGGAACCCAGGGCCTCAAGCATGCTAGGCAAGCTTTTAACTAAACTGTATCTCTAGGCTCAATGCCTGTTTCTTAAGAAGCACAATGAACATACTTTTCTATCTCCACATTAAGAGATAAAATTATATTTTTAAGTATAAGCTTCAAATATCTTAAAATTTTTATTAAATTTTGTGAATGTGCTGATCACTATAATCCAATGCCGTAACATATTTCCCTCCTTTAGAAATAAAACTTTACTTGGATGTTTAATTTTATTTAAGAAAATTCCAGGACCTTAGTGTTTGGTTTAAATTTATTTTCACAGCTCATCTTGACCATTAACTATGGACATCAACTGCTAAGGATGTCTCCAACTTTATCATAGTACCACTGGTTGTCAATACTAAGAAGTAATGATAAAACACATTTTTATACAATGAAAAATTAGCCACAACTGTTGAAAAATGATAACTACACATATTAGTATATGATATTTAAGGTATTATAAGTAGATCCAAAGCTAGGTCGAAACATTGGGTATAATATACTTATATTTATATTAAATAAACCAACAAAAAAGGAAATGTGAATATGGATATCTGCTTATGTGTGCATGTTATGCTTTCTGACAATATACAGGAAACATGTGTTGGAGGAAGTTGCCTCTGAGGATCAAACTGGGTGGTAGTAAAAATTATCAGTGCTTCATACTTGTTTCCAGGTTAAAAACATATTAAACATTTAGATCATTTAACCCTGGTTGCACAGTAGAATCACCGGAGGAACCTTAAACATTCTTGGCTCCACCCTTTTGAGATTTTTATTTAATAGCTAAGGAGTAGGGTATGAGCTTGAGTATTTTCAAAAGGGGTTCAGATAATTTTCAGGTATAGTTAGTGCTAATAACTACTGAGTCAAACTCTATGTGCAAAAATCTCATGCTTGTTTAATTTGCATTAAAATAAACTTGTATTTAAGTTACATTGATTTACAGCATGGATTTAAAATCATTTTAAAAAACGTACTCTTAAATGAAATATTTAACTTGACATTTATGATGCTAAATCATCTTCTATGAATAAAACCTAGAGTGATAGCAAATTGTATTTAGGATTATATGCATGTGAGACAATCTTGTTATATATTAACATGATTATTCACATGAGAAAAACATTTCACTACTAATTTTGAACCTGATTAAAGACTTCAGCTAATTATTAAATATTCCTTCCTTGCTAGTATTACATAGGGTAAATGAAATAAATTAATATTCAGGATGATATATGCATTTCTTTGTAGCTGGAATAAGCTCTGATTATAGCCTGGAAGAAATAGAAGAAAAGGAAGAACTGAGTGAAGGGCCTAAAGATGAGGTGGAAAATATTTCTCTGAAGTCACCAGACATTCCTTTTGCATCTACTGATATAACAAATACACTGAAAAATGATTCTGACTCAGCCCTTGGCATCAATAGCCGAGAGGCCTCTCCAAACTCCAAGGAAGAAAACCAAGAAACTAGAAACACAGATGGACCGTAAGTAGTCTGAATGCCAGAGTGTTGCTGGCAATTTGTTTAGTTAGTACTATTCTTTTTTAGTTAGTACTTTTCTTTTGTTTAGATTCTACCACTCTTATCATCATCATGATAAAAATATTTATTAGTAGCATATCTATTTGTATGTAATTGTGTTCAAAGTCTATCAGATTTACTAGTTCAATATCCCTGTGTCATATAAGCCATAACATAATTTGCATGTTTTTGTATATTTTGCCTATTACTTATTTGACTTAAAGGAAACATTTAATTTTTATCAAATGCTCACTGGCATATGAAAAGAATTCTCTGTATTAGAGTATAAGTTCAAATCCCCAGTATTATTTTTACAGTCAACTTTATGATGCAGAAAGGCACTTTCCATATTATCCTAGGTAACTAAAGCTATAGTGAATTCCACATATATTATGTTTGAGATGCAACACCATGAATAAAGATGAAATCAGCCAAGTAAAATAAATCATCTTCATCAGAGGTTTAACATAATTTGCATGGGATTGTCTCCAAATTAAACCATTCTGTCACTAGAAAAAAATCAGTGAGGTCAATTCAAGTACGATTTACGTAATTGACTTTGCTAGATGGAAGACAAAAATGTTTCATTAAATTTCCTTTTTCTTTAAAAGACAAATAACCAAAAATATCAAAATAAAGACACTATTTTAGTAATGAGTCCATTTTCCCAAGCTTTTTATATCTTTCTGTGTAATAGGACCACTATATGAAAAAAAAAAAAAACTTAGGTTTCACAGAAACATTTCCTCTCAGTTGTAATTTTTTCTTTGCTTTTAAATTTTCAGTATTTGGCAGAAAGAGATGATTATTTCAGTCCATCTGTCTTTGGAAATTATTGCCTGTTTTCTTATTGTATGAGTTTGAATAGTATACACATATACAATATCATATCTTCCAGAGAGTCACACAGTACTGTGTATGATACAAGCAATGAAGATATGATAGCCCGCAGTGTAAGAAATTTGAAGTCCGATTTGGGCCCAAGCGAAGAGAATGGTGAGTTTTATAAACACTGACAGCTTATACATTGGTAGACAATGATGTGCCAAGGACTATCCTTAACACACATCAACTCATTTAATCTTATATATTGACTCATTTAATACCCACCTCATTTACAGGCTATTATGGTTACATTATTTTTAGTCCCATTTTATTGAAGATTGAATCACAAAGATATTAATTCCCACAACTAATAAGTGATGGACCTAGAATTTAACTCAGTCCGTATTACTCCAAAGTGTGCTCTTAGCTATCCAGTGCGTTACATTTGATGATGATGTTAAGTCTTAGGGATTGTTGAGCTTCAACCTTAGATCTTAAAAGCAATGTCCTCTAGGCATCTATTTCTGTTCTGTTTTTCTGTTTTCCTCTTAATTCTGTAGCACAATCCTATTTTACATCATACTCAATTTGCTATATTTTGGATGAAACTCATCTGCCTGATTTTCAAGGCTCAAACCATCTAATTATGTAATCTTATTTACACTTTCCCCAATTCTCATTCCCATCTCAAGACAGTTTCTTCTTTTTCCTATGATGTAGTTCCCTCCATTCTATCATTTGGTCTATGCTCATCCCATTTTTGCAGAGAAAACAATTTTCCATCTAAATCCTACCACTTTGTTAATTTTGTTACATGATTCCTAGAAGCCATGCAGTTCTGTATTCCTGACTCCTCAATTGAATTGGATCATCTTGTATCAGAGAAATTGATCTTGCACAATGATATATTTCAAGGGAATAAGAAGAAAGTGATTTATGAATGCTGATATCCCAACCCATGTTAACATACAAAACCCAGTTAAGATTCATAAAAAACATAAGACTATAATATTCATATTTGAATAAGAAGTCATAGTCCCAATGATATCTGTATATCTATGCCAGTTTCTTTTTTATGGTATGTATATGTAAACCTGAATGTGTATGCTGCTGATTGACTTTACTTCAAATGTTCAGTCCCATTCTGAGACACATGGAGAATGTCATTTCTCCATGTGTAAATCATTTCCTATTCTTTATATCTTGATTATTTTTTCCCTTCATATACTGTGATGGCAGTAGCATTCCTACTGAGAAATCATGATTTAAAAGCTACTTCTTTCTTAGCAAAAATGATTTAGTATATTATTTTCAAAGATTTTGACATCAAGTTAGCGCTGGGGTCACAGTACATTTACGTAATATTTATTTTGATTTGCACACACTTTGCAATGACCTTTTGTCAACTTTAGGTGATTTTAAAAATAAATAATTTATTATCCCTAAAGTGGTTTTATTCTCTTTTCACCTACAGTATACACTTATTTAAACCATCCTTTGGTCAGATTGTAGAGGTTTATATTAATTTTGAGTAGAGAAAGGACATTGCAGTACAGAAGCTACGTTCTCCTTCTACTGGCCACCCTTGGAAAATAACTTGGCCATTCACAGACCAAGTAAGACTCTTGTCAGATATGTATGAGGGGGAATTAGCTAATAAATTCAGTGGTGATTCTAAACATCCAGGCCTGAAATCATGGGGAATAATTGTGAAATGTTGATGAAAAATTTAGAGCTAAATTCAATGATTCAGTAGGTCTAACCCAATGAAAATATAAAAAACAAATTTGGAATATAAGACTAATAAATTAGTGTTTGTTAAGGAGGATTTAATATAATTTAATTTATATTTTTACATTGATTTACTTCCTCTTGGAAAATATTTCTGTTTTTGAAACTGGATAATATCCAGTTTCAAAATATATTCAGTGGAAAATAAGAAACAGCAAGAAAGAAGCAAATATATTTAGGCTCATTTACTTTTTTAAAATTTTTATTCTTTTTAGTTATACATAGCAGTAGAATCTATTTTTGTATATTTTTATAAGCATGGAATATACCTTATTCTAATTAGTATCCCAGTCTTATGGACATAAACAATGTTGAGATTGACTGTGATGTATTCATATATGTACATAGGAAAGTTATGTCAGATTCATTCTACTGTCTTTCCTATTCCTATCTTCCCTGCCCTTCATTCCCCTTTATCTAATCCAATGAACTTCTATTGTTCCCCTCCCCTCCCCTCCCCTCTTTGTGGGTTAGCATCACATATAAGAGAGAATATTTGACCTTTGGTTTTGGGGATTGGCTTATTTCACTTAGCTTGATAGTCTCCAGATTCATTTATTTACTAGCAAATGTCATAAAACCTTTCTCTATGGCTGAGTGATAATCCATTTGTGTGTGTGTGTGTGTGTGTGTGTGTGTGTATCATATATACATATATATAATATATCCATCATACACACACACACACACACACACACACACACACACACACACCCCTACCCACCATAATTTCTTTATCCATTCAATTGTTGATGAACATCTAGGTTGGTTCCATAGCTTAGCTATTGTGAATTGAGCTGCTATAAACATTGATGTGGCTGTGTCGTTGTAGTACGCTGATTTTAGATCTTCTGGGTATATACTAAGGAGTGGGACATCTGGGTCAAATAGTGGTTCCTTGCCAAGTTTTCTGAGGAATCTCCATTCTGCTTTCCAGAGTGGTTGTACTAATTTGTGGTTCCTTGAACAATGTATGAGTATACCCTTTCCCCCACAATCTCGCAAACAATCATTGTTACTTGTATTCTTGATAATTGCATTTAGGCTCATTTTCTATTGCCAAAAAATATGTCTTACATTCTTTTGTGCTCATAATAGTGTTCAGAATAGTGCTTTCCATATAAACATTAAATACTTAACCAAGTTAATTAAGAGCAGAAGCAGAAATGTGCCTCTTCTTTGCTTCCTTATCTTACATATTCTTAATTTTTAAATCCCAAAAGTTTTCAGTTCTTGGTCATTGAGAAAAGAAGTCACTCAAATAGTGAACATAATGTGATAATCAGTTGAATTTTATTTGGGAAAAATAAAAATAAATTATATTTTTAAATGACATACTTGATATAGTAATCTGATAACACAAATATTAGCTGCCATGACCAAATAATAGTACATTTAAGCAATGTTTAAAAATGTGAATTTTTTTTAAATTACATAAAAATTTACCTGACATCATGACTTATTTTGTTTGGGTATAACTTGTATGGTTTTGTTTGTTTGTTTTCAGAGAAACTATTTACTGTAGCTCCTCCAATTTTAGGGCTTGTGTTTGATCTCATCCTCTTTTAGGTAAAAGTGGGTGATGATAAAACTATAGAGAAATACTTGACGTCTTTCATGAGTTGACTTTTGAGGCCCGCCACTTATTAGTGCTATGCAAGCCATTCCCATATCTGAAAAGGGAGGTTACTGGTCATCATGCAGGAGAAACGATGCCTCAGAGCATTTGAATAGAGAGGAACAGGTCCTTACTAGGTATGGATGCATGTTCATAATGCCTGCACACTTCCAGATGCTATTCCAGTTCTCTGCCATCCTGTGGAGTAGAAGCTGTTGCTACTAACCCAGGGATTGGCAGGCTATTTGCATTTTCAGGTCATATGAACTAGAATTAGAGGAAAAGTCAACAGGATCTGAGAAGGAAACTGTCACAGATCTCTTGGGCTACAACTCTAGAAGAATAAAGATACTTTTTCCCCACAGAGAAAAATCAAAACTAACATTTTTGTTTTTATAAGGTTGAAATCAACCATGTTATGACTAAAACCAAATTCCTCCAAAAGACTTTAGTAAGGACACCCAATGAACATGACAATCAAATAGACTGTTTTTTGTTTTTACTTCAATTTTCTTTCTTTTTTCTTTTCTTTTTTTTTTTTTTTTTTTTGGTGATGCTGGGGATTGAACCCAAGCAAGGCCTTAACACATACTAGGCAAGTGCTCTACCATTGAGCTATAACTCCAGTTCTTTACTTTCTTAAAGGTAATGTTTTCTGTTGTTTGCCTTAATTAAAAATGATATTTACTGAGATTATTTTAGTACTAGGTATGAAATATAAGTATACATGAGGGGCTATGGAAAAAAGATTCTAAATGGAGGGAAAATTACAATTTTTGAATTTATCAATTTCTTTCTTCATTAACAATGATGGAAAAATGAAATCTTTACTTATAAAAGGAACATAGCTGCCTTCTCTGTATTGCCTATTCTAGACAATATTCTATCTTAAAATATTACCTAAGTGATAAATGTGTACATATATGTAGATGTGTGTGCATATGTATCTGTATAATTTACATATAATTATATCTATAATTTAGAATACTTATTTTCATACCTATAATCCAAGCCACTCAGGATCACAAGTTTGAGGGCAGCCTCAACAATTTACTAAAGCATTCTCAAAATTTAAAAATTTAACAAAAGGCTGTGGATGGACTCAGTGGTAGAGCACTTACCTGCAAGGTTGAGACCTTGGGTTCAATCCACAGTATTGTAAAACTAACCAACATATTTTCACCTCTTTATGTGTCAGCAAAATAAAGCTGTGAGGGGTTATTATAATTTAACATGTGGCCACATTAGTTAAAGAGGTTCCAAACTCAGGTTCTTTTGAGTGTACAGCCCTTACTGCTTTCTCTGTATGCCACTGCCTGAATTTGTATAATTAGTGATATAAAGATTATCTGTAGCATTCAAACCAACTGATTATAGGTTGGATGAGGCAAACATTGTAAACTTGAGTTTTTCTATTTTTTCTCTCAATAGTTCAGAATGAAATCATTGTCCTTACAACAAATACAGAAGATACTATGAAAAATAGAATGAGAACAGAAATCAATGTAGAAGGGGAAGCAAAAAATAAGGATGCAGTCATGGAAGTTGACAGACAGTCAAGATATCAAGCACATAAAACTGTTAATGTTGTAACTTCCAAGGAAAATCATCTAGCAGCAGCATCAGTACCAGACCACAAACTGAATCAGCTTGGTGCAGAAAAGATGAAAATGCAAGATGCGGCAATTCAGACAATCCCTTCCAGCAACAGTTCTGAGGGGAATCACCAAGATCATAATTTGTCTGCTTTCAAAGTTGATGAAAGTGTGCAAACTTCAAATAACAAACCAACTCAACACCTATCTTTGAATCTACAAAATTCTGTAATTACCTCAAGAGAATTGAGGATTCAGAGCACCCCAGTCGTATATTCAGAAGACAGACTTGCCATAAAAGATCCAGCTTGTGCACAAAGCAATGATGATCTTTTGTCTCCTGTAGATGGAATTGATAAATATTCATCTGCTTCTTACCTAAAGAATCTGCCACTTTATAGACAAGACTATAATCCCAAGCCAAAACCTTCCAATGAAATTACAAGAGAGTATATACCCAAAATTGGAATGACTACTTACAAAATAGTACCTCCCAAATCCCTGGATATACTGAAAGACTGGGAATCAGAAACCATAGGGTATAAAGATGATCAAAAGATTCATACTTCAGGGAATGTGAAGGAGGTTGCCCTGCAAACACAAGACCTTGTTACTTCTGAAGGCCCAGGGGAGCTACAGCTAGACCCTAAACCAAAGCCTAACTTGAGAACAGAGCAACAGTTGCACAGGGCTGTGAGCGCACCCGATGGTGCTGTGACTAATCCTCTGAAACCTCCCAGAATGACTAGAGACACTGGCACAGCTCCTTTTGCGCCAAATTTGGAAGAAATAAACAATATTTTGGAATCGAAATTTAAATCTCGGATTTCAAATCCCCAGGCCAAACCAAGTTCTTTTTTCTTGCAGATGCAGAAGAGAGTATCAGGTCAGTATGTGACATCTGCAGCTGCCAAGAATGTCCATACTGTCCCTAATCCTGCCCCCAAGGAACTAACAAAAAAAGAGATGGAAAGGGACACACTGCCTCATTCAGAACAGACACTTCCTCCCTTAAGTAAAACTACTCACCCAGCTCCACAGCCCCAAATTAAAAAGATGGAGGATGACATCATCAACCAGAAACCTGCTGAAACCTCTCCTCCTCCGGTAGCTCCCAAGCCTATGCCTCTTCCCGCTAGTCAGGTAGCAGCAGTAAACCTGAAGACTTTGAAAACTTTTGGTGCCCCAAGACCATACTCAAGTTCTGCTCCTTCGCCATTTGCCCTTGCTGTTGTGAAGAGGTCACAGTCTTTCAGTAAGGCACGGCCCGAGTCACCCAGTGTGGGTGCATCCACCCAACCTCCAGCTCACACAGAGGATGGGAAGACTTGCTGTGTACACAGGTGTGCAGACATCCCACAAATTGATATGATGGATAAGGTAAATGTTACCTTTTAAAAAATAAGTATTCAGATTATTATGGAACCTGGTTAAAATAGTGGATAACAAGCATGTTGGTGTGTTTGTGCATTACAGAACTCTGAATTCTTATTAATAGGATATCATGCTACTATAGGGAAGAAAGTAATACATATAATATTATTTACTGTGTATAATTCACATAACTTGATTAGATATTACTATAAGGTTGTCATTATATAATTGTATTATTAGTAATGATATTAAATTTTCTTCATTCATAGGCCTTGTTAATTTACTAGTTTAGAGTTTGAACTACTTTCTTTGCTAATTCATTTTAAATTTTTCTGGATGTCCTGGCTTACTTCATTTTCTCTTCAAGTTTTATAGTACTATATAATGCAATATAAACAGTGTTGGTTATATGAAACAGCAGTATCAAAGACTAGATAAAGTAACCGAACACCTGGGCTGTGCCTTTTCTATTATATACATTCAACCTCACAGCTGACCATACATTTTTGCATGTAACTATTTCAAATTGAAATCAGTTCTAAAGTGTAACTTTCTTAATTCCCCATTTTGTTAAGGTCACCTTTTCCAGTTACACATGTGTTGACTAAAACATCATCTAACTACTGTCTAGCATTAACAACTTACCAAAAAGTGTGTCATTGAGTTGATGCTTAGTCAACTAAATGGTGTATTTTGCCAGGTTCAGACTGTATAGGCAATGAGGGTGTGAAATTCACAGTGTGACTCATGATAATCTGCATGTGAGTTTTAAGAAATGTTTTGTGTACATTTACTCTGATGGTGTTTAAAGAATACTTTCATATTTGTGTGACAGTTCCAGAAGTATTTTACACTACTTTTTCAAACATTCTTAGAGTAAGAGAACATGAACCATACTGCCAAGTGCATATTTTTCAGTAATTTTAAAGCAATATTTAAAGTGGAAAATATTTACATTTATTACTTTGTTAAAGCATCAGGAAGTGATACATGATATAGACTTTAATTCTTGAGTTGGGAATAAAACCTGCATTTTTTCCTTAAACTGGAATACCATTCCTAAACAATGGAACTTTGATTTATATAATGCATTTTTTGAGTCATTGTCCAAACCATATTTAACTCATTTTTTTATGGCAGTTGGAAAAAGACATCTTTAAGATTACTTGATTTGGCAGTTAATTCTGATACTGAATATTCCTTCCTAAGAAGTTTAAGATTTTTATTCTTCAATTTGGAAGTTACTAATGTTTATTTTTATCCTCATGGGAAAAATAAAACAGCCAACACAAAGTCTCCATGACTTCCTGAAACACAAAATACATATTTACATGTAGTAATTAATATTCCTTTATTAAAAGATACATTAGATTTAACCACTATGAAATTGTCAATATTTGTGCTTTCAAAAATAATCATTTTCCAACCTGTATATTGAAACCATGAACATGGATTATTTTTAATTTTGTAGAATTTTCTGATTATTAGTTTGGCTCTTCTAGTCAACTCCATGTATTGGAAATATCAGCATTATTTGACTCCACACAGTAAACTGTATCCATGAAAGAGAGAAACCATTTTTCTTCCTTAGCCTCCTCTGTTGAAGGGAAGGGAAAGTAAAGTAATGTCATCATCTTCTAGTTCAGCTCTGGCAGTAAAGAGAATTTATTGGGTGAAGAAACAGCCATATCTAAATTACCCATTGGGCAAATGGTGATTCTTAAAGAACTATTGGTGATGAAAATGTTTTATAAAATTGAACTATTCTTCCCTTGGAATTCATATAAATATCATGCATTTATTTTTGTAGCCAAATAACTCTGCACATAATGAACAAAATTCTCCAACACCAACTCCAGCTGACTGCCCATCATTCACCCTTAAGAGACAAAGTTCTTTAACATTCCAAAGCCCTGACCCAGAACAGATCCGACAGAGTTTACTGACTGCAATCCGTTCTGGAGAGGCTGCTGCCAAATTGAAAAGGGTAAGTTTTCTTTATCAGATGGGTGACAGTGGGTTTATTTTCAACATTGTCAAACTAGTACTTGAGGGAAACTTTTTTCTAGCATTTAAATCCTAATTGAGAGGAGGCCAGAAGTTTACTCTTTTATGTAAGGGGTCATTTTTGAATTATAAACTGAAAGAGTCCAGAGTCTTATAAATAGTTTAAAATGTTGGATCTATTTTCCACAACATGAGCCAGGTGCAGAACATGACTTTTGGTTCATTATGTATAATTATATATAGTTGACAGTGCTCCGATGTCTTATTTTAAGAAATTATGTTAGCACATTAATATTCTTTAGAAGATTGCTCCCTATTCCAGAAAAGGTGGACTTCCAGTGATGGGAACCGCCAAGTTTCTAGACATAGCTTCTCCAAAATAACTGTCATGGGTGTAGTTAGAAGAGTTATATAGCTTTAATCAAAAGAATAAGAGAGCCCGGCAATGGTGGCACATGCCTGAAATCTCAATAGCTTGGCAGGCTGAGGCAGGAGGATTGTGAGTTCAAAGCCAGACTCAGCAATAGCGAGGTGCTAGGCAACTCAGTGAGACCCTGTCTCTAAATAAAATACAAAATAGGATTAGGGATGCAGTTCAGTGGTTGAGTGCCCTTGAGTTCAATCCCTGGTTTCCCCCCATCCTCACCAAATAAATAAGAGAATTGGGGTGTGCTGGCACATACCCATGATCCCAGCTACTTGGGAGGCTGAGGCAGGAGCATTTCAAGTTTGAGTCTGGGCCACTTAGTGAGACCCTGTCTCAAAATTTAAAAAAGGCCTGGAGATGTGGTTCAGTGGTAGGTCACCCCAGTACCACCACCACCAAAAAAAAAAAAAAAAAAATCTAGAGAATGTAGATGAGAACTAATACAGAAACCACAGTCTGCATAATGTCCTGCCATAGTTGTCTAGCTGTTCTTCATGGAGGTGTAGAAAGCAGGAGAGAGGAGGGTGTGTCTTTCTTCAGGGCAAAGGCTAAATGAGTGTCCCAAGGAAATTTTTGCGGGTGAGTTTCTTCACTCTATATCCTTCATGTCCTGAAAGGGTACATGGTGAACTTTGAGCAAAAACTGCACCAAGACTTCCCAGAGTCAATCATCTCTGCATTCCTACTGCTTGTTTCCCCAGTAGTCATCCTATTAGAAATACCTCAACACTGAAGACAGAAGGAAAGTCCTCGGGATTCCACTGACTCCCTAGGTATTTGATTTTGTGAATTCCTTTTCTAAACATTTTAGAAACTATTTAGAGAAGAGTTAAGAGACTTGTTGAGCAAAACATTGAGCTCAACAGAAATTAAATCTGCAAAGGAGCAGGAATGCTGCAAAAATAGAAAAAAAAAAAGGGAAAGGCAACTTGGGTGTCTCAAGGACTTCAGCACTTGCCATACTCAGCTGCTCTAGCCAGTTTTCTCCATGTGTTTGAATGACAGATGTTCTTTTCCCAGAAGACACGGTGCTCAGATCTGGGTAAACATGGAAACAGTGCTTTCAAGAGTGAAGGAAACAAATAATTCAGGGGGATTAGTGTTGAATTTCATAGGTTTTTTTTTTTTTTTTTTTTTTTTTTTTTTTGGCAGGTGGGGAGCTGCATTTAGGTGCCAAGCAGCATAAAAATTTGGTATAGCTTTAAATATTGAAATTGGCATTTCACAGATCATGACAAATTTACATTTAAAGGGGGAAATATGCTCATGTTAATAAACTGTACAGTCTTATTTTTGAAAAATTTTCTATTTCTCATCTGGTAAATTAAAGATGAGTTTCAAACCAGTCACTGTGCAGCTATAGTTTTCTCAATTCAATAAATCTGACAAGCAATTTCAAACACATAAGTTCCAAGTACCAAATATTTTACTAGATACTGGGAATGCAAAAATGAATAAAATGAAGCCTCTATCTTCTGCACGTTCACAGCCTAGGCCTGAAAAACAGTGTCACATCAGCCCCCAGGAGAACCAGTAACCACACAGAAATTGACTGCAGTGCCACTGAACTTAGTTGGTGAATACATTAATCAATTCCATTGAACTAACTGCAAATACTGTGCATTAAGTTGGAAATGCCTTTTAAGCCAACAGAATCGTACAGCAGGCAGCTGTGTATTTGGTGTGTTACTGGCCCTGAGTTGGCAGTGCTTTCACACAGAAAACTCTCATTACTTCCAGAATGAGCTGGATGTGGATCAACACAGAAAGGAGGCTGAAATGATGATCCTATAATTGTATCCTATTTAAAACTCATTATTTCAGATTCTATTGAGTTTAAAATTTCATCTCTTGGACTAGGAGGTTATTGATAGCTCTGTCTGTAGAGTGGGATCTCCTAAATCTTTTTCAGTGAATATTTCATACATTAACCCATTTTATTTCACAAAAAAAATGGTCATAAGATCTAATACTGTTTTCAATATGCAAAATTGACGACCAGCATTTTTATTTTTAGTCATATAATTCTGAAAATTGTGTTTTTGTGTGCCAGGACTTACATATAAGTGTGTTCATGTAGTGTCATATGCAGTAGCTCTAAATAAGTATAACTCTAATATCCAAAGATAATAGAAAATATAACAGTGCATTCAAAGCTTATATGATCATATAGCAATACAATGAATGAAATAGAGCCAAACATGACATTATAAGAGGAGCACACACACAAATTTATCCATGAGATATTTAGCAGTATTAAAAACTTGTATATTGGTGATGCATGCATAGGTGTGGTCCTCTTTAGAAATGAAGTGGGGCTTGGGATGTATCTTGGTGGTAGAGAACATGCTTGCCATGAGCAAGACCCTACATTCAATCGGCAGCACCAAAAATAAATAAGTAATTTTAAAA
Source organism: Marmota flaviventris (assembly GCF_047511675.1). NCBI lineage: Eukaryota > Metazoa > Chordata > Mammalia > Rodentia > Sciuridae > Marmota > Marmota flaviventris. The sequence continues at coordinate 66,794,572 of NC_092508.1, forward strand.
AAATTAAAGCAAAGTAGTAATTATAAAAATCATGGCTATGGTTCCTCAAGAGGAAAAGAGGAGGAGTTGTTAAGGGCTTATAGAATAGGCATTCAATATAATGGGGAACCTAAAAACTATCAAGATAAATACTACTTGATGCAATATATATGAAATACAAATTAATGCAAAAATACATGATAAGATATCCCATTTTTAAAGTCAGATCAGTAGGGGGCTGGCAGTGTTCTTTCTTTTGACCTGTGTTGGTAAGTTGTTCTCATTTGCTTTCATTGGACTGTATGTCTACCTTCACAGCACTTTTCTGACTTGTATTTCAAAAAATTGCAAAAGGTAGTGAAAATGGACACAGGCTCTTCATTTCTTGTAATACTTGCTTTAGTTCCATGTTTTTGTCATGTAATGAAGATTTCTCCTAGTTTCTTTTAAATTCTGACATTTAAAATTATAACAACAATGATATTGCCAAATAAAATCTCCAGTGATTTTTGACAGTAGGTTTAGATCGCTCATCAGAAAGTTGGCTCTGTGCTTGCCTCTATTTTGGCACCCAAATGTTCAATTTAACTCCAGGTATCAACCTGCTTTATGGCTCTCTTTCTTACCTGAATAATTAACCTGTGAATGGTTGGTTCACATTAGAACAATTAGTTAGTTGATTGTTGTAGTGTAAATGGGATTGTTAACATGCCATGTTTTTTTTCACATTTTGGAGGGTTTTTCCACACCTTGTCTCCATTCAACCATGTAATCACAGAGATCAGTCCTGTTTTCATACAAAGCATTAATCTAGTTCAGTAGTTCACAAATTGGGTTTCATGTTGAGATTTATATATCAACTATAAAGTTATTTACAGAGAATAAGATTAATGTTGGCCTGTATTGACACAAGAACTTCTTTGGATGCTTTTTATACTGTAGGGTGCCTAATTGACTAAAAAGCAGGTCGTTATACTGTTACAAAGAGAATATAGCTTTGTAAAAATAAAGTTTGAAAATAAACTGATGAATAATGTTTTACCCTTGATAATAAATATTTCCTCAGATTGAAAATTTTAACTTTGGATAGGTAGAGGCCTGGGGTGGGGGCGGGGCGGTAAAAAACTGGGGAAGTCACCCAGAATCTGACTGGCATGTTTTGTTTATTTAACTGGCCTGTTTTTTGTTTGTTTCCTTGGTTTGATTTGAACAAAAGATTTCAGGTTGATAGCTCTCTCTACAGTAAGAAATACTTACTAAGTCCTACACTGTGCCAGGCGCTTGAAAAATTGATATAATATGGTAACCAAATAGATAAGATCTTTGCCTCCTAGAATTTATAGAATAGTTCTTTAAGGATGTTCTCTCATATTTAAAAGTTTAGTAAACAAAAATTTAAACATCAAAGCAAATGGCTCTTTTCTTTCACAAGTAACCACTCTTGATAGATTGCTAACCTTCCAGGCCACTTTTATAATATATAAACATATTTAGCTTACCAAAATGGAATATTTCATAAGACGATCTTTTTGAAGCTTCCCATCTTATTACATATAGATCTATCCTATTGTTTTTAAGCCTACATAATATTAACCTTTATGAGTATAACAGAACCTATTTGCTACTTATTGATAACCATTAAATTGGATTTATACATGGTGCTGCAGTGAGCATGTTTTACTTCTAAGAATTTAGCTCCATCAGTATGTCTTTTTAAGTACATGAGACAATTTTTTTTTTCTTACAAAGAACTATGAGGACTCTAATTTTGGCATGAATTACAAAAACTAATTCTACACATGGAGACTTTGGGGCCAAGGTTACACAGTAAAATGTCATTACTTGTCTGTTGTCTGTACTTGGAGAGGAATCCCATTTGAACACTGAAGAGGGTGCAGATGAGTTCCCTCCCCTGGCAGCAGCATTTCTTCTTCTCCACCCCCTCCTCCCCGCCCCAGGCAGGTAGTATCAACGACTCGGCTCCATCTTGGATTTTCAAGGCTGACAAGAAATTTCATTACTGAAAGTTACTTAATCTTTGTTTAGTAAAAGGAAGAAATGAAATACAAGGAAACCAAATCCAAACTAAATTTACAAATTTTCTTTTCCTTTTCACCAGCTTACTTTGTTGGTCGAATCTGCAGGCATTGTTACTTCAATTCTTGTCTTATGAGGAAATGATAGCATTTGGTTATGAAGCCAAATTAGCCAAATTATAGTCTAGATAAACTGGTTTTTAAAAACATTTTCATTTTATGTTCAAAATAGTTCCACTATTCAGGATCCACATGATTTTTTCCTTACATTCTTTTAAGTTGTAATTTTGAGCTATTTAGAAAATTCTTTAGTGTTTTTATTCACTAACAGTTTGCAAATAGACTTTCAAAAGAATTCCAAAACTTAGGAGTTTATTTACTAAAAAGAAATCCCAAAACCTCCACAATTGTTGTGGCATAAGAGTCATAGATTTGACCTTTCTTAGCCCTACAGATGAAAAAGTTCTTTTTAAAACCATTTATTGTTGTTTTTAATAAATAAGAGGTCACTGAGAATGAAACATCAAGATAATACATGTTATCAATATAAAAATTGTAAAATCATTCCTTTGTGAAATTTACTTTCCTTGGTTGCATTTTCCAAAGCACTCTTGGGGAGCCAGAATTAATCTAGCTAAAAATGCTCTTTAACAGCTTGGCCTGCAGTCTGTTTGTGCTCTTGTCCTTTATGTTGATTTGGTAATTTTATAAAGCCGAAGATGTGTTAATGGATTATTTAACTTGTTTGTTGTGGAAATAACAACTCTCTGGTTTTTCATTTCATGGTAGAGTGAACATTTATCCTTGGTTATTTGTAATTTATTGAAATAATAAATGCTGAATGTTAACACTTTCAATTAAAAAGAAGTTAAAATGTGCTAATTGTTGAAAATTTGACAGCTGTCCCATTTTAAATTGATGCGTGCAAAGTGTGTTTCTTCCTCTTAGGTTACTGTTCCACCAAATACGATATCTGTGAATGGGAGGTCGGGACTCAGCCATTCCATGTCCTCTGATGCCCAGGATGGCCATTAAGTGTGGCCCCGCCACAGTGAACTTCACTGCTTCCACTTCACAGACCAGCTTCCTACCAACGGAGAATGTTGGCAAATGTATATTCAGATGTACACTAATATATTACCTATTAAAGTGTAAGAATTTGTGCTCTGGCTTTTCATGCCAAAAGAAGAATTATTAGAATTTATAATTTATAATTATTGTTTTGGTCTTTTTTTTTTAAGAGCTAAATATGCTGCTTTAGAACTTTCAAACAAGGTTTAAATGACTTTCATTTTGTTTTTCAAATGAGAAATAAGCACCCTTTATTGATATCTCTTACTGACATTCTTTATTGCTTTTGTCTACTGAGACAAATATAAATTAAGATTTATAGACATATTTGTGTGACACATGAATAAGAAAACAGATCTGATATTTGCTGTGTCAGTGTTAGTTGAAATGGAAACATTTATAAGTTATATGAAAGACTATTTTTGTGCAGAAAGGATGATCTAGAAAACTAGTGGTATCAAATATATTCTGTTCAATTATTTTCATTTGAGGAATCACATTATGCAAGACATATGTATTTTATGTAATTACAAATCAGTGTCAAATTTAGAGGAAATATATTTTAAAATTTTATTAACCTGGAACACTTTTTGTTTTTGAATGTTTAGAGCTCAAGTTGCACAGGAGAATTTTAAATATTTTCTGTATATAATTTATCACACAAATTACATATTTTATGTGCCAGAGCCTTAAACATCTTCCTGTGAAAATGTTATATTGTGACACATTTAATATAGAAAGAGGAATAGGAGCTAGTTTATGTCCATATTGGAAAACTTCAGACTATTTGGAAGTTCCAAACATCCTGGTTTTAATTAAAATGGGTCATTATTTAGTTCAGATGCTAATATTCTAAATAATAATATATATTTACATGAATACTAAAATGGTAAAGCAAAACAGAGCCTGGGGAATAGAGCCTATTGGTGTCTTTTCCCTGCTTGAAGAATTGCTCATTCTAAAAGCTTTGTTCAAACAAGCTGACATTTTGTTGGTTTTCACAAAAGCTGTTGGGATATATGACTCTTTAAAATGTATTGATTTTTTTTCCTATTTAATAAAAGCAGGTTATATATTGGGGGTGCCTTTTGTTAAAAATGTAATTTGTGCCAATCAGCATATTTATGTGCCTCACCTGATGAAACACATCTCTGTTGGCCAATAAACAAACAATTACTATATGGTCTACCATTTATTGGGGCTCCTGAGTACACATTTAAGCCCTGACATTCTTACTGTAAAACCGGGGACTGAGCACATAAAATGCTTAGCATCACTCCTGATAAATGAGTTAATTTTTGAAAAATTGTGTTTAATTGGTTATTTGCTTGGGGAAAAAATTGGATCCCTACTTCAAATAATCATATGTTTGAGTTAAAGATTTATCTTTTAAAAGTCATATTTTAAAACTTAAAAAGAACATATTCACTTGACCTGAGCATGTGAAGAAAAATATTGAGATAAAATGAAAAGGTATAGCCATTAAAGAAAGACACGAGGGGCAGGGGATGTGGCTCAAATGGTAGCGCGCTCACCTGGCATGCTTGAGGCACTGGGTTCGATTCTCAGCACCACATAAAAAGTCAAAAAGCCAAAAGATATTTTCAAAATAAAGGGTTATTTTATGAAACAAAAATGCAGAGAAAATCTAAAAGGCTGATAAACCAATACAAAAAATATTCTTCATTGATGTTGGAGAAATAGTAACTAAAAGGCAAGTTACTACATCAAATTAGCAAAAAAAAAAAAAATGCAAGTTTCAAAATATCAAGTGTTAACTACATGAAGCAGTGGGAACTCTTACTGTTGGTGGAGAGACACTGGCACAATAATCAGTTTACTGTATCTAGTAAACTAAGTTCCCTTGTCACCTCAGAAAAGTGCTTGTGAGTGTGTGTAAGGACACATCTGCAAAAACACTCATGGCAGCCTGTATACAACAGAAGGTGATCCTAATGAGTGTTCAACACTGGGAACACTCACATGAGAGGCTTCTGTGCAACAGTCAGAGCGAACAAGCTAGAGTCATGGATCTGCAAAGATGGTTAAAAGTAACTGAGAAAAGGTGTGTTTTATGATACCAATTATATAAAGCATAAAATATGCTAAATGATATTGTGGCTGTGTAGATAGAAAAAAATAAAATATGCACACATTTATTTGCTAGTGGTTACTTTAGGAACCAACAAAGGAAGATGAAGTTGAGATTTACAGGAGGTATCAATTGTATTTTATTTTATAAACTGTGAAAACAAGTGTTTCAACTTTAGGTTTTATATATTCTGGAAGCAGTTAATGTTTTAAAGGTCACGTGGGACTTGGGAGGATATGAGTCATTAATACACACATGATCTAAAAAGTTTCCCTGTCTACACCATTTTAGAAGATGTTACCATCTCATTTGAGAAGTTTGAGAACAGTTTTCACCTATCATTTCCTTATGTCACAGTAAAAGTGAGAAACGGGAATGGTCCAGAATCAAACTTTTGAGTTTCATATTTAATTTTTGGCATCTAGACATTGTTTTTTGCCTTTCCTCCCTCAATGAGATTATTTAGAATAGTTTAAAATTACAGTTTATATTTTATATGTAATAAAGTATGAAACACCCCCCCCTTTTTTTTTTGTCCCCAGCATCTCACATCCCTCTCTGATGATTATGGCTGTTAATATTTTGATATGAATCCCTAGATAGATGCATTTATATCCAATATATGTCCACAGGTTTGTTTGGGACAAACATTTGCATTTGTGTGTTTTCTTGACATAGAGTCATGTACTGATATTCTAGCAACTTGCCTTTTATTCCAACAAGGTTCTGAAAGATTTTGCACCCACAGATCTGTCATATTTTAGTTAGCAATTCTCCTGTTATTTTTCTTACAGCACTACACAGTACTTGCTGAAGTCAAGATCTTGAGTTTAAATCTCTGGTCTGCCACTTGTAAATCCTGGGATTCTTGGGCAAATTATTTTCTCTGCAAAATTGAGTTAACATACCTATGTTATAGGGGTGGTTGCAAGAAATTGTTTCACATGCAATTCCCTTTTAAAATGTACTTATTTTTAATACTGTTAGTGAACAGGAATTGTTCTGAGGAGTGATCTTCCCTCACATTTCACCTAAGGTGTACTGCTAGATCAGGCCTGGGCCACCAGGCATTGGCAGGAGAAGCCTCGCTCTGCTCCTCAATCCAAGTCCCCAAAATGAGACCAGTCTTTTTCCTGAGTCTTAAAGTTGATTGTATCTGAAACTAAGAGTCCTAACTCATAAAATTGTCTAATGCCAGTTCATTTTCTACCCACAATTGGTAGGATAAATAGACCTAAGAACCAAACCCATCTTTTTACCATTAATTTCAATAAAAGGGAACTTACAAGTAGAGGACACAATGAAGATCCATAGTTAAAATGGTTTCTTCGAGATTATCTTTGGTGTAAAAGTTACTCATTTATTTAGGGTTTTAGAGTTTACACAGGATTTTTATTCAATCCACATTTGGAACAAAAAAATTGCCCAAAGATATTGTGGGTTTAAAAAGACTACACAACCAGGCAAGTCTCAGAATCCCACGTCTGATTTCCAGTTTGCTCTTTCTAATGACTAAACTTAGCAAATGATGGTGAAGAAAATGGTGCTAGATTTCAAAGGACACCAAAACAGTAACCTGCTTGTTCTGGATCTTCAATCTTCCTTTTCTCTCAGTGCTACCAACTCTTCTGCAAATCTCCATCCTTAATATCACAGACTCTTCATTTGGATGTATTTTGCTTAATGCAAGAAAAAGTGCCACCATGCACTCACTCAAAGGAATTTTTCTGATAGCATTTTAGGAATTGTAGAACATTTTGCTAATTTTTATAGGAATGTTGGTATTGCTACTGCACAAACTAGAAAAATTCTTTTTAAAATCCAGTACATAGAGAAGAAAAGGTACTCCATGTGCAAACAAATTTACAAAACAAGCAATTACACCCCAATTTATACTTACATTCCTGCATACCCCTTGTGATAGATTAAGTGATATGCCAAATTCTCTCTTATTCATCCATCCACACACTTTGCCCTGGGACTTTGCATTTCTCTCTTTAAAGAGGTAATGCTTATTTCCTCCCACATAGAGAAGCTGGTTTTAGAATGAGATGAAAATGACACTGTACAGATTCTGAGATTAGGTCTCAACGGTTTGCATGTTTCTGCTTGTTTTCAACATACATGAAATGTTGCACTGAGAAAGACATCTCTGGGGTAGTTGAGTGGTTCAACAGGAAGCAGGACTCACAACTGAAGCCAACCTAGGTCATTCAGTAGCCAAACCCCCATATAGGAGCCAGACCATCCAAGATCAACTTAGCCACAGGCCCACACCCTTCCTACAACACTGAGATTTCATCATTGGTTGGTATAGAGCATTAATGTGGCAATAGGTACAGTATTCCCTGTTAAACACACAACCCTAATCAAAAAATGCCTTCAACCTATTCAACTTCACATACCCTGTCTCCCCTAGAATCCCCAGAGTACTTACTAAATCTAACACAAATACACCACAGACACTCATGTCTAGCTTCCAGCAAGTTAAAAGTAATCCTAAATATTCTTATTTGTGGTACAGAAATATTTTCTTTCTCTTTATCCTACTTTTTCATTTTGCCTTCAGACCTGGAAACTTGAGATCCCCAAAGTTATCTACAGCCTCCTCAGAAGATTTTGACTTGTCTATTTCATAAGGTTGCCAGATAAAATACAAGATGCCTAGTTAATTTGAATTTCAGATAATCAATGAATTATTCATTAGTATAAGTATGCCCTGTGCAATACTTGGGATACATTTATATTAAAAATTGTTTATCTGAAATTCAATTTTAACTGGACATGCTATATTTTACTTTGCTAAATCCGGCAACACTACTATGTCATTGAAAATCTGGAAAGAATAAAAGGAAGCAAGAAGTAGCATCTGTCACATAAGAGAGCAAGCCTAGGCCCAGCTGTGTCAAACTGAGAGGTGGCATTATGCAGAAGAGTGGCCAAATCTTTGTGCTCTCTGATAGTTCACCATCAGAGCAATCCAATACAATGTTCACTGAGAGTTCAGAGAAGAAACTCTTGGTGAATTCCCTTGGTGGTTTTCATATACCTTCAAGCCTTCACAAAATCATATTCATAAATTCTATTGATGTCCTCATTAACCTCAGCATTATCATGGTAATTATAAAAGTTGCTAAATCTAGGTGGTGGGTACATGATTTTTAACTCTTCATGTTTGATATTATTCATAATAAAGCCAATAAATTATTGAGCCACTTTTTAGTGTAAACTACACTATTCAAGTGAATGGTAGCAGATTTAATTTGTGTCCATTTGTTTCTCTTCCACCAACTAAGAATGTTATTCAAATCAGTATGGATGATGTGAAACAAGTAACAATTTGGCAAAAGCATCTCAAAGTGAAGAGTGTTTATTGAAGGGTATTATGGTTCCATCTTCAAAACACACTCTCCTAGATCTACCTATCATAGCATCATTTTTAAGCTGGGCGGAGAAGTAAAAAAAAAAAAAAATTCAAGTACGACCTATGCACCCTTTACTCTGTATGTGACCATTTAGTTAAGTTTTATCATCCATCTGAGGCAAGAGACTTACAGTAGCTAAGTAACTCACTCAGGGTGGTGCTAGGTTTAAAGACATATCTGATACTATGGCCCCAAATTCTGCTGCCTTGTTCCAGGTATCGAGTGTGTTCTTGAACAGTTAGTCTTCAAACTATTTTCCTTCTGTGCAATGAGTATATCTTACAGAGTATATTCCTAATCTTTTCAACCTAATCTCAGTTGCCTAACCTGGGAAAGATCATAATGTAGTGACTATGATTTGAATGTTCCCTCTGATGCTCATGTTGAAATATAATTGCCATTGAAACAGTATTAAAAGGTGGGAACTTTGGTGATTCTATCATAGGGCTCCACTCTCATGAATGGCTTAATGCCATTATCAAGAGTGAGTCCCCATTAAAAGGGTTAGTTTGACCCCCTTTCTTTCTCATATGTTTGCTTGATCTTCTGCATTCCCACAAAGGAATGACAAAGGATGAAGGCCCTCTCCAAATTCCAGTGTCATGCTATTGAAATTCTCAATCTCCAGAACCATGAACCATAAAAACTTCTATTTATAAATTGACCAGCCTGTGCTATCTGCTATAAATGGACTAGGACACCAGTATTTCTCAGATCATTCTGCAATTTTTAAACATGATGGATGCTGGAAATTTATACCACATATCATGCCAAATCCTCAATATTAGTTCAGCATCTCATAAAGTTTTACCAGGTAGTTTAAAGTAGTATGGCCATGCTCTCAAAGAGTTAAGAATCAGGAAAAGGATGTAGAAATATGGAGTAATACAATTTGATAGTTCCAAAGGAATAGCTGGTAAATGTGAGGGGTTGCAAAGACTTTTATGATGTAAGGGAAAAGAGTGAGCAGGACTTCCAAGGATGAGTTGGTAATGTGAATATAAGAGGTGAAGTATTTAAGTTGAAATATTAGCAAAGAGACTCTGAGGGAGGTATGCATATAGTGAGTTCTGTTAACAGAGCACACATTACTCTGGAATGGCAATTAGCTTGTTTATTTGATAAACATACACTGCTATGGTTTAGATATGAGGTGTCCCTCCAAATCACATGTGTGAAATAATGCAAGAGAGCTTAAAGAAAAATAATTGGGTTATGAAGAGCCTTTACCTAATCCCTGATAGGGATTAACTGGGTGGTGAATGTAGGCAGACAGGGTATGGGTGGTCACAAGAGATGTGTCTTCAAGGTTATATTTTGAGAGTTTAGTTTAGTCTCTCTCTGATTTCCTGTACTGCTTTCCTCTACCATGCCCTTTCACCCTGATATTCTGCCTCATCTGGGGCCCAGAGCAATGGAGTCAGCCATCTATGGACTGAGATCTCTTAAACCATGAGCCCCCAAACAAACTTTTCTTCCTCTAAAATTGTTCCCCAAACAAAATTTTCTTCCTCTAAAATTGTTCTTGTCAGGTCTTTTGGTCACAGCAGTGAAAAAGTTTACTAAAACATACACTGAACATTTTCTATCTGCCAGGCAGTATGCTGGGTGATAAGAAAACAAAGATGACTAAGACATAATTCTCGTCCTCCAAGAATTATGGGTTGGTGATAATTCATGAAATGAGGTCATAAAAGTATACTAGAAATGTAAGCTGTCCATTTTCCCATTAGTTTTTTTTTTTTTTTTTTTTTTTTTGAAAGATCTTCATATTTTCTTGATACTACCCTGTTATTTCTTACATTGAAGACAGAGGCACTTAACCACTGAGCCACATCCCCAGCCCTTTTTTAGTTTTTATTTTGAGACAGGGTTTCACTAAGTTGCTTATGGCCTTGTTAATTGTTTCCTGTTCTTTAAGTGAAAAAGTCTTATTAAAGTCATTGAACACATCAGTGTAGTCTTTCATGGTTAAGATTTTTTGTATCATATTTAAGAAACCCTTCTTTACTCTGAGGTCAGAAGGGGTATTCATGGATATTTTATTCTCACTATTCTAAGATTTTGTTTCTCAAATTCAAGGTCTTAAATCATCTGAAGAGTTTTTTTTTTTTTTTTTTTTTTTTTTTTTTTTTGGTATGGTGTGAAATAGCCATATGCTTTCCTTTTTACTTATAGATGAATAGTCATTCTTTTCAGCTTGTTATGTAGACATCTGTGCCTTTCCTCAGTGACCTGGCTCATTATCTCCATAATTTTTATATAAATCCCTACATGTGTAAGTTTGTTTGGGGGGCTATTTTTTTCTAGTTCTTTGGTCAAGATATTATTATAGCCTTATAATAAACCTTTATATCTTAAAAGAAAGTCACTCCTTTTCGTTCTCCTTCAGAAATAGCTTGGCTATTTGCTCTTCCATATAAGTTTTAGAATAAACTTAAGTTCTATAATGTGTGACTGGGATCTTTGTTAATGTGTCTGTTTAGTAAACATGAAGAATAGCTTTACCCTTTAATTGAAGGGATGCAAAGGAAGACCACAGGAGGTACCATTTGCAGCTATTGTCAGAATTTACAAGTCTAATGATGCCAAATATGGACGTGGATGTGGATCAGTTTAATCTCTTGTACACTGCTGGTGGAAGTATAAATTGGTACAAACACTTTGGAAAACAAGATGGAATTGTATAATATATAAATTTTGCACATACCCATTTACCTCTCTGGATCTAGTCTGAACCTTCTTCATCCCGTTTTATGTTCTTGGAAGCTGAGCTTTATAGCCTCCAAAAGTGGGTAATCTTGAGTCCTGGCTTCCAGCTTGGTTCAGCCAATGAGAGACCCTGGAAAGACGTGAGAGAGAAAGGTAGAAAGTCAGGTCAGGGTTCTTAGTGAGATCATCTCCTTTTTTTCAACCAGCTGTTACCTCTGTTCTACTGATAGCGAGAGCTCTGTTCAGTAATCCTCTCCTATAGCTACAGCTACTCACTTGAGATTCCTTGTATAAACTCCTTCCCTTTGCTTCCTCGAGCTAGGAATAGTTTTGTTTCCTTGCTCTTGCTATTCCTTGCATGCTTAATTGTCTCATAATAGTTCTTTCATTAAACTTTTACCCATTCCACAACTTGATCTTGCTCCTACCAGGACCATTGTTGGTACAAATTAAAACTGAACAGTTTCACACAATGCCTATATTCAAGAGAAACCACAGCAAGTGTGTTCTCCAGGAGACATGTTCATGAAGGTTTGCAGTAGACATCAGACACTTTGGTAATAGCAAAATAATAATAGTAATAATACAGGAGAAATAAAAAAAAATCAAGTATCAATTGTCAAGTAAATGGATATTTGGATATTGTGGTATATTTGCTAAACGTGACACTATATGAAAACTAATCATCTATATCCACATGCAAAAACAGATGAGTTTTAGTGATCAAATGTCCAGGAAAACATTTTAAAGCAAGCCACAAAGGGCAAAGTGTAGTACAATAAACTTTTGTGAAGTTAAATGGCCTATTTACATGTACATAAACATGCTAAATATTTTTTTTTAAGTGATGCATGGTAAAAACCCATTTCAAGGACAGTGGTTACCAATGAGAGAGAAGAAGGGGAATTGATTTAGGATACACAAGAACATAGGTAAGTTATTGGTGATGTGTTATTATTCTGTTACATGAATTTGTAGATTCAGGGATATTCATTATGATATAAATTAAATAAAAACAAATGCATAATTAACTACTACAGTTAAAAATGAAACAGATTGAGAAAGTCTAGAATTCCAGGCTAAGAATTTAAAATTCACCCACTAGTCCTCTGAAGTTTGTGAGCAAAAAGGTAACAATGATGTATTGAAGTTATTCACTAGAATTGGATAAAAGCAGATATTCAGAAGCAGCCTTTGCCAGACTCCAAGTGTGAATAGATGAGGTTCTGGCCCTAAGGTTATGACAGTGGTATTTTAAGAGAAAGACAAGGAAGGAGTAGCAGAGTTAAGAATTCATAGTATTCTTGGTATGAAAACAGAAGGTAAAATCAAAGAGATGACTAAAATACAAGGCCAGAGTTAATAAAGAACAGATTTCCATCTCAGAATTTCTTAAACCAGCATTGTAAATATAGTATATTAAGAAGATATGAAGGATTTTGAATATTCAATACCACCTCTATAGTGGCTAAATTTATGTTAAACAATATGGAATGCTTCCACTTCTTGGCCTCTCGCTAGAGCTAATGACATGTTCTTAAATACAAGACCAAAGCTGTGACAACCAAATAATGGATTTTAGCTACATCTAAAAAATAAATTTTATGCATTATATCTAATAAACATTATTATTTAAGTTTTTTTTTTTTTTGTGTGTGTGTGTGGAAGGAGTACCATTAATCAATATAAAGGGATGTAGCTCATGGTAGAGCCCTGGCTTAGTGTGCATGAGGCCATGGGTTTGATCCCCAGCACTACAAAAAACAAAATAAAAATAAATCCCAGCTGAAAATATTGCAGAAACTCTATTCTAAATTAAATTATAGTATAAACCATCACTGCTTGAATATAAACATTTTTCATTTCAGAATATACTTCTATCGCCAACATTTCTCTCTTAAATATTTAAATGGTATCCTATTTCCTATATTCAATAAAAATAACCAATCTTATTAGTGAATCCAATCCTGTGGGTTGAGTTGTTAATCCCAGCACTCTATTTATACAATTATTTTTCAAATTTATTTCCTATTTTTATCTTGTCCTTCAACTGCATATAGTTCAGGGTTGCCTATTTTTAGTGCACTCAAGTACCAAATGGTGGAAATGCTTTAATACTTGACTATAGAACCACAAGAGTGCTGGATTGCACCTTGCCTGGCTGCAGGCAGTGTCCTCCAACTCCAGGAGGGACTCCCAAGTTTCCTATTCATCTATCCTAAAGGACATACATTAAGCAAGAAGTAAAAAAAAGCAACACAATATTTTTATTATTCTGTATTTAAAGAGACCTCCAAAACCTTATCCAAAAATAAGAAGACATTTAATACAAGTACCAAAGGCAAAGTACATCATTTTTAGTAACCCTGGAACTTTTGGTTCCCTCTTTGTCCAGTCTTGATTTGAGGAATCTTAAAATCATTTTGTTTTATTTTCTTTTTTAAAAAAGAGAAATGACTTCTTGAAGATTCTTTGACAGCTTTCTTTTATATCCTTGTCTAGATGAGCTGTCTGCAGAACAAGCCTACATTCATTTAAATATGAATTAAAAATCTGTGCTTCCAACATCTTTGATATCTGAGTTTGGGCCAAAATACCAAGTGTATTTAGGAGTACAGGCAAACCACAGAGATATAGCAGGTTCAGTCCACTGCAATAAAGCGAATGTTGTAATAAAGCAAGTCACGAAATGTTTGGTTTCCCAGTGCATATAAAAGTTATGTTTATATTGGGTCTGTTAAGTATGCAATAACATTATGTCTTTAAAACATAATGCATGTCTTAATTAAAAATGCTTTATTACAAAAAATACTATCATATAAACTGCTGGGAAAAAGGCACCAATAAACAGGTTTACATAAATTGGTCAATTTGTTTTTTTTAAAAAAAGAGTATTATCTTCAGAGCACAATAAAGCAAAGTGCAATACAAGTTTTGCCTATGTCTGCTTAGTATTTTGCAGATAGTCCAAATTAGCTCAGTTCTAGAAGACTAAGAAGGTTTAGAAAAAGAATGAATGTGTGAGTTCTGATGTGCTGTTGTAGAGTGAGATAACAGTGGCTGAGTAGATGGTATGTAGGTTTCCTCCTTCCTACTCATCAGTCTGTCAATGCCATCTGTTGCATAATGTGAAGAACAACTGAACCCATCTTCAACAAACACTGGCAGTTGGTCTTTTCATTTCTTCCCAGAAGTACTCATTATCCAGACAAAGGTCCCCGGAGCATCCCAGAGATTTGTGCCTTAAGGAATGTAGCAAAATGAAATTAGGATTGTTTCTTGAAACTTTTAAGTGGTCACGGGAAAATGAGAAGACAAACAGAAGAATAAATTGTTCCAAGAGAATGTCTGCCCAACATAATGTTCCTGATATAAAATTTCACTTTTTATTCACTTGAAAGTGTGTGATTTGTTATAGAAACATGGAAGATTTCAAGACTCACCAGGATGTGGAGAAGTGAAGTGCAGTGCAGCTTCCCTTGGTTGCAATAGCAGAAGAAAATTACATGTGAACATTGAGAGTGATGTTAGATCTGAGCTGTATTGTTTATACTGTGCTTAACTTAGCATTCAACATAGTTTAAAATTTGTTTATATAGGTATTTATTTAAAGACTACTTTCCCATTAACCTTCATTTTCCAGGGGAGTAGAAACCTGTCTTATTTATCCTCCAACTCTTATCCATAATATGTGATAATAACAATGAGTGGTTTTTTCCCCTTACCATATGCTCTTCTAAAGGGTTTATTGAAGTTAATAATTTAATATATAATAAAAATAGGTTTCATTATTACTTCCATGTTACAAATGAGGAAACAGAAACACGTGACCCAAGACCACTTAATTAGGAAACAGAAAACCAGAACACACAACTGGGCACTTTGGCTCTGCCTGCCATTGGAGTCACACAATAAATGTTTGTTGAAAGATTGCATGAGTGAGACAGGAGGTTATAATTTTTGTAAGATTATAATTTTGCTAAATGAGAAATAGATTTTAATTTTCTCCTGCATTCTCATTAGAAATACTGACCCAACTTCCTACAAATATTGTAAGAAAATAGGGGTAGCCAATTAGTATTCATAGAATAATAGTATGACAATGGCCTAGCTTCAATCTTAACATAATTATTGTAGAACTCCCTTAAATTTTAAATAAACATTAGGGAATTTGGGTTACTTAGATTTAATTTGTTCACAGTTGTAAAGATTTCCTTTAAAATATAGTTAGTCTTCCATAAATACATACAAATAGATTAAAAAGCACAAACTCTTCTATAATACTTGTAAAAGTAGCTTACAAAATGAGAAATTCCTAACTATGAGTTTATTAATCAATTTTTAAAACATTCATTAGTTGCTCACTGTGTAAAGTAGTAGGCTTCCAACCAATCCTGACCTTTCTTTCAGGCCCTCATTGTTATTTCTATGAGGGCAAATAACTCTGCCAATAGTCTCTGAATTTGTATTCATTATGTATTTTTTAGCTTGGCTTGATTATTACTTGTTTCCATTCTAATAGATTTCCACAAGGGAACAGGCCAATTTTGCTATTTCATTAATAATAAAACTCTTATATGGATCATAAGAAATAACAGATATTAGTTACCAGTACTTTATAAATATGTTTGCTTGTTTCAAAATTATATTTCATGATAAAAATTCAGTAGTATTTATTTAGGATATTTCATAGCTAGTATCTGATCCCTTCAGCAATGTGTACGATCTGGCCTAACACATGGTATAGGGGGGATGGGCTGCATTCTGGATTAAGACACCAGAGATCTGGGTGCTAATTGTGGTAATGCCATCAACTTGCCAGGAGACTATATCCAAATCATTAACTTTGCAGATCCTCAAGTCCTTCATTTGTAATACTAACATTCTTTTAAAAGACCCTTATCTTTTCCAGAAAACATATTTAAATGAATCATTACATGAGTACTGTAAATTTAATAGTGACTTTTTTTTTTTTTAAGTAGCCATTTGGGAGGAGGGGTACCCTGCCCTTTCTCCAAATCTGGATTCCATTTAAGTGCTACTGTCTCTCTATGAAGAAGTGACTTGTGTAAATGATCTCATTCGGGAGGCACCGAGGGGACAGAAACTTGTCATTGCCAAGTAAGTCACATTTAAATTCCCTCAAGCCTTGAGAAATAATGTGAGGGAAAGTGCGAAAATAGCACAGTCATTCCTTTGGACGAAGTCAACTTCTAGGCCCCCTGAGAATACCGCAGCTGTGTGTTCATCTATATGCAAAGAGAAATAATAAGAATCCTCTGTATTTGGACACTTTTCAATATACCAGTGCATTCGTCTATGGATACATTTTATGCTAAGACTTCTGGTAAAGAAACCATGCACACTGCCTCATGCACCGCAATAAACACATATTGAAGATGTTTTTTCTCCTGCAACCCAGAAAATTGCAAGAGCACACAGCCACACTGAAACCAACCAGAATGAAACTAGAGGCAGCTGTATCTGATTGAAAGCGTGGTGAGAATTGAGATTGACAGAGTTGCAGGGCTAGGAGGTTAATGAGTCCATAGTCCTGCCTCCAGGCAGAACTGTCCTAAACCATTCCAGGCAAATGATGGCTCAGCCTCTTGGAAAATAAAAAAAATCTTTACAACACATTCCATTGTCTAAATGTCCTTATCCTCATAAAGTTCTGAAAGCAATATATGTCCACATTCTCCTACATTTAATCTCCATGTTGACAGACATATAAAATAATAAATTGACAGAAGCATCAAAAATGATGAGCTTTAGAGATGGGTCACAGAACTGGTTATCATTACTTTTCCTAAGACCTCCGAGGAGAGAATAATTAACAAGTAACCCATGGAATGTGATTCTAGTTATAGCTATATTTTGAGTTTAACAATTCGTTTGTAGATGAGATTTATTTTTTCTGAGTCACTAAATGAAATGTCAACTTTCACAGCACAGGGGGGACAGTAGGTTTAGCAAACACTATTTTTTTAAACTTTTAAAAAATACTTATTTTTTAGTTGTAGTTGGACACACTACATTTATTTTATTTATTTTTATGTGGTGCTGAGGATCAGACCCAGGGCCTTGCATGTGCTAGGCAAGCACTCTACCGCTGAGCCACAACCCCAGCCCTCGCAAACACTATTTTAATCTGAAGCACGTAATCAAAGAACGAGTTTTTACATAAAAACAGCAAAGAAAGTGTAGAACTGATGTGCAAATAGACCTGTACTCCCTTATTTACTATTTTTTGTTATATATATTCAATTTATGGATATTTCTTACATATAATTATTGTAGTAATAGATTACTAACTGACTTTTTCTTCTGGAAACTGGGAGTGACAAACCTATTGGCAGCTTTTTTAAAGAAAAGAGCTCTGGGTTCCAGCGTTCCAGTCCCTGTTCTGCTACTTTCCCTCTGTGCAGTTTCCAGGACACTGTTTTATTCTGGGCTTCATTGTCCTCATCTTTGAGGTGGGATGGATAGTACCTATTTTGCACTGGCCTTGGAGGATGAAAAGAATAATACTAGAATCATATTTGACCTAGCAAGCCCTAGGGTAAATGTTAGTTGACCATAAATCTAATCTGTCACACATTGCCTTTCTTTCTTCTCTTTTCCTTGCAAATTCTGAGAAGAGATTGAGAGTGAGGGACAAACCTGCCTCCTCTGAGGCAGGAGGTTGGATTTCTGCTTCCACTTGGCCTCTGTTGCCTGTCACCATGCAAACACATTGGGTGGGGGCTGTCTCCTCAGCAACATGAAGGGCCAGCGCAAGGAGCCCTTCAAATGTCAACATAAAATTAATGTTGGATTACAGTTAATTTTTTTAAAAAAATCTGTGCATATTACATTTTCACTAACAAAAAGTAGAATTCTGGTTCTAATATCGTATTCCTTTTTAGGAGGCTATAGTAGAACTGCCTGTGAAATGGATTCAAAGACTATTATTGACTGTGAATTATAAATGCTATAATCTTTATTTGAAATTATTTAAATAATTTCTCATTATCAAAGAAATATGCTTTAAGCAGATAAATGTATAGATATTTTAAAACATCACTCCTAATTTTGTGATCTAGAGACAATCATTAATAACACTGAGATACATTTTCTCTCTTTTTCTGCACATATTCTGACAATCAGGACTGCTTTCAAGTTCAAGTTCTGTCACTTAGTACTTGGTCTTTGGCAGATTACTTAATTTCTCTAACCATCTGTCACTGCACCTGAAGACTTATTCCAACTTCATAAGGTTATAATGAGGACTAGTGAGATAATGCATAAAAACAGTACCATGTGCCATACATACGTTGATAAAGAGCTGTTATTATTATTTTTATTTTCTGTATTATATTTTAAATGGAAAAACAGTAATTCAAGGAGGGGAAATGAAGGTCACCAGCAAGATAGTGTGACTGGGTTTTTAGAACATGTGTAGTACAGAAAGTCAGATTTCTTATATAATAACAACAAAATGGACAATTTATTTAATGCTTTATTATGTGGCCCTACATACCTCAACTTAATCCTTACAATAGACCTATGAAACACATACTACTATTTGTATTATTATTCCCATTCTACAGATGAATAAACCAAGTCAAAGCCAGCTTAAGTAATAGGCAAAATATCACAGTTTAGTGGCAAAACTGAGGTTTAAATACAATCTAACTCATCCCCAAATCCATTTGTAAATAGATTTAGAAGATGGTAATATTTACCAGGAATATGTGTCAACATTACAGTCAAAATCAAGCATTCTAAAAAAGCACATGTTTTGCAATTAGTAAGAGAAGGACCAGATAGAGAAATACCAGGAAAATAAATCAGTAGATAGCCTATCTTTTTAGATAGAATGAACTGGGAGGTCTCAAATTGGCCTTTTATGCCCACCCAGTAAAGTTATAGGTCTCTCATCTGGTCCATTTCCTCTGAAATTCGTAGGTAGCTAGAAATGGTTGGGCAGCAAACAGTGTTCTTGGAAAAATATATTTGTATTACTCTTGGAAACAGACTGTGTTGTAAGAAAGTCTTTGGCATGAAACAAGGCTGAGTATACACACTTGTCTTTCAGATGGCATGGGGCTGAAAACACACATGGACAAGCCCAAACCTTGAAGTTTCCCTTTTCTTTTGAATTGAATTCCAGAAAGTTTTTCATGAGACTTTATGGTGTTCATGTTTTTCCTTACTTACTCCTGCATAATATTTCATTGAATGGATGTCATAATGTCTGTAGACAAAAATCTTGAAAACAAGATTCTTCAGTCACTCCAGATGAAGTTAAAAGTCCCATGTAACCTGAGTTCATCTACTTAGTGAGGAAACAGGATGGACAAACGATAGAGCAAAATTACTGTCAACTTTGGGGAAAAACTGCTATGTTCAGATACTGCTGAGGAAAGTGTAAATTGGTGCATTCCTTTTAGAAAACAATTTGGCAACATTTGCAAAGAACTATAAATGTTCATACTGTTTGGCACAGTTCTCCCATTCCTGGGAATTTATCCTAAGGCAATAATTAAAAAGAAAAAAAAATATAAATGCAGAGAGAATTCAAATGTAATGTTAAGTATAAATGAAACCTAAGGAGCAAAGTGATTGTTTAACAAGAGACAAAATAAATAAACATCCCTGCAATATTTTACTCTCTCAAATAATTATAAACACGAACTGCCTAAAAATAGAGAAAAATTAAAAAGCAGAGTACCAGATAATCTCTCCGTATACTTTGATTATCCCATCTAACGTGAGCAAACTGAAAGGGATTGAATCCATGGAAGTAACGGTGTTAAAATAGAAATACAAACTGTGCAATTTTTCTTCTTGAATTTCTTTGTTGCTTGAGGAATGCAAAAGAATTTATAAGCACAATAAATAAATGGATAGATAAATGGACAAAGAGGTTTCTTTGTTATTGGAAAAGCAAGCAAATTTTTTCCCACTTCTAGTACCCCAAACCAACTAACCAAACACATCACAAACTAAAGGATTTTGCCCGTGAGCTGGCCTCCCTAGGGAGGAAAGAGATCGGGAACACTTCAGGAGCAGGATCTTCAATTTACAGTCAGATTTCACTTCAAACCTAGATTAAATCATGATTTTTTTTTTTTTTTTTTAACTACAGCAATCAGGGATCTTGGTCCTTTTCTTTCTGTACTACCAACAGCTCCCTCACCATCAGCATGGTCTTATAGCTGAGTTGTGTTTCTATTTATCAACCATGTTGGAGTACACTAGGTAGCTAGGACTTTGTCTGGTTTGATTTTTACTCTCACTTATTGTTTATCGTTCTAATTTATTTATTTAAAAAAGAAAGAAAAGGTAAAATGGTCAGTCAAGATAGCAGTTAAAGGAAGGCCCTTGAGCGCCATGCTGATGGTTGGGAAAGCTGTTTCCCTACAATACTGGGATGAAAGGATGGTTCTATAATATTATTTGGTGGCTCTTTAAAAAGCACACTATTAAAAGTGTAAATATACTAAATGTAGAGAAAAGTTGTTTATTGGTTCCATGTTATAGGACTCCCCTATAAGTTTTCTTTAAAAGGAGCCATTTATGATTCCTCTATCAGTGCATTTATAACATGATTCCATATGCAAAATTTCTCTGTCCACAGTTTCTCAGTAACAAACCTATTGCATAAACGACAATCTACTTGTAATCTTCTTATACTTACTAAGCAAGGCTGAATAGCCTCAAGGTCATTCAGACTAGTTTTTGGCTTCTATGTGAAGACAGCCCCAAGCTATTTAAGGAATATCTGGCTGCTGGAGAGCTTGGAGCCAAATTTGCAGCTCATCACCAGCAAGTGTGTGTTTTAAGATGCCTACTTCACTCCTGGCTCCTTCAAACTCTTCTATTCTTAATTTTTCCTTTATTTCTTTTAAATGTACTTATTAACATAAAAGTCTTCACCTTTATGTATTCAAAAAACTCTCAAAAATCTGCCATACATTGCTTTTGGTACAATTGGGATATAAATAAATAGGGACTAAATAATTTGTGAGGGAAGGGGAGGGGAGGGGAGGGGGGATAGTAGAGGATAGGAAAGGCAGCAGAACACAACAGATACTAGTATGGCAATATGTAAATCAATGGATGTGTAACTGATGTGATTCTGCAATCTGTATATGGGGTAAAAATGGGAGTTCATAACCCACTTGAATCAAAGTGTGAAATATGATATGTCAAGAACTATGTAATGTTTTGAACAACCAACAATAAAAAATTAAAAAAAAAATTGTGTGGGTATCAGGAAGCCCAAAAGAACAAGATTATGAAGTATCTATTGTCTTTACTTATTTTTTATGTTAGAAAAAAAACTGAATAGCCATCTTAACAGCCAATAAATTCATGCATTGATAAATGTAAAGAGATAAAATGGGGAAATGATTTAGTCCAAACAGATGGTTTTATTTGAAGTAATCCTAAAGGTACTTATTTATAAATTAAATTCCAAACAGTGCATTAATTCACAATAAATAGATATGACATTTTGAAAACTCTATTTCGTTCTTTAAAGTGGTCCATTGATGTTAATTTACAATTTGATTCATATGAAAATACCTATAATAACATCTACATTAATACACAGTGAAAGGGCAGTAATCAGAGAAACTTCTGTGATTCCCACAGGAGCAGCAGTGGTGCACTGCTTAGTGTAATGTTCAATTACATCCTGTTCAATCTGTGCAGAAATGTTTGAATATGCTTAAAATGTCTGTGGTTAATCATTTTGGGGTCTTGATTGAACATTTTTCTGTAACAAATTATAAACACTGAAATAATATTTTCCCATAACTACCAATTTATTTTGGAAGACTTCAACCTCAAATCATTTTATTATTTTCTTTGTGTGATCCAAATCTTGTCCAGAGTTTTTCTGTTCTATGGCAAATAATTCTAACATTTATAAAATGCTTATTTTCATCCTATAGCTATTGGTCATTTTTTGCAACTCAAAATATTTGTATGTTAATATAGTAACACCATAGTGAGTTATAGTCTCTTCAATAACGACATTTGCTTAAACTTTGACAGGTTTCCCTAATGATAAGTTACTTAGTGCAATGTACTGAAGTAGTAATGTTCAGTGCCAGACTCAAAACTTTATTATGAAGAATATTTAAGAAAAGAACTCACTTTCATGGTAGAAACAAGTTGAAATGCTATTCTATGGTTGGCACAGAAAAGATTTTATGTAAAACTGAAAAACATTTTTAATTAAAAAAAAAAAAAAAGGTCATCTTAAAAACCTATAACTTCCCAGGTACAGTCTCTACAACCGTAAGATCCCAGAAATGAACCACTTTCCAGGGTTTAAATCACTACTTGGTTAAATGTTTCCATCAAATAAACTATTTTGAAAATTTTTATTTGCCCACTTACTTGAAATAAAGTATATCTCTAAGAGCTAGGATTGCTTGAAATAATATAACTTAATTAAAAATAGATGTAAATTTGTATTTTTCCAATAAGATATAAACTTATACATAAAATTTGAGTTTTGTTTTTGTTATCATTTTCCAGAAAAATATGAGTCTACAACCATTTAAGAAGCTGTACTAGTCAGTCCTGGGTTGCAAAATGACAAAAATAAAAATAAAATAACATAGCAACAAAATACAGCCAAAGGTATTTGGTATTACTAGACTTGTTTTCCAGCTGAGGGCTAATGGAATTTTGTAACTCCCTTCCTCTACTACACTTTGCTTTGCCTTAAAATTGAATCCCTGCGGGTGAGAGTTCTTTATCCAGCACAGTGAGGGATCTGAATCTCAGTGGCCTTACCTGAATCAGGTGGTTGTAGAATCTAACTGAGATTTTCTTCCTATTGCAGCAATAACTCTACTTTCCTTTAAGGAGAATGAGCCAACACAGTAACAAATTAATAATATTAATAAATCTTTTTTTCCCACCTGCTTACATAGAATATAAAACACTTAAATCTATCAGCTTCCCATTTAAAGGAATATTTTGTGTTACCTGGTCAGAGAATTTCTCCTCTTTTGGTGCTATTCTATAAGGGTCTCAAATCAAAAGGACAGAAAGCAAATAATTGGAAAGTGAATCAGTGATTGTAATATGAAGACCCTCGTTCGCAATCTCCAACCCTGGGATTCCAGACCTGTGTGTTATAGTTGAAGGGGAAAAGAACTCCATGTGGTTCAGAACTTGAATGATATTTTGCAGGTCAGCACCTCTGACACCCAAGTGGTTGACCTTTGAGTGAAATTCATTCAAGTCTTTATTAACTAATTCCTTCTGAGTCATGCAGTATATGATAAGACCAGTGAAATCCTTAACCATTAGCCTGTTACTTTGCTTGTTTCTCTAGAAAACAAGAAGAAGAAACTTGTTTCCTTTAAACTGAGGAAATTCCATGAGATACCATGGTCTTGCAGCAAATAATGTAATGACAGAAAAAAATAATAATAATCAGGGAAAGCTAAAACAAAAGTAAATAAAGCAACCCTCCCCCAATCAAAACCCACAAACAAAAATACAAAACTAGAAGAAATATCTATTGAAATTGGAAAAATGCTGCTCCTTCTACTGATACTGTAGTTACCATGGACAACCTGGCACCAAGTATTTCTTTGGTCCCTCTAGTATAATGCCAATTAACAGTTCATGGCTGGTTATTGCTACTAGAAAGTGGACCCTTTGTTAAGGTTATGGAAACCAGGGATATTCTTCATTCCTTCCAAAAGACTCTTTGGTTCATGAGGCTACTGATATTGCTGAGAAGGTAACTTCTAGCTACTGAATGTGTCAGCTTATTCACACTAGTTTTTTATATTATTTTTTTTATTGGTTAAATATTATTTGTCCCATTTTCTTTTTCTTTTCTTTTTTGTGATGGGATTAAACCCAAGGCCTCAAGCATGCTAGGCAAGTGCTCTATCACTGTGCTTCATCCCTAGTCTACACTATAGGTCTTTTAATGGACATATAATTTTCCAAGAACTATACAGTCTTCTCTTGGCATCCTTGGGAGAATTGTTAGAGGACTCTCCTAACCCCACAAATACCAAATCCATGGATGCTCAACTTTTTGTATAAAATGATATAGTACTGGAATATAACCTACATAATCTCTAGATTACTTGTAATATCTAGTACAATGTAATGCTGTATAAATAATCATTTTCTGTTTAGGAAATAATGACAAGGAAAAGAGTCTGCACATTTTCAGTACATATGCAACTTCTTTTTTCCCATGTTCTCAATATGTGGTTGCTTGAAGTTGAGTATACAGAACCAGCTGAGATGGAGGGCCAACTGTATTTACCTTTTGTACTCATTATGAGCAGTTATATTCCTTCTGAATACTCCTTTTCCAAACATCCTCCATAATCCTCCAATCCAGTGCTTTGCAAGTACTTGGGACTCCAACCAACCTCTTATCCACTAAATTGGTATAGATTCTACTTCTGATAATTGTTGTTGCATGAAAAATTAACTCACACCATGTTATTATAATCATGAACTCTGTAGATCAAGAATTCAAGTGGAACACAGTGTGAATAGATTCTCTCTGCTCTATGAAGTCTGAAGCCTCAGTTCAGAAGTCTCAGTGCCTAGGGATGACTCTGATTGTGGGCTGGAACCATCTGAGGGCCTCTTTACCACATGTTCAGTACCTAGATTGGGTTGATTTAAAGACTAAGACCTATGTTGCCTCCCTTGGTAATCACACACCCTGACAGCCAGAGAGTAGTAGGATTTCATTCCAGGTAACCACAGGCTATAATTGGCTGCTTTATTTTTGCATGTTAGGATCAGTTAGATCTATATTTCATCCCTAAAATGATGAGGAATTGAAATTATTTTAGCCTTAATAAGGTCAGACAGGAACCCTGGATTCTCCCAGTTTCTCAGTGGCTCTATTTTGCAACTTATTTGTGCTAATATTTTCAGTGTAAATAAAAGTGTTGATTTAAAGAAAAACAGACTTTTGTCCTAATAACCAGAAAAGGATGTCGTTGAAAGACTATAGGTTCAGAGAGTATACAGGAGGATTAAAGAACCAAGCTCAAGAATTGGACTAAATGAGAAATTGGGAAGCAGAAAATGTATCTAAGTTCACATCTCAGAAATAGCCTGATAGGTCATTGCCACTAGCGGTAACACCTCTGGATCCTCATTGCTACTGCTGCCATGAACACCTAGTACTTCTGTTGGCTACTTGCCTGACTGGCCTTGGGGCCTACAGAACAAACCCAAGTTGCTCATGATTACATCACTTACTATGGATCCAACGTTCCTGCACAGAGCATGCTGTCGTCAAACCTAAGTGACATATCTGCATCTTATCTCTTGGGATGAGGGCGGAAGATAAGTATTCTTTCCAATTCTCTAGAGGGAAGGGGAACCTTCCCTCATTGCATTTACTCAACAGAATTTCTCCCAAATATAAAATAGTTTAGATTGTGCACATATAAAAGTAAATATCCATTGAACATGCTCAGTCCAATTATTTAATGACAAAAATTATTGAGTGGGTGAAATACAGTAAGATTTAGTTCAAACAGCTGCTTTAATAAAAAGAGTCCCAAGGTTCTAGCCCTTGTGCATTTAACTTTGGGTAATTCATTAACTTCTCTATTTCTCCTTTTATTTATGAAATGAGAGTAGGACCACTGATGTCTAGACTTCATAATAACTTCAACTTTCTCCTCCTTCTTTATAAAAACATTATTGTCAGTGTCATTTGCAGAGATTCATCCACATGGTGGAGTCATACGCCTAGGACTTGGCAGTACCCACTACAATGGTTAAAGAGCTCTTTATGAACTAAGTTGGTTAGCTTTTCTGAAGTTCCAATGGATTGTTTCATGTGAGTGTACAAGCAGGTATAACTACAAATTATTAAAAACAGTTAAATTTCATTGTTTTGCATCTAATTTTCCAATGTGGGAGCAGAAATCTCAAATTTTTTTTCTTAGTCTTATTTAACCTCCTCAATTCTAACAAGCCTGACTCTCTTGAGATAGCCAAGAGACAAGAATAACAAACTCAGGAACCACTAACTTCCCAAGATAGTGTGCATCTTTGGTACAGAAATCCATCTTGAGAGTCTTAGTTTCAAGGGTCTCTATGAGGAAATTTGGGGACTTTCCACTTAATTCACCTCATCTGAGTCATTGCTTCAGTGGCCAGGATGTTACCTCTGAGGATGATCCAAATATTTCCAGCCAAAACAAGATCTTTCCATTCTCCTTTAGGAAAGACCACAATATTCCTAGAGGAAAAGGTGATGTCACTCCAGAGTTTTGGCTGTCTTTTCCTTTCACAGTGTATCTATCATGGAGATTCTCAAGAGAAATGTTTACAGGGAATCCTCTGGATCCATCTTTTGGTGACCAATACTGAACCAAGAGAAAATCTTCAGAGATTCCATGTGCAATAGCTCCCATCTATGTGAATGACACAGAACTTTCAAAACAGAATAATGTCTTGTGAATTCAGAGATGGCAGGTTCGCCTTTTAGACAAAGATATTTTGCCAAAACTTGCAGATTTTGCTATGCAGTTGGCTGTAGAATGGATCCAAATTTCTATATAGGATTATGACAGAGAAATAATAGATTTGAACTAAGCACTCAGAAATGGCTGTTCATATAGCAACATGATGTTCAGGGACTTTTGGTTTTTACTTATCCTGCCTGAGTTATGTCTGTGCTAAAGGGAAAGTTCCAGTGAAAGTACTTGGTGTGATCATGGGTGTGCTCTAGTCTCTTCAAACTAATATCAGATCCAAACAGGATTTTATTTCGTGAAGCTTATAGTCAGACTGAAAATGACTATCTTGCTGAGGGACTGGCTCCATGGTCACAGAGCAGAAATACGCATTCAGAAGTTCCTTTTAATCAACTACACCAACCCCCAAATTATGGCAGCCAATAGTGGTTGTATTTTGTCACACAAACACAACTGGAGATTATTGGATAATTGACAATTTACTATAGATAGATGATTTGTGAATTTCATTAGTAAGAGTTATTTGAAAATTTTTAGTTCTTTTTCATAACACCAAGTTCTTCTTTAACTTATATTGTGCATTGCCTGAATTCCAACATTTTATGAATATGTAGACAAAAACAAAAGCTTTTGTGTTCTTTGTATTCTTATACAATTAAACAGAATTATAGATTGCATTGAATTATGTGAACATAATAGGTTTTATGAAAGAACTATTTCAGTGGCCTTTATTTGGCAGCCTCAAGATCAAGTTAACATAATAAAGTTGGAAAAAAATACACGTCATTTTGGAGGGTTCCATTATGTCAACCTCCATGGGACATTCTATCAGCTCTAACAATAACAGTCATTTTAAAAATCACTTGTTACTCTATGTTCCTTTCTATGATCTCTGATGTTTTTATTTCACATTATATATTCAAATCAACCTTGTTGTATCCCTTAAAAAAGACCATTACAGAGAAGCATATATGTTTGATTACCTATGTCTAAAACATGGGATGCAAGCACTGTTTTGAGAAGCCCATCTTGGTCTTCAAAGTTTTCAACCAATCACTGAATCATATGCTAGCCCCTTAATATTTGTCTACTCATCACATCTTTCCTTCCAGATTGCTTCAACTTAGTTCAGGCTTTCAGCCTGTTCACTGGATTACTAAAATGTCTTTCCAAATTCTTCCTTCACATCTGAGCCATTCTGATCTTAACAAAATAAAGATTACATCATTAATTCCCATCACCTTCCAGAGCCCAGTTCGCTTACTTCCCAGCTGTGCAACTTTGGCAAAGTTTAGAACAGTGCAGAACCCATAGTAAGTGCTAGAAAATTTGTGTCACATTTACTCTTATTATTTAGAAGGATGTCCACATCCCTTTACAGAGAGCTCAGCACAGTCCCTAATCTTGGTTTAAACCCTCATCCTTCTCCATACCATTCCCTTCCCAGTACCAGCAAAGCTCTGCTGTTCCCTTACTGAACTACCTATAGTTATATTGAGCCTTGCATTCTTTCTTTTTTCTTAAGTCTTTTTATGTGCATCTCTACTCTGTCTGGAGTATCCTACCCTATGTAATTTGCCCGATTAAATTCTATCCATTCTTTGGAACTTAGCTTCACTGTCATCTTCTCTGCAAATACTTTCCAGGTCTCCAAACCTGGGCCAGGTCCTTTTTCTTACTAGATGGCCTTTAGTACTGTTTTAGCTCATTCAGGCTGCTGCCTCCCCCTCAAAAAAAAATTAAATTAAATTAAATTAAAAAAATAAACAAACAAACCCATCATAAACTGGACAGCTTACAAGCAAAAGAAATTTATTTCTTACTGTTCTGAAAGCTGGAAAGTCTAAGATCAAGTCACCAGAAGATTCAGTATCTGGTAAGGATATGCTTTCTGATTCACAGAAAATACCTCATTGCTAGGGATGAGGGCCTCTCTGAGGTCTCTTGAACAAAGGTACAAATCCCATTCATGGGGATCCCATTCTTATGACTTATTCATTTCCCAAAGGCTCCACGCACGGCCTACTACCATTACCTTGGGGGTGAGAATTTTAATGAGTTTTGTGGGGAACAGGAACATTCAGACCACAGCAACTATGCTGTGTTCCTTTCTTCCTGAAAGTCCATTGCAGCTGCTTGCTTCTTTGGCTATGTCCCCCAGTCATTTGTAAGATCCTTGGAGTTAGAATTTCCTGATAGCAGTACTTGACACATGATGAAAATATAATAATAAACCAACAATGAATAACTAAGTCACTTATGGCATGATAAAGTTGTTATTTCAAAACTGAAACAAAGCAAAGCAAAATATATTGGTGGCAATTATACAAACATATGCTTCCTACTCAAAATATTCAAGCATGTTTTGAATAAATAAGCAAATGAGGAATTTGAAATATATATATATATATATATATATATATATATCTTACTCAAAATGGAAATCTGTAACCATTATGTATCACACATTCAAATAAATATACTAAAAATACATTCAATTCTACCAGCAAATTATTACACCAGATAGTAAAAATCAAATTGGTAAATTGACTGTATTCTAGTAATTTCTAACTTCTTTGCTTTTGTTTTTTAGTTACTTTTTCTGTCTTTACTTTGAAATAAACATGTACATTGAACTTGGCTTATAGGACTATAGTCCAGGTACTACTAAATTGAAGCACACTGTGAAATACAAATACATTTTCTTCTAGCATGGCAGATGCTCTTTAAAATTTGAACTGGGAGAACAGAAGTTCAATCCATTTGTTCTCTTGACAGATAGAGGCCAAATGACACAATGGAAAGATATTCAACGAAGTGTCAAGAGGAACTCATGTTCTAGAGTCCTTTTTGCCACTTAAAATAGCTGTGTTGTAAGTGTATCATTCTGTATGTGGCATAGCATGATGGTAGAAAAATCTCTGAACACAGAGGCATCCACGGAACCCTGGTTTTGTCACTCCTACTTAAATGACTACTGAACCATTTGTTTCCATTTTGTCTCTTTCACTTATTGAACATATATGCAATTCTTGGCATAAACTGACATCTTGTAAGGAGGCACAAAAATAAATAAATGGCTCTGATCTAGAGGAACTCAAGAGTTTAGTGTAAAAGACAGCCATCCAAAGCTTTGAAAACATTGTCATTTGCAGACTCTCTCAAACTTCTGTGAATAAGAACCTCCTGGGGATCTCCTGAAATTACAGACTGTGATTCAGTCACTGTGGAGTAAGTAATCCCTGTGGTTGTGCCCCACTACTTCTGAGATTTCTCACAAGTTTCCAGGTTATGAGTATGGGGATCAGTATTTGATAAGCAATTGCAGTAAGACATAAACTGTACAGAAGAAAATAACTCAATCCGAAAGGCTCCACTAAGGAAGTAGAATGAGGGATTTAAAGGAAGGATGATTAATAGAAGATGAAAAGGGAGGTACTGAAATGCATTTGAATAGAGAGAATATTTTATTTAGGACACAGAACTGTGAATGGACATAGTATAGAGGGTTCATGTTGCAAGGAGACCAGCCTAAGAAGAGCAATAATCCACAGGGCAGATACTGAAGGCCTAACTAACTTTAATGTAATCATCTAATTATTTATAGTGGAGCTTTATAAAAGATGTGTGATGGAGAGGGCCTCATGAGGACAGGGACACCAAAAATCAATGAAAGGAAATAGATTTGTCCCAATTTATTTATTTATTAATTTAGGTTCTAGAGATTCAACTCAGGGACACTTTACACTGAGCCATAACCCTAGTCCTTTTTAGTTTTTATTTTGAGACAGATTTTTGCTCAGTTGCGTCACTAAGTCACTAAGTTGCGTCACTACTAAGTCACTAAGTTGCTGAGGCTGGCCTTGAATTTATGATCCTCATGCCTCAGCCTGGGGATTGTAAGTGTCCACCACCTCACCCAGCTCCCAACATATTTGTGAGGATATATGTATTTGACAAGAATAGTTCACTGATTGCATGTGATTGACAGAGATATGCAGGATGCTTGAAGCTCAGCTGAGTGAAATACCCCAATATTGTTTTTATTCAAGACAGAGGATGGAGCAGGAGAAAAATGATAGGATTTTGTGGGAGAGGTGAAAGTAAAGATCAAGCAATTGTGAACATGTAAAATTTAATGACTGGGGAAAAATATTCATGGCCATTTTAGATCTATTATAGTTTGGATGTTGAATGTCCCCCAAAGGCTCATATGTTAAAGACTTGGTCCCTAGGGTGGTGCTATTGGGAAGCTGTGGAACCTTTAGGAGGTAAAGCCCAGTGGGAGATCATTATGGGCATCCTTGAAGGGGAGTGTGGTACCCTTCCTCTTTCTCCTTTGCTTCCTAGCCATAAGGCGAGTGGTTTTGCTGTC
The DNA here is from genome assembly GCF_047511675.1 of Marmota flaviventris. Lineage (NCBI taxonomy): Eukaryota > Metazoa > Chordata > Mammalia > Rodentia > Sciuridae > Marmota > Marmota flaviventris. The sequence continues at coordinate 66,825,756 of NC_092508.1, forward strand.
ATGCACTCCTGCTCTTATGTGTTGCCTTGCAGTAGGTCCAAAGCCACGGAACCAATCAATCATGAACTTGAACCTCCAAAGTTGAGCCAAAATAAACCTTTTGACCTTATATGTTAATTATCTTAAAAACCCATTGCTACTGCCTTATTATTAAGCCCATTATCATCAAATACTATATGGAATTTCTATTAAAACCTCATTTCTTGAGTCCCTTTGGGAAATTTTATTTTCTGATCTATAAATTATTTTTGTGTATTCTTTAAAGTGAATTGGTATGACTTTTAATAGTAGTAGGTGTGTTGTTGGCAAGATGGCAGAAAAGGAAGCTCCGGGACTTACTCTCTCACAGAAACACTGCCTTAAAACATTGTAAGTCCAGAAAGCCTTTACCATAATGCTAGGAATCAGTTAGAAAGTTAAAAGCAACACAGCTAAGCACAGAATCAAGAACTTTGACATGAGTTTGAAAAACCATTTTATTTCCCCCATGTTATAGTGTTCCTTCTCCAAGCTGATGGTATCTGATCTGAAGGAAAAGCTCAAATTTTGGCTTCTTGCTGGGGAAGAAAAGAGATTATTTTGACTATACAACCAATGTTCCAATTCTGGGTGAGGCTTCTAGCAAAACTGGTTTCTGTATCTGCTAACGTGGAGCGTTGATAGGGAACCAGCACACTTTGGATGCTTTTGGGCGATTCTAAGAACAAAACAGAGTCAGTACATAGTGGCAGCACCGGAAAATCTACAGTACTGCAGACAGATACTAGACACTAGAGAGAACAAAAGGTTAAAAATTCCTGATTTTTTAAAAAAAAACAACAAACCATTCTAATTGGGAAATTACTTGTGTAAGTCTAGAGAATAAACAGCCCCATAAAAGTTTTGCAACACCACCAGAAGCTCTAGCTGATTGGTGAAGATCTTCCCCTGTATGAAGCTAGCATGAAGAGCTTGGGAGAAGTGGTTGTGTTCCATGTGCAAAAATCAATTAATCAATCAATAAATAAGGCACATGAAGAAGCAAGAAAACGTGTCCACATTAAAGAAACAGAAATCTGTGAATTGCCTGACAAAGAATTCAAAATAATTGTCTTAAAGAAGGTCAGTGCACCATAAGATAAGTCAGGCAACTAAACCCAAATAGGAAAACAATGAATGAACAAAATGAAAGTGTCAACAAAGAGACAGAAACAGGAAAAAAAACCCAGAAATTTTAGAGCTAAAGAATAAAATAACCTGAATTGAAAAATTCATTGCAGACTTGACGAGGAAGGAAAAAAATCCAGCAAATTCAAAAACGTAATTTGAAATTACCAAATAAGAGGAACAAAAGAATAAAGAGAAGTGAAGAAATTCTTAAGGACTTATAAAACATCATTATAAAGAACAGTAAAGGCATTGTGGAAGTTCCAAAAGGAGAAAAGAGAAAGATTGGGACAGAAGGCTTATCTTAAATAATAATAATAATAATAATAATAATAATAATAATAATAATAATAATAATAAAGTCTTCCCATATCTGAGGAAGAAAATGTGCATCCAAATTCAAGAATCTCAAAGTACACTAATTTAGATGAATCCAAAGATGCCCACAATGAGAAACAGTATACACAAAGTGTCAAATATCAAAGACAGAGCAGGGGCAGGGATACAGAGAATCTTGAGATCAACAATAAAACAAAACAAAACACCCTTATTATATTCAAGGAAGATCCATAATATTATAAATGGATTTAGCAACAAACATGCCAGACCAATAGGGAGTGGAATCCCTCAAAGTGCTGAAAGAAAAAAAGATTGCCAACCAAGAAAACTATGCCCAATAAAATTCACCTTAAAAATGAATGAGAAGTAACTACCTTCTTAAATTCACAAAAGTTGATGGAGTTCATTGTACCTAGAACTGTCTTACAAGAACTGCTAATGGCATCCTCCCAGTTGAAATGAAAGGATGCTAGACAGCAAAATGAAAGCATATGAAAATCTAAAACACTCTGCTAAGGTAAATATATAGACAAATATAGAACCTTGTAATGCTGTAATGGTGGTGCATGTGTCACTTTAATCCAGGTATAGAGCACAAAGAATAAAAGCATTAAATTATAACTACAAAGTTGTATCGATACTGTCAAATATAAAAATAAGTAATTTGTGACATTTACAAAGTAAAATGGGGAGGGAAATGTGAAGAAGTAAATTTTGGGAGAGGGCTACCAGGGATTGAACTCAGGGGCACTCAACCACTGAGCCATATCTACAGCCCTATTTTGTATTTTATTTAGAGACAGGGCCTCACTGAATTGCTTAGTGCCTCGCTTTTGCTGAGACTGGCTTTGAACTTGAGATCCTCCTGTCTCAGCCTCTCAAGCCACTGGGATTATAGTTGTGTGCCACCACACCCAGCTAGGAATAAATTTTTTACATAATTGAACTTAAATTGTTGTCAGCACATAAGAGATTACTATTATATTTTACATAATTCCAATGGTAATATTAAATAAAAATCTCTAGAACCTGCATAAAGGGAAATAAAAAAGAAGTTGCTGCAAAAAAAAAAAATCAACTAAATCCAAAGGAAGACAGCAAAAGAGAAAATAAAAGGCAAAATACCTACATGACAAAAGGAAAACAACAAATGACAGTAGTAAGTTTTCCCTATTGTTATTTATTTTTAACTAATTTGTTTATCTTAATTTATATAAACATTGTATGTTTTTCATGTACAATATGACATGTTGATGAACACATACATTGTGGCATTACTAAATCTAGCTAATTAGGAAGTGCATTATTTCACTAAGTTATCATCTTTGTGGTGACAGCACATAATATCCTCTCTGTTAACATTTTTTAAGAATATTTTATCATTAACTATAGTAGACTAACACACATGAAGTCTCTTGAAATCTATCCCTCCTATGTAACTGTAACCATTTCCTTTGACTACCATCTCATTATTTTCTTCTAAATATCCCAACTTTTTGATGTTATCCCATAAATCCCACAAGCTTTTTTCAATCATTTTCATTCTTTTTTTCTCCTTTAACTATATATTTTCAATGAACTTGTTTTTTAGTTCATAGGTTCTTTTTTCTACTTGATCAATTCTACTATTGTATCCCTTTATGGCATTTTTCATTTCACTCATTGTATTTTTCAAGTTCAGGGTTTCTTTTTCTTCCCTCTCCACTAACTTTCTGTTAAAATTTTCTAATAAATTTCTTAATTGTCATCTACATTTTATTCAAGTTTTCTGAGCTCTCTTGAAACACGTATTTTGAATTCTTTGTCATGAAATCTTCCACTTCCATTGTGTTAGTGTTAATCACTGGTATCTTATTTTGTCCATTGGGTAATATCACTTTTTCTTGTTTAGTCTTGATCCTCAAGACCATACATTGATGTCTAAACATTGATATATATACTTAACATAGTCTTCATAGTCTGGCATTGTTTGGGAGTTTCCTCCATTCTGCCCAGAGATTCAGGTTAGGTTTACTAGTGAGGTCCCTCTTTAAGTCTTTGACCTTTTCAGTGGTTGTAATTTGAGGGGGTAACCTAAGTTTAGGACTGCCAAGGCCAGAAACCTTGGACACCGAGCCTGATGCAGCACTGAGCTGCATCTGAAACCTATAGCCACTGAAACCAATGTGGCACTGGAATGTGCCTAAGGCCTTTGGCAAATATGACCCGGCTGCCCCTGCCTGATGTAGCTATTTGGCAGTGAAAGAGACTAGCACTCAAGTTCATATTGTTACCAGCAGTTATCCAGGGATTGCATTGTGTTTCTTGGCTCTTATTTTTACAGGAGAGAATTTTAGGCAAGGCACAAAAGGTAGTAAAAGTATAGCAAATTTATTAGGAAAGAAAGCACTCTCAATAGGGAGGAAGAGAGTGTGTGTTGTCTCTAAGAGGAGACAGTGACATGGTGGCCGTTTGTTCCCTGGTTTTATTGGGGGTTTTGGGGAAGTTTCTAGAAAGTCCTATCCATGTACCACCTCTCACAATAGATTGCATCAGACCATCTGCACATGGTATTGTGTACAGGTACTTAAGTGAAACCTATGGGGGAAGGGAGAATTTTACTATTAAATGATGTTCTAAAGATCTAAATGCAACTCTCAGTCACTTTGGTCCATGCTGACCAGTTTGAATTGAAACTTGTTTTTACAGATTTATGGTCAGTGGGCTTTGATAAGGACCATAAAAGTACAAATTTCAAGGTAACTGTGTTCTTATTAGCAGGGAGGAACCTTGAGAGAATAGCTGCAAAGATAACTGGTTGTTTGCCAAGGACTATAGCATATCCTCTTGATTTAGGCCAGAGAAGGGCCAGAATGGTCTTTTTAAAAATTCCTTTTTAAAAAAGAGAAAATATGTGGCAAGCCAGCACATTCTTAACTTCATGTCCCTATCACTCACGTCTATCAGTTACTTATCATATATCATGAGGGCCATGGGTTCCTGCTTGCACCAGGGCAGGTCTAAAGGCATTGTCTGTCCTGGAATTAGGAACCAAGGGTTTCTGTCTGGAGGTTGTATGGGCAGGGCCCAAAATGGCTGTAGTTAGGCTCCTTCGCCAAGACTTCCAGCAGGCTATGTTATGTTTTTAGTGTGTAGCCAGAGCATGTGGTATGGTTAGCCAAAGTATATACACTGTGATTCAGTGTATATACTCAAGGTCATAAACATTAACTTGTGAGCATGTGCCCTCCCTTATGTAACCTGTTCACAATGTGCCTTCTTTGTTTGGGCTGAATATAAAAAGGGCCTATGGAAATGGGCATAAGAGGGGCTAAAATGGAACTGGCTGGGGGCTGAAGCTGAATTGGGGGCTGGCTAATGGCCATGGCTACCACTGAATAAACCATGTCTTCTTTATCCTAATGTGTTTTGCATTTTCTTCCACCTGCCAAACCCTGAATCTGTTTCCTTAGTCAGAGTGGCCACATAACAGTGCTGCATTTTCCTGTGGCAGGCTCCACATTTTCCAAGGCAAAGTCCTACATAAATATCCTTTTCATTCTACAAGCAGACAGTGTCTCTCTCCCTGTTTTGGTACCTTGTATTATAGAAGTGATGTTGTGGGTCCTTCTTCCCCTCCCCGTTTCAATGCATTTTTTTTTTCTTATTCTTATGCTAACACTAAGTACTGTGATTTCTCACCTGGTTTCCTTAAATCTTCTGAAAAAAGTTTTTTTTTTTTTTCATGTTTTGATAGTTGTCTAAATTGATGTTTTTGTTGGGGGGTGGTGATCACTGGATAGTTTACTCTGCTATCTTACTGCATCTCAGTAATTACTCTAAATGTAAATGGATTAAACTCCCCAGTCAAAAGACACACCACGGCTTAATAAAAAAAAAAAGACCCAATTATATAATATCTTTAAGAGTCTGACTTCACATATAAGAGTACACACAGGATGAAAGTGAATGGATAAAAAAGTTATTTTATGTAAACTATAACCAAATGAAAGCCAGGGTAGCCATTATTTTATCAAAGAAAATAAACCTTAACTTAAAAACTATCACAACAGACAAAGAAGGATATTATATAATAATAAAAATATCAATTCATCAGTAAGAATAATTATATAAATATATGTGTATATATATGTGTGTGTATATATATATATATATGTATACATACATATAAGTAGACAGTAACACACACAAAAAAATACAGTTGGAGATATCAGTAATTCAATAAGGAATAGTTCAAATAGATCAATAAGGAATTGAAGGAACTGAACAATAATATAGACTAATCAGACCTATCGGATATACAAAGGACATTTACCCAACAACAGCAGAATTCATGTTATTTTTCTATTATAAATGGTCTATTTTTCAGGATAGATCATGAATTCAACCACAAAACTAGTCTTAACCTTTTTAAGTAGATGGAAATCATATGAAGCATGTATTCTGACAAAACAACGAAACTTTAGAAATCAATAGCAAAAGGAAAATTCACAAACATCTTGAAATTGAGAAGAAATCATAAGAGAAATTAGAAATATCTCAGACAAGGAAAAGGCAAAGACCAGATGGCTTCACTGGAGAATTTCACTGAACAATTAAAGGATTAACACTAATCCTCCTCATTTTTTTTAAATTAAAGTATATGGAATCTCAAAGGACAATGATCAGATGATTTTCCACAAAGATCAGCTATACAAGGGGGAATGCACAGTATCTTCAACAAATAGTTTTAGTGAAAACTGGAAACCCCCATGCAAAAAAAAATGCAGTCATTCATACCTTAAAACACATACAAAAATTAACTCAGAGTAGATAAAAGATATGAATGCAACATCTGAACCTATAGAACTTCTAGAAGAAAACAGCAGGAAATCTTAATGACATTAAATATGATTTCTTGGATATGACACTAAAAGCACAAGCAACAAGAGCAAAACTAGACAAAAGGGCTGCATCAAACTTAATAAATTCTGCATGACAAAGGAAACACCAAAGAAACTGAAAAGGCAGCCTAAGGAATGGGAGAAAATATTTGAAAACTATATATCTGATAAGGCTTTAATGTTTAGATTCATAGAGAATGCCTCTGTCTGAACAACAAAATCCAACAACCCAAATTAAAAATGATCAAAGAACTTGAATAGAAATTTTTCCAAAGAAGATAAACAAATGGCCAACAAGCATATGAAAAGACGCTTAACATCATTAATCATTAGAGAAAAGCAAATCAAAGTCACAATTAGATACTACCTCAAAGCATTAGGATGTCCTCTGTCAAACAAAACATACAAACAGACAAACAATAATAGGGATTTGCAAGACTGAGGAGAATTTGAAACCCTGTACACTGTTGGTGGAAATGCAAAATAGTACAGTTACTATGGAAATGTATAGAAAGTTCTCCAAAAATCAAAAATAGAATTACTATATTATATAACAATTCCAATTCTGACTTATAAACACAAAAGTATTGAAAACGGAATCTTGAAGACATTTTTGCCCATCCATATACATCACCACATTAATCATACTAACCAAGAAGTGGAAGCACCCTGAATGTCCATTAGAAGATAAATGCATAAAGAAAATATGGTATATACATACCAGGAAAATATTATCCAGCCTTAATAAATAAATAAATCCTAGCTAGGTGTGGTGGTGCACACCTGTAATCCCAGTGGCTTGGGAGGCTGAGGCAGAAGGATCTCAAGTTCAAAGCCAGACTCAGCAACTTGGCAAGGCCTTAAGCAACTAAGCGAGATGATCTCTAAATAAAATATAAAAAAGGATTGGGGATGTGGCTCAGTGATTAAGCACCCATGGGTTCAATATCTAGTATCAAATAAATAAATAATAATAAATACTCTTATATGCTAAACATGAAGAACATTATGTTAAGTATAACAAGTTTGTCATAAAAACACAAATGCTGCATGATCTCACTTACACAAGGTATCTAAAATGGCCAAACTTTTTAGAAATGTAGAATAGTGGTTGCCAGAGGCTGGGGAGAGAGAAGAATTGGAAGTTATTGTTTAATGGGTTCAGTTTTAGTTTTGCAAGATGAAAAAGTTTTGGAGATGGATGATTATAATAGATGTACAAGATTATGAATGTTCTTAATATTTCTGAACTCTCCACTTAGAAATAGTTAAAAATGAGAAATTTTTAGTGCTTTGACCACAATTAAAAATTTAACACTGTATCTTTTAATCTTTCCCATGGGTGGATCATCTAATTTATTTCCTATGTCTCTTCTTAATTATTGCCAACATCATTTCAGCTGCTTTTGATGAAAAGTAACTATTAACTTTGGTTTGTCATGAATAAATTCTTTTTGGTAATAGATAATGTTGGAAGTCTATAAAAATTGTAAGATGACTTTAGTAAACTTCTATTTGTACAGCTAATTTTTTACATTATGTATTAAAAAAATCATAAACCATCATGGCCAGAGAGGTAATGTAATGAGTAAAGTGGGCTAAGTAAAGTAAGACTTCTGGAATTTTGATACTTTCACAATAAACATCTGATACAGAGTTTGAAACTTGGCATTGGTGCCAGGAGATATGAGTAACCAGCGGGTAGTGTAGCAAACTGAAAGGCACAGTCCTCCAGTGAAGGGGCAGTTTTTCTTAGTTTCAGAGCATCAGTGCCATGTGGGAATGCACATTCTCTCTTCTAAAATCTTCTGATTTTCTGGGGCTGGGGATGTGGCTCAAGCGGTAGCGCGCTCGCCTGGCATGCGTGCGGCCCGGGTTCGATCCTCAGCACCATATACAAACAAAGATGTTGTGTCCGCCGAAAATTTAAAAAAAATTCTCTCTCTCTCTCTAAAAAAAAAAAAAAAAAAAAAAAAAAAATGTTTAAAATCTTCTGATTTTTAAACATACATGGAAATGTGGATTTTTATTTGAAATCTATTGATCATATCTATGTTGATGTAAATATTCAAAAAACACTATTCTGAATTGTTAGAAGTTGAATTGTCCCCTAAAAATATATGTTGAAAACCTAATCCTGTATACCTGTGAATGTGACCTTATTATGAAGCAGGTCTTTCAGATAAAATCAAGTTAAAATGAGGTCATTAGTGCGGGCCCTAACACAATTTGACTGATACCATTACAAGGAGAGATGAGAGAAACAGAGAAAAAAACATGTGAATACTGAGGCAGAGATTGTAGTGTTGTATCTATAAGCCAAGAATAATACCAAGGGTTGTTGGCACCAATAGAAGCCAGGGGAGAGGCACAAAACAGATTCTCCCTCAGTTGCCTCCAAAAGACCAACCTTGCTGACACCTTGATTTCAGATTTGTAACCCCCAGAACTCTGGAACAACCTATTTTTTAAGCCTCCAATGTATAGCACTTTATTTTGGCAGCCCTATTGTTGCAGAGCAAGATCTGCACAGAGCTGAGGCAGCCTAGGCAGTCCTCAGTGGGTTACTGGGTCTCACAACAGAGGGATTTCAGACATGTTGCTCAGAATAGCAGGCAGGAGGATATTAGATGGGATAGGAAAAGAGAAAAAGGGGGCACTCAAGATAGAGAGTGGGTCCTCTCAGAGAGGACCGCTCTTGCCCTTCAGTTTTCTTGGGTGTCCCAGGGAAATTTCCTGACCGTATATCTCATGCCCATATCTTAACTCTTGACTGACAGCAGGACTGTACCAGACTTCTAAGATCCAAGTCAATTCTGGGTCACTTGGGTCACCTGGGCCCATGCTAATTATGGTTCTAATTATCATAACTCCCTGAGTTTTGGAATCTGGTCTGTGTAAGGGTCATAAAAGTCCCCCACCTTCCAGCATAATTTGTGTTCTCCTTATTGGTAGGGAGAAGACAGGAAGGAGCCTTTCGAGCCTTCATTTCTCCTACAGATAACAAGTTGTTTGCTGAGCAATGTACCATATCCTATTGGCTTAAACCAGATAGGGGCTGTATGAAAGAAAGCATGTGGGGGGCAGCACAGTGGGCCCATTTTATAGAATTATTCCCTTAACTTAATGTTCCCACTTCTCATGCCTGTATATTACCTAGCACTACAAAACTAATACATTAGTAAATATGCATACCTATGTGTTTTAATATGTAGTTTGTTACCATGTAATAATATTCATAATATTCAGTAAATCTATTAGGGATTTTAAAAATTAAGAATTTAGTAAAGTACATAATTCTTGATTTTCTATAATAGGCAAAGTATTTGGTATCATTATCAACATCACTGTCCTCTAAACTCTAAATCCAAAAAAATGACCAGAAAGTTAAGTCTTTGAATTTATTTTCTCAATAATCATTACTTTCTAGTCACCAGTTACTGGATGAGGCACAAGGAGAAAAATCATGACAGCCTTTTCCTCAAGAAATTTAGCATTATAATGGAGCATGGGTTGCTACAGAAAGGCAGGGAAGGGCACTTAACATTAACAAGAGGTCTGGGAAACCATTATGCAAATAGGGAAATGTCAGCTGCTTTGTTTCATAACCAGTGGACACTAGAACTGAGATTCAAACCCAGGACCTCTGACCTAAACCTCTGTCTATTTTACCATACTGATTTTTTTTTAATTTACAAAATGTGGATAATCTTGCTTCCTAAAGCTTTTATGAAGATTAAAAAATATATATGAACCACATTCTCTTGGTATCTAATCATGGTAGACCTTACTAGTGTCCACTAGAATACAGTCTCTCTCTTTCTTGATACATGGATGACCACATTGCCTAGACTCCTGTTCAGTAGAGCTACATGAGCAGTTCTTTCCAATGTGTCAAGGCACATAACAGCCAGTCTTTGATTTTCACACTCTCTTCCCTGATGCAGGGACAAAGTAGATCATGTCTTCTAGATGGTCCAGCAGCAAGTGACATTTCTACCAACTGGGATCCCCAAGCAACTATGTGGGACAGGACTTCTACCAACATACAATGGAAATCAATCTTTGTTTTGTTAAATCACTGATACTTGAGGATAAATTTTGAGATTAATTTATTTTTGTCTATTTTAATTTATGTAGTTCATCCTCTACAAATTTTCCTTTCCTTTTACAATAATTTAGGTCACAGACAGATAAAAATAAACGTTAAAAAATTAAAATTTAAGCCATGTATGTCCCAGCCATATTCAGTATATTCATATTTCAAATTCTGAGACAAACTAAAAACTGCTTTCAATAGTTGAGAAAGTAACTAGGTCCTAAGATGAGCTGACATGAAAATCCATTCATTGTCAGAAAAAAGTCACCCTCTCATTAAGGATCATCTTTCTCATTCCTCCAAACCAAATTGTTTAGGTTTAAAAATAGCATAAGGACATTATAAAAAAATAAATGCTAAAAATCTCGGTTTGAGGTTTCAGCTGCTATTCTTAACATACCTTCAGAGGGTTTTGACTGTCATTACTACAAATGGAAGAGTTCCAGGAAGGAATTATTCAACAAAAAGTATTTTATTTTCTCTACAAATTGAGACACAGGGAGAAAGATGAGAGTAAATATAATTTCAAGTTTTCAACTTTTACAAATCCAAATGCTCTGCCTATCATTTAATATCTTTTCTAAAATTTTGTTATTTTGCTTCTTTGATGCATTATAATTATACACACACACACACACACATATTACAACAGGGTTCATTATGCCATATTTGTACTTGCACATAACATAATTTTTTCAATCTCATTCCCCAGTGCCTCCCCTTTCCCACTCTTGCTCCCTCCCCCAAACTGCTTGCTCTGCTCTACCATCTCCCTTCTATTATTGTTTTAATTAGTGCATTGTAATAGTTTGTGTGTGTGTGTGTGTGTGTGTGTGTGTGTGAATGATTCATTGTAGTATATTCATACATGAACATAGCACAGTTTGGTAGATTGTCAACTTTCTCCCTACCATTGCTATTCAGCAACCCCACCAGAGTCTTAAAAGCAATGTGTATACCTCATCAAGGACTGGAACCACCAAAATAAACTTTCATCTTTAAAAGCTGGTTGTCTCAGGTATTAGTTACAGTAACAGTGAGATGACTAACACACTCAGGTACAGTACTTTAACACAACACCAACAAAAATAAATACCTCTTGGTCAATGAGTTTGTCGGTGCATGTGAAGATTAAAGTCAATTGAATGTGAGAAAGAGGGTAGAAAAATGAAGTGCTTTTAGTCAAAAGAGCTAGCAACTGAATTAAAAATAAGTCTATGGGGTTATGTGAACTTAGAAATCATCTTTCTTTTTTTTTTAAGCTGAGCATTACTAATTAGTGACCATTTAATAGAGTAGGCTTACCACAACAGTCTCATAGAGATTTAATGTATGCTTGTGGGTGGGACTGCAAATTGGTGCAGTCAATATGGAAAGCATTATGGAGATTCCTTGGAAATCTGGGAATGGAACCACCATTTGACCCAGCAATCCCTCTCCTTGAAATATACCCAAAGGACTTAAAAAACAGCATACTACAGGGACACAGCCACATCAATGTTATAGCAGCACAATTCACAATAGCTAAACCGTGGAGCCAACCTAGATGCCATTCAGTGGATGAATGGATTAAAAAAAAAATATGGCATATATATACCCAGTGGAATTTTACTCAGCAATAAAAGAGAATAAAATCATGGCATTTTCAGGTAAATGGATGGCATTAGAGAAGATAATGCTAAGTGAAATTAGCCAATCCCGAAAAAAAAAATGCCAAATGTGTTCTCTGATATAAGGAGGTTGACTTACAGTGGGGTAGGGAGGGGAAACATGGGAGGAATAGATGAATTCTAGATAGGGAAGAGGGGAGGGAGGGAAAGGGAAAAGGAAGAGGATTAACAAAAATGGTGGAATGTGATAGGCATCATTATCCCAAGTACATGCATGAATACACGAATTGAGTGTCAACCTACTTTATATACAGAGATATGAAAAATTGTGGTATGTATGTGTAATAAGAATTATAATGCAAAAAAACAAGTACATGTATAAAGACATGAATTGGTGTGAACATACTTTATACAAAGATATGAAAAATATATATGTATAATAAGAATTATAATACATTCTGCTGTCATTTATTTTTAAAAAATAAAATCAATAAAAAATAAAAAATAATAAAAAGAGAATTAATGTATGCATTGAAGCAGTTAAACATTTTTTTGAGAGATAGACCCTATAAATGACATTATTTGTAATTTAAATATTAAATATTCTGTGTTATCACCTGTACTTTGGGAATGCAGATACACGATCAGTGGATGCAATGCATGTATTAAGTCACTTTACCCATACTGTTACCCACGTTTAAGGTGTAGCACAAAGAGGTTTTAGGTAACAATGGAGTTTCTATTAGTTAATAATATTGTAATACATACTCATGTGAAGTGCATTAGTACAAATAAATAAAAATAAAAGCATTTAGGTAGCTGCCTAGTTGTACAACATATCATATCCTGTTAAGACTGTATTTTCTAATATATTATCTAACATATATCTAACATAGACTTTATGTTTCTAAAAATGAAAAGTGAAAGGTAATAGAGTAAAGTCAGAGCCATGAACTGAGTTGCTTGAATGGAAGTAAAAGAAAGAGGGTTTGGGAGGGAGCTGTGCCATTGAACTTGACTTATTCATTCAATAAGTATATCTTGAATACGAGGCATGTTCTAGGCACTGAGGAACTACAAGTTAACCAGTCAGACTTGGCCTCTGCAGGAGGAATACATGCTCCATGTGAGAACAAAGACCATTAAAAAAATGAATAAAACACCAAGGTGGCTTCAAGCAATGGTAAATACTGTGAAGAACCTAAAACAGGGTGCTGTGACACTGCAGCAAGGGAAGGGTTGTTAAGGAAGGGTCTCTGAGGAAGTGACATGTAATGACTCTGGGCTTTACCCTCCTGTGGGGAAAGAGTGTCCCAGCAAAGGTCACCCAACTGGAGTGCACTGAGCATGGTTGTGTTGAGGCATTTTAGGAAGACAGCACAACACAGGAGAGTAGCCATGGCTGGAGAGGATGGTGTGGACCTGACTTATAGGCCCCACAAGAAGGTTTTTTTAAAAATTTTTTTAAAATTTTTTAGTTGTAGTTGGACATGATACCTTTATTTTATTTATTTATTTTTATGTAGTGCTGAGGATCAAACCCAAGGCCTTGTACATGCTAGGTAAGTGCTCTACCACTGAGCCCCAGCCCCAGCCCCAGGGAGTTTGGTTTTTAATTTTATTAATGGTCTATTAATGGTTAGACCCTCACTGCCTATTTTATTGATTCTAGTAGTATCTGTGCCCATTCTGCCTTTGCTGTGCACCTGTTACCAGCTGCTATTCCAATCCATATTCTCTCTCTCCTCTTGTCCTGGCTGCTCTTCTGAAGAATCCGCCATCTTTCAAATAGGAAGACTCTATTTTTGAAGGATTAGAGAAAATATACTCTCTGGCTCATTAGCCATTTCCCAGAAAGTATTCCTGGTCCTCATACGTGGCTCTTTCGCAACAAATAGTGTACTAGTTATGAAACTGAAATCTAAATATGAGGCTGGGTAGAGCGATGTGCCTTTTAGAAGCTTTATGTAATCTCTTATGGCGCTGGTGCCAGAGCCAGTTTATCCATATGGCATAGCAGGCATCATACCTAAGGCCCACAACACTTTTAGGAGTTCATAAAAATGTTTAGATTTCTTTTAAAATCAGAAGGAAACCATGAACTTTTATACTGAATAAAGCAACTAATATTAATATGGTTACTTTACAACAATATAGTCATAAAATGTAATTTTAAATACATACGTTCTTTACCATCAGCTTGTGTCCTGATAAGTATATCATAAGGTAGAAATAGTGTAAATCCAAACTGCATTAAATATACCTAACATAATGAACATCATAGCAATGCGCACACTGTATAGAGTACCGGTTGTTTCCACTCATGACTGCTCAGTTGCCTGGAAGCTGCAGCTCACTGCCCCTGCTCAACCTTGTAGGGGAGGATCTTACCACATACTGTTAGCCCAGGAAAAGATCAAAACTCAAAAGTTGATGTATGGGTTTTACTAAATGTGTATATCCCTTTCACACATACTATAAAACCAAATCATCCAGAGTGAGGGACCATCTATATTAGAAAAATAAATGAGCACCTAATAGCTGAGAAAAAGTCAGTTAATTCACTTACTTCATTTTCAATTCAGTGTCTGCTATAAATTCAGTTATTAATAAATCAATACACATATTTAGCAAGTCTGAAACTTGGCTTAGAAGATTACTCTTCAATGCTTTACAATAACAATTCACTATATCATTTACTTAGATTTAGCCACCTTATTGTTTTATTTATGATGAAAGGAAAAGTCTGGGAAAATAAGCTGAGTTTGAAGTAGTATTGTAAAAACCCAGGTTTTAAAAGTCAATGGTCACAAAAAATTCTATCCTGCTCATCATATTTGCCTTGGCTTAATCCCTATTTACCAACTTCCTTCCTTCTGGCTATTTTCATCGTCTTCTATCATTAAACTAAGACAGTAGTTCTCAGTCTTGAAATGAGCAGAAATAACCCCTTGAGGGAAGTAATAACTACCTACTTTTCCGACCACACCTTTTCTGTCTACTTTGAGGCTTCTTCTTTCTCCTTCTGCCCCCTAAATGTTCCTGCCTGTGCCCTCTGTTCAAGCCTTTATTTTTTTTTGTACCTTTGCCTCTGATAATCTCATTTGCTCCAGGATTTCAATTATTGCCTCTCTCCAGAAGGATCCCCAAAAGGTGACCATATGTGAGACTTTTCAATCTACAGGCTCACATTCTGACTGCCTGCTGCTCGTCTACATTTGGATGTCCTACAAGCAATGCAAACGTAATACACTTAAAATCGAAAACCTGAACTTCCTGCATTATCAGTGTAACTCCTCCAGTTCTGTTTGTTAATGCTTCATTTCTGAAGCTCCGGGCTTCCTTGAATCCTCCCTCTCTCTCCATTGCTGCTGCAGTTGCACCCTCACTATCACCACATGCACTATTTTAAGGACTTCTTAACTGGTCTCTTTACTTCCAATTGAGGAACTTTCCTTTTAAACACAAGCTTGTATAGAGATAGCATATGGACTATCAGGCCCAGAAGCCCTGGAATGATCTCCTTCTGCTATTTTCCTTAGGAATTTGTAGGGCAGACTTTCAAAATATACCTATTTTTCTTAAAGGGAGAGATGGACATGCTTTCCACAGATCTCTGCACAAAGAGTTACGGGGAAGCTGGGGTTGTTGCAAGAGGAAGAGACAACTCTGAAATAAATTTTGAGTAGGAATTATGCACCCTCATTTGGCAAAGGGAAGTCAGTGGATATGAGAGAATGAACTCAATCGAGTATCTGCCATTAGACAAAGCCAGTTTGGAGTCAAAGACTAGATTATAGTGTCAAGCCAAAAGAAAGGTCATTATTCCACATCTATTTTTAAGTTGTGGATTACACTCCTATAAAATTATGTGTTTGTTAATATGTAATCTAAATTTCTTGTTAGGCTGAAGCAAGGCTTACCATTAGCCATGCTATGCCTTGTAGATACTATACTCTGAATTGATGCTTAAGACAGTAACGAAGCACCCAATTTTTTCCCTAAACAGAGATCATATATAATGTTTTGATGTCATCTGCACACCGGATCAGCCTCCTTATAAGGAATGGAAGAGGGCATGTGAAGGGCAGGCTTCAGATGGCATTTAACTTCACTAGAACTAGGTTGTAACCAGAGGGGAGGCTGAAATTTTATTTCTATCTTGCTCTTATTCAAGTGTCCAATAAAAAAAGAAAGAAATCTCCAAGACATATTGACTGGACACATGTAGAAGAGAAAGTACATAAGCAAAATAGCTTTCATAAAATCATATTTCTCTGGCTTTGTCTACACTCACTCTCCAGGCCTTTTAGACCCTCAAAAAATTTTTGAGTATGTAGTAGTCATAAGTTCTTAACTGTGCTTAGTACATGTCTACTTGCCCATCACTAGGTTCATTCTAAAACTTTCACAAACACAGCAAGATATCAATAAAAATAGAAGAAATAATGAAAATACACAGAAGGAAGTCAAGACCAATGTCGTGGACAAGGAAAGGAAAATAAACTAAAGCCAAGGGTTATTCACCTACAGAATGCAAGACTTACACTTGGTATAAATGGGGTACCACAATGACTGAATTTTATTATGTTAGTGTTCCATATTTGCAGGTATATTCTGTTTTCATTGCAAAATCCAAATTCTTCAGAACACGAGGCCAAAGGAGAGTTTGTAGGGAAGAAGGAATACACTAGTATTTCTTTAGGTATATTGTCCTATTTCCCTGGGTCTAAAATAATGACATGATCCTGACTTAAAAACCATTGCCTGAGATTTCCGATTTCTGTAGAACACTCCTTTAGGGGGTATTCATTTCTGTTTTTATCTTGCCACTATCCCAATCTTTCTGTTTTTGCTTCTTTCTTCTTTTAAAATCTAATCCTGATGCTCCATTAAGACATTCACTTAAAGGTTAGTCCTTGGATTTATGTTTAAAATACAAGATACTAATTTGTTTATATTCATCTTTCAAAAAAAAAAATCAGTGAGAGAAGAACTACACCCAAGCAATGAAAGTAATAAAAGTTGAGATATGAAATAGCTATATTTCACACTTTCATATTAAAAGCTGCTAGCAGGATCACTGAGAGCCATCTGGAGTTCTGAGGTCCAAAAGTATGGATTGTTTTAATCTAATAAAGGCAGGCATGCACAGGTGTGCTGAGAAACACTCACTAAAAGTTGTGTTTCTAGGGCTGGGGAGTAAAGCTCACTCCCTGGAGTACCATTGTAGTTTTCTTTTCCACCAAAAAAAAAAAAAAAAAAAAAAAAAAAAATCTTCTGCTGAATGTAGCTCATAAAAGTGTCAGACTGACAGCTTTAGAGTCTCAAATTCCTTCTTCACATGAAACAAGGGCAGTGCAGGCAAGAAAATTATAAATTTCTGAAACATCCTTGGTATTACTGAAAAGGTGCTTAATTAGGGCATTTTGGGAATTAATAAGTATGCTAAAATTTTTTACAAGAATCAGGTTCTAGTACAACTGAAGTCTATTAGGATACGATTTAATGAATTCATAAAAAGCACAGGTAGCTTTTCCTATAACTCAATTATTGCTCCTAGAGATTTCATTTTTAGTTAGGCTAAAATATTATTTAAAATGGCCATTTGGGACGGGGACCACTTAATGTATTAAATAACTAATTAAATTGCCAATAGATTGTGCTCCATTTACATAAGGGCTTGACCAGTTGACCACAGCAAGTAGGTAAGTCTTTGGAGGACTAAGAGCTTTGGTTCATCTTCTGAAGAGGCAACTCCAGATGTCTAGTGCTTCTGTGAAACAGGCAGATGCAAATACAATCGTTTCTAGGGGGAGCTGGCATTAGACTATTTCTAAAAATTATGTGGCACATTATCAGGCAAAGACTAATGATAAATAAGTAAATAAACAAATAAAAAAATCAAGTGCTCAAAGAGGCAACATGACATAAATAAAATCCAGTGTAAATAGCAGACAGAAAAAAGACAGTGTTTCAGGGGCTCGAAACACTGGAGTTATTAGTAATATTCCAACTAATACTATATTATACTCAAGGGGATAAAAGACCAAATTGATAGGTTTGGCAGTTCTTTAGAAACTAAAAATAGAATAACCCAAATTATGTACCAATAAGTTTATTAACAAATTGGACTCAGGTGAAGAAAGTAAATCAAGAAAACACCTAGAATAAAGCATGAAAAATAAGTTAGTAAAACATGAGAAAGGCTAAAAGACAAGGAAGGCACAGTGTAAAGTCTAAGATATGTATAACTGGAAAAGAAAAATTTGGGAAAAGGAGAATAAATAGGGAGAAGCATTTTTTAAAAAGAGTTCATGCCTAAAAACCTTTGTTCAATGGGCAAAATTTAAGTCTCAGACTCAAAAGCACTTACAAAATTTAAGATTAAGTGAGAAGAAATCCTCATTAAATCCTTCACAGTAAAACTGTTAAAAAAAAAAAAAAAGAAAACCTTAAGAATAATCTGGCAAGGGGACAATTTACTTTCAAAACAAAGGACAGTTAAACTGACATTTGATTGCTCAATATAAACAATAAAACCAGAAAAATGGAAGGATATATTAAAAGTTTTGTTGAAAGAAAATAGCAGCAGACAATAGCCCACAAAGACATCATTTAAATATGAATGTGATGATTCTATACCTAGCAGACCCAAAAGGGTCTACAAAGAAACTATTAGAGCTAATAAATGAATTCAGCAAAGTGGCAGGATATAAAATCAACACGCATAAATCAAAGGCATTCCTGTATATCAGCGACAAATCCTCTGAAATGGAAATGAGGACAACCACTCCATTCACAATATCTTCAAAAAAAATAAAATACTTGGGAATCAACCTAACAAAAGAGGTGAAAGACTTATACAATGAAAACTACAGAACCCTAAAGAGAGAAATAGAAGAAGATCTTAGAAGATGGAAAAATATACCCTGTTCATGGATAGGCAGAACTAACATCATCAAAATGGCGATATTACCAAAAGTTCTCTATAGGTTTAATGCAATGCCAATCAAAATCCCAACGGCATTTCTTGTAGAAATAGAGAAAGCAATCATGAAATTCATATGGAAAAATAAAAGACCCAGAATAGCAAAAACAATGCTAAGCAGGAAGTGTGAATCAGGCGGTATAGCGATACCAGACTTCAAACTATATTACAGAGCAATAGTAACAAAAACAGCATGGTACTGGTACCAAAACAGGCGGGTGGACCAATGGTACAGAATAGAGGACACAGAAACCAATCCACAAAACTACAACTATCTTATATTTGATAAAGGGGCTAAAAGCATGCAATGGAGGAAGGATAGCATCTTCAACAAATGGTGCTGGGAAAACTGGAAATCCATATGCAACAAAATGAAACTGAATCCCTTTCTCTCGCCATGCACAAAAGTTAATTCAAAATGGATCAAGGAGCTTGATATCAAATCAGAGACGCGCCGTCTGATAGAAGAAAAAGTTGGCTACGATCTACAGTCGGTGGGGTCGGGCTCCAAATTCCTCAATAGGACACCCATAGCACAAAAGTTAATAACTAGAATCAACAAATGGGACTTACTCAAACTAAAAAGTTTTTTCTCAGCAAAAGATACAATAAGAGAGGTAAATAGAGAGCCTACATCCTGGGAACAAATCTTTACTCCTCACACTTCAGATAGAGCCCTAATATCCAGAGTATACAAAGAGCTCAAAAAATTAGACAATAAGAGAACAAACAACCCAATCAACAAATGGGCCAAGGACCTGAACAGACACTTCTCAGAGGAGGACATACAGTCAATCAACAAGTACATGAAAAAATGCTCACCATCTCTAGCAGTCAGAGAAATGCAAATCAAAACCACCCTAAGATACCATCTCACTCCAGTTAGATTGGCAGCCATTATGAAGTCAAACAACAACAAGTGCTGGCGAGGATGTGGGGAAAAGGGTACACTTGTACATTGCTGGTGGGACTGCAAATTGGTGCAGCCAATTTGGAAAGCAGTATGGAGATTTCTTGGAAAGCTGGGAATGGAGCCACCATTTGACCCAGCTATTCCCCTTCTCGGTCTATTCCCTAAAGACCTAAAAAGAGCATGCTACAGGGACACTGCTACATCGATGTTCATAGCAGCACAATTCACAATAGCTAGACTGTGGAACCAACCTAGATGCCCTTCAATGGATGAATGGATAAAAAAAAATGTGGCATTTATACACAATGGAGTATTACTCTGCATTAAAAAATGACAAAATCATAGAATTTACAGGGAAATGGATGGCATTAGAGCAGATTATGCTAAGTGAAGCTAGCCAATCCCTAAAAAACAAATGTCAAATGTCTTCTTTGATATAAGGAGAGTAGCTAAGAACAGAGTAGGGTCGAAGAGCATGAGAAGAAGATTAACATTAAACAGGGATGAGAGGTGGGAGGGAAAGGGAGAGAGAAGGGAAAATGCATGGAAATGGAAGGAGACCCTCAGAGGTATACAAAAGTACATACAAGAGGAAGTGAGGGGAAGGGGAAAAATAATACAAGGGGGACAAATGAATGTCAGTAAAGGGGGCAGAGAGAGAAGAGGGGAGGGGAGGGGAGGGGAGGGGAGGGGGGATAGTAGAGGATAGGAAAGACAGCAGAATACAACAGACACTAGTATGGCAATATGTAAATCAATGGATGTGTAACTGATGTGATTCTGCAATCTGTATATGGGGTAAAAATGGGAGCTCATAACCCACTTGAATCAAATTGTGAAATATGATATATCAAGAACTATGTAATGTTTTGAACAGCCAACAATAAAAAATTTAAAAAAAAATAAATAAATAAATATGAATGTGAGCAGAAAATTTGACATTTGACAAAATGCAGCACATTTTCATAATAAAAATATAAAGACATTCATGAAAGAGCAATGGCTAACATCATATTTAATGCTGAAAGATGGAATATTTTCCTCCTAAGAGCAGATAGAAGCAACAGAATCTGTGTCATGGGTTAGATCAGGTATCTTCCAAAAGCTCCTGTGAGACAATGTAAGAAAGTTTAAAGGTAAAATGACTGGGTTATGAGAGGCTTAACCTAGTTAGTGCATTAATCCTCTGATAGGAATTAATTGGGCAGTGACTATATATAGGTAGGGTACACTGGAGGAGGTGGGTCATTGGGGTAGTGCCTTTGTCCATAAAGAGTGGAGCTCTCTCTCTCTGCTTCTTGGTGGCCATGTCCTGACCTGCTTTCCTCTGCCACACTATTCCGCCATGATGTTCTGCCTCTCCTTGAGCCCAAAGGAATGGAGCCGGTCTTCTATGGACTGAGACCTCTGAAACTGTGAATCTCAAATTAAATTTTCCTCCCCAAATTGTTCTTGTCATGTTTTTTGATCACAGCATGAAGAAGCTAACTAAAACAATCTGTATTGACCATTTCCACTGAACATCACACTGGAAGTTCTAACCAGGGCTATTAGAACAATAAATAAATAAGTTTCATTCAGAGTGGAAATGAAGAACTAAAATTGTAATCCTAGTGACTTGGGTGGCTGGGGCAGGACAAATTCATGGCCAGTCAGGGCAATTTAGAGAGCAATCAGTCTCAAAATAAAAAGTAAAAAAGGATTGAGAATGTTATTTATTGGTAGAGAACCCCTGAGTTAATCCTCACCACAAACAAACAAACAACAAATAAAAAAACAAAAATTGTTTGTTTGTAGATGACATGATCTTGTATTTAGAAAACCCTACTGAAGCACTAAGCAATAGCAATAAACTGTTAAAACTAATAAATGAGTTTGGCAAGGTTGTAGGATACAAAATCAATATAAAAAATCAATTTTATTTCTATGAGCTAGATTTTAATAATCCTAAACTGAAAGCAAATTTCATTTATCATTACATCAAAACCCCCCAAATACTGATAAGTTTAAAAAAATAGTACAATATTTATCATTTGAAGACTACAAAACATTGTTGAAAGCATCTAAGAAGACCTACCAAATGGAAAGATACCCTGTGTTCAAGAACTTGAAGACTTAATTAATATTATTAAGAGGAAAATACTCTAGGATTTGAAACACAGATAAAGGAATCCTTATCAAAATCCCAGCTGACTCCTTTGCATTAACTGACCAGCAGATCTGAAAAATTGATGAGGAATTCAGGGGACCCAGAATAGCTTAAATAATCTTTAAAAAAATATATATAAGTTGGAAGACTCACAATTCCTAATTTCAAAATTTACTACAAATATATAAAAATAAAAATAATGTGGAATGGAAAAAGAATAAAGACTGATGTTCCAGAGTTGAGAGTAAAGAAATAAAACTTTGTATTTATAGTGAATTGATTTTTGACAAGGGCCTGAAGAAATTGAAAGAGAAAAATAGTGTCTTCAATAAATGACGCTGGGACCACTAGGTGAACACATTCAAAATAATGTAGTTGGACTCTTCCTTCATGTCTTGTAATATATAAATATTAACCCAGAAGACAAGGGCTAAAACTATAAAACTCTTAACAAAAAAACACAGGAGTAAATCTTTGTGACCTTGGCGTAGGAAACATCTTCTTAGATAGGACACAAAATTACAATTGTTAAAAGAAAAATATGAGGAAGATGGCGGCGAGGGGAGTGCATTGCCCCCGTGTGCTGCTTCACTGTGTGGGAGTATGACAAGTCAGGACGGCTAAAGGATATCTTGTTAGGAATTTCCAGCAATAGTGGGGTGCTCCAGAACCTGGAGGAAGGTTTTCCATCGCACGAGGATCAGCTACGGGGACTCAAACGCGAGAGGTTTGTCGCACGGAGGGTAACACTGCTTATTCAGCAAATCGCCCCGCGGCTAGAATCTGTAGCGCGCGCTGGGATAGAGACGCAGGGTTACAGCGCTGCAGTTTCTGCCAGCCGCGCGAGCACCGTACTCAGGGCTGAATTCTGGGTTCGAGACGGGGGAAGGAAGCGGTCCATCTCGGTTCTCCACACCGGTCAGACCACAGAGGAGGCCAGCAGCCACCATGTTGGTAAACTGACGTCACCACCCCTGTTTTCGACTGACCGCAGCTCATTCAGCCATAGAACAGGTAATTTCAGGCTGCAATTCGCCTGCGGCTTGCAGACAGATTGCTAGGGTTCAGCGCCTGGGTACTTCTTAGAACCTGATCTTATCGGAGTGAATACCGAGCCCGGGGCGGCCGAGTTCCGGCTCCCGGAACCATCCCGAAACCTCCCTGGCCCAGGGCTGCTGAGCCTGCGGAGGCTGCTTCTTGGACCCTGCTCCTATCAGAGCATACAACAAGCACTAAGCAGCCGAATTCCGGCTCCCGGAACTGAGCCCGCGGGGACTGCTTCTTGGAGCTTACATTTATAGGAGCTTATACCGAGCACGGAGCGGCCGAGTTCCGGCTCCCGGAACTTCCCTGGCCCAGGGCTAGGAGCCCGCGGAAACTGCTTCTCGGTCCGGGTCCTGCTGAGGGCCGGTCAGGACTCACCCGGTGCTTTGGTTGCCCGGCAAGGGGAACGAAATGCTGCCATTCGCATAGGATACCAACATGGCAGAGATCTGATGTCATCAGAAAGCGGCGGAGGAGGGAACTTCATCAATACCAGTGGTGACATAAGCAGTTGGTCTCCTGGTAGGGGGGGTGAGGCACAGTCACCCGAGTCTCCTCAATTTGTCCTCGAGCCAGAGGGAAGGAGCCGGGCCGCCGCCAGCACCCGGAGCAGGCCCAGCGGCTCGCCAGCGTGGTGACCGCGTGACCCCAATTGGAGAGGGGGCGGAGCGGAGCCACCACCCGCACCCGCAAGGTGGGCAGACCCGCGACCCAGTGGTACATGGGCGTGGTAGGAGGGGCAGGGCAGAGCCGCGGTTCGCGCTTGCAAGGTAAACAGACCTGTGACAGACTGGCGGGTCAGGCCCAGTGGCCTGCCAGTGTGGTACACACGTCACCCCAACTGGAGTAGGGGCAGAGCAGATCCTTCTCCCACGCCCGGATCAGGCCCTGCCGGTGTGGTGGTCACATGACCCCAGTTGGAGTGGGGGCGGAGCGGAACCACCACCCGTGCCTGCAGGGTGAGCAGACCAGTGATCAACCTGCAGATCAGGCCCAGGGGTCTGCAGGCGTGGTAGGAGGGGCAGGGCAGATCCGCCGCCCGCGCCTCCAAGGTAGGCAGACCTACAACAGACCGGCGGATCAGGCCCAGGAGCCTGCCGGCGGGGTACAAACACCACCCTAATTGGAGTAGTGGCAGAGCAGAGTCGCCGCCCGTGCCAGGAACAGGCCCAGCGTCCTGCAGGCGGGGTAGTCACGACACCCCAATTGGAGTAGGGGCAGAGCAGAGCCTCCACCCGTGCCCAAAAGGTGGGCAGATCTGCGACCGACCAGCGGGACAGGCCCAGTGGCCTGCCAGTACGACAGACACGTCGCCCCATTTGGAGTAGGGGCAGAGTAGAGCCGCCGCCCGCGCCTGCAGGGTAGGCAAACCTGCAACCGACCGGCGGATCAGGCCCGGTGGCCTGCCGGCGTGGTACACTCGTCACCCCAATTGGAGTAGGGGCAGAACAGAGCTGCCGCCAGCTCCCAGAACAGGCCCAGTGACCTGCCGGCGTGGTAGCCACGACACCCCAATTGGAATAAGGAGAGAGCAGAGCCGCCGCCCGCACCTGCAGGAAAGATACGCAAGCAGTATGAAAAGACAAGGAAAGAAAGGACCACAAGCAATGCAGGTCAACGCAACTTTAGAAGAGGTAACAGCTGCAGCAGATGGAATGTCAGATAAAGAATTCAGGATATACATGCTTCAGATGATCTGGAGTATCAAGGAAGACATTAAACAGCAAAATCAGACAATGAAAGATCACTTCGACAACAAATTACGCAAACAAATCCAGGAAGCAAAGGATCAACTATACAGGGAGATAGAGGTTATAAAAAACAAACAAACAGAAATCCTAGAAATGCAGGAAGCAATAAACCAACTTAAAAACTCAATGGAGAATACTACCAGCAGAGTAGAACACTTAGAAGATAGAACATCAGACAATGAAGACAAAGTATTTCAACTGGAAAAGAACATAGACAGCTCAGCAAGACTGTTAAGAAACCATGAGCAGAACATCCAAGAAATATGGGATAACATTAAGAGACCAAACTTAAGAGTCATTGGGATACAGGAAGGTACAGAGCTCCAAACCAAAGGAATGAGAAGTCTATTCAATGAAATAATACAAGAAAACTTCCCAGACTTGAAGAATGAGACAGAATCCCAAATCCTAGAAGCCTACAGGACGCCGAATGTGCAAAATCATAAGAGATCCACACCTAGACACATTATAATGAAGATGACCAACATACAGAATAAGGAGAGAATTTTAAAAGCTACAAGAGAAAGGAAGCAGATTACATTTAGGGGTAAGCCAATCAGGATAACAGCTGATCTTTCAACACAGACTCTGAAAGCTAGAAGATCCTGGAATAACATATTTCAAACACTGAAAGAAAATGGGTTCCAACCAAGAATTGTGTATCCAGCGAAATTAAGCTTCAGGATGGAGGATGAAATTAAAACCTTCCACGATAAACAAAAGTTTAAAGAATTCGCAGCTAGAAAACCATCTCTTCAAAACATCCTCGCCAAAGTATTACAGGAAGAGGAAATGGAAAATAACAATGAAAACCAACAGTGGGAGGTAGGACAGTAAAGGGGGGGGGGAATAATCAAAGAGGAAAACAAACCATGTTTAGTAACAGAAATAAACAAATATGGCTGGAAGAACAACCCATATCTCAATAATAACCCTAAATGTTAATGGCTTAAACTCACCAATTAAGAGACACAGGCTAGTAGAATGTATCACAAAACAAGACCCAACAATATGCTGCCTACAGGAGACGCATTTGATAGGAAAAGACATACATAGGCTGAAGGTGAAAGGTTGGGAAAAATCATATCACTCATATGGACTTCGGAAACAAGCAGGAGTGTCCATACTCATATCAAATAAAATAGATTTCAAGCCAAAGTTAATCAAAAGAGATAAAGAGGGACACTACATACTGCTTAAGGGAACCAAACACCAACAAGACATAACAATCATAAATATTTATGCCCCAAACAATGGTGCAGCTATGTTCGTCAAACAAACTCTTCTCAAGTTCAAGAGTCTAATAGACCACCATACCATAATCATGGGAGACTTCAACACACCTCTCTCGCCACTGGACAGATCTTCCAAACAAAAGTTGAATAAGGAAACTATAGAACTCAATAACACTTTTAATAACCTAGACCTAATTGACATATATAGAGTATACCACCCAACATCAAGCAGTTACACTTTTTTCTCAGCAGCACATGGATCCTTCTCAAAAATAGATCATATATTATGTCACAGGGCAACTCTTAGACAATATAAAGGAGTAGAGATAATACCATGCATCTTATCTGATCATAATGGAAAGAAACTGAAAATCAACGATAAAAGAAGGAAGGAAAAAGCATACATCACTTGGAGAATGAACAATAGGTTACTGAATGATCAATGGGTTATAGAAGACATCAAGAAGGAAATTAAAAAATTCTTAGAGATAAATGAAAACACAGACACAACATATCGGAATCTATGGGACACATTGAAAGCAGTTCTAAGAGGAAAATTCATTGCTTGGAGTTCATTCCTTAAAAAAAGAAAAAACCAACAAATAAATGATCTCATACTTCATCTCAAAATCCTTGAAAAAGAAGAGCAAAACAACAGCAAAAGAAGTAGAAGGCAAGAAATAATTAAAATCAGAGCTGAAATTAATGAAATCAAAACAAAAGAAACAATTGAAAAAATTGACAAAACTAAAAGTTGGTTCTTTGAAAAAATAAACAAAATCGACAGACCCTTAGCGATGCTAGCGAAGAGAAGAAGAGAGAGAACTCAAATTACTAGCATACGGGATGAAAAAGGCAATATCACAACAGACACTTCAGAAATACAGAAGATAATCAAAAACTATTTTGAATCCTTATACTCCAACAAATTAGAAGATAGTGAAGGCATAGATAAATTTCTTAAGTCATATGATCTGCCCAGATTGAGTCAGGAGGATATAGAAAACCTAAACAGACCAATATCAATTGAGGAAATAGAAGAAACCATAAAAAGACTACCAACTAAGAAAAGCCCAGGTCCAGATGGGTATACAGCAGAATTTTACAAAACCTTTAAAGAAGAACTAATACCAATACTTTTCAAGCTACTTCAGGAAATAGAAAAGGAGGGAGAACTTCCAAATTCATTCTATGAGGCCAACATCACCCTGATACCTAAACCAGACAAAGACACTTCAAAGAAAGAAAACTACAGACCAATATCTCTAATGAACCTAGATGCAAAAATCCTCAATAAAATTCTGGCGAATCGGATACAAAAACATATCAAAAAAATTGTACACCATGATCAAGTAGGATTCATCCCTGGGATGCAAGGCTGGTTCAATATACGGAAATCAATAAATGTTATTCACCACATCAATAGACTTAAAAATAAGAACCATATGATCATCTCGATAGATGCGGAAAAAGCATTCGACAAAGTACAGCATCCCTTTATGTTCAAAACTCTAGAAAAACTAGGGATAACAGGAACATACCTCAATATTGTAAAAGCAATCTATGCTAAGCCTCAGGCTAGCATCATTCTGAATGGAGAAAAACTGAAGGCATTCCCTCTAAAATCTGGAACAAGACAGGGATGCCCTCTCTCTCCACTTCTGTTCAACATAGTTCTCGAAACACTGGCCAGAGCAATTGGACAGACGAAAGAAATTAAAGGCATAAAAATAGGAAAAGAAGAACTTAAATTATCACTATTTGCAGATGATATGATTCTATACCTAGCAGACCCAAAAGGTTCTACAAAGAAACTATTAGAGCTAATAAATGAATTCAGCAAAGTGGCAGGATATAAAATCAACACGCATAAATCAAAGGCATTCCTGTATATCAGCGACAAATCCTCTGAAATGGAAATGAGGACAACCACTCCATTCACAATATCTTCAAAAAAAATAAAATACTTGGGAATCAACCTAACAAAAGAGGTGAAAGACTTATACAATGAAAACTACAGAACCCTAAAGAGAGAAATAGAAGAAGATCTTAGAAGATGGAAAAATATACCCTGTTCATGGATAGGCAGAACTAACATCATCAAAATGGCGATATTACCAAAAGTTCTCTATAGGTTTAATGCAATGCCAATCAAAATCCCAACGGCATTTCTTGTAGAAATAGAGAAAGCAATCATGAAATTCATATGGAAAAATAAAAGACCCAGAATAGCAAAAACAATGCTAAGCAGGAAGTGTGAATCAGGCGGTATAGCGATACCAGACTTCAAACTATATTACAGAGCAATAGTAACAAAAACAGCATGGTACTGGTACCAAAACAGGCGGGTGGACCAATGGTACAGAATAGAGGACACAGAAACCAATCCACAAAACTACAACTATCTTATATTTGATAAAGGGGCTAAAAGCATGCAATGGAGGAAGGATAGCATCTTCAACAAATGGTGCTGGGAAAACTGGAAATCCATATGCAACAAAATGAAACTGAATCCCTTTCTCTCGCCATGCACAAAAGTTAATTCAAAATGGATCAAGGAGCTTGATATCAAATCAGAGACGCGCCGTCTGATAGAAGAAAAAGTTGGCTACGATCTACAGTCGGTGGGGTCGGGCTCCAAATTCCTCAATAGGACACCCATAGCACAAAAGTTAATAACTAGAATCAACAAATGGGACTTACTCAAACTAAAAAGTTTTTTCTCAGCAAAAGAAACAATAAGAGAGGTAAATAGGGAGCCTACACCCTGGGAACAAATCTTTACTCCTCACACTTCAGATAGAGCCCTAATATCCAGAGTATACAAAGAACTCAAAAAATTAGACAATAAGAGAACAAACAACCCAATCAACAAATGGGCCAAGGACCTGAACAGACACTTCTCAGAGGAGGACATACAGTCAATCAACAAGTACATGAAAAAATGCTCAACATCTCTAGCTGTCAGAGAAATGCAAATCAAAACCACCCTAAGATACCATCTCACTCCAGTAAGATTGGCAGCCATTAGGAAGTCAAACAACAAGTGCTGGCGAGGATGTGGGGAAAAGGGTACACTTGTACATTGCTGGTGGGACTGCAGATTGGTGCAGCCAATTTGGAAAGCAGTATGGAGATTTCTTGGAAAGCTGGGAATGGAGCCACCATTTGACCCAGCTATTCCCCTTCTTGGTCTATTCCCTAAAGACCTAAAAAGAGCATGCTACAGGGACACTGCTACATCGATGTTCATAGCAGCACAGTTCACAATAGCAAGACTGTGGAACCAACCTAGATGCCCTTCAATAGACGAATGGATAAAAAAAATGTGGCATTTATACACAATGGAGTATTACTCTGCATTAAAAAATGACAAAATCATAGAATTTACAGGGAAATGGATGGCATTAGAGCAGATTATGCTAAGTGAAGCTAGCCAATCCCTAAAAAACAAATGCCAAATATCTTCTTTGATATGAGGAGAGGAACTAAGAACAGTGTAGGGACGAAGGGCAGGAGAAGAAGATTAACATTTAACAGGGATGAGAGGGGGGAGGGAAAGGGAGAGAGAAGGAAAATTGCATGGTAATGGAAGGAGACCCTCAGGGTTATACAGTGGAGGAGGTAGAGAGAGAGGAGGCGAGGGGAGGGGAGAGGTGGGGAGGGGGGAGGGTGGAGGATGGGAAAGGCAGTGGAGCACAACAGACACTAGTATGGCAATTTGTAAATCAATGGTGTGTAACTGATGTGATTCTTCAATCTGTGTATGGGGTGAAGGTGGGAGTTCATAACCCACTTGAATCAAAGTGTGGAATATGATATGTCAAGAAATTTGTAATGTTTTGAACAACCCACAATAAAAAATTAAAAAAAAAAAACTACATATATAACTACAATTAAAAAAAAAAAAGAAAAATATTTCATGAAAATTACAACTTTTATGATTCAAAGATATTATCAAGGAAGTGAAAAGACAACTTCAAAAGTGGGTGAAAATATTTCCAAATCAGAAATCTGTTCAGGAATTTGTATCTAGAATATATTAAGTATAATTAAAGTCATTATTAAAAAGAAATGTCTTAATTAAAAATGGGCAAGGGATCTGAGTGTACATTTCTCCAAAGAAAATAAACAAATATCCAAAAGGCACATGAAAAGATGCTCAACTTATTAGCCATCTGGGAACTGCAAATCAAAATAATAGTGGGAGATAGGTATGTGGTTATGTGCTTATAGTCCCAGATACTTGGTGCCTGAGTCAGGAGCATTGAGGGTATAAGGCCAGCCTTGGCAACATAGGGAGATCCCATCACAAAAGTAAACAAATGAAAAACACAATGGAATACCTCTTTGGACCGACTGGAATGGTTTATAACCGTTGGTCAAAGAGACCAATGATAATGTTAGGATGTGGAGAAATTGAAATCCTCATACATTGGTGGTGGGAAATTAAAGTGGTGCTGACACTTTGGAAAACATTCTGGCAGTTCTTCAAAGGATTAAACACAGAGTTACCACATGACCCTGAAAGTCAAAGAAAAATGAAAACATATGTCCACACAAAAATTGGTACACAAATGTTCATTGTGGCATTATTCACAAAGCCAAAGAGTGAAAACAATCCAAATGTCCAACTGGTGAATGGATTAAAAAATTTATATATGTGCAATAAAACATTATTCTGTAATCACTCATAGCACTGACAGTAACCCCATATTAGCCTTGGTACAGTTCCCTGCACCTCAATTCTGTAGGGTTGCACGAAGAGGATTAGACCACACCTTTATGTGCTGTGGATGCGTTGCAGAAGAGGAAACATGTAACCTGAAAAGGAGGAGGAAAAGAGAATAAATTTCCTAACTACATATTCTTCCCACTCTTCAGTTTCTTGCTGGTCCATTCCATTTAACAAACCAAACCACAAGTCAGAAAGTAAGGGAGTGCTTGCTGTTACCCATAAAGGATATCTTCCTGGGGCTCAAGGTAGGGTAAGAGGGATGGGAAAGAAATTTGATGAAACAACTGGATGATTCAAGGGAGAGAAATGGAGTAATATGATAATCCAATATAAGAATATAAGAAATAAGGGGAACAGGAACAAAGCACTAGTTGGAGATAGCACTTAATGACAGAGCATTTTTAACTGAAAATGTTTAAGAGCCTTCATTAAAAGCAATGATTATAATTGGATACAAAACAAATAAACAAATAGCCTTTATCAGATGTCACTTACAAGAGACAAGTTTCTCTAAAACAGAGATATGAAAATATCAATAGTGAAAAGTATGGGTAAAGACGTACATAAAACACCAGCCAAACTGTATTAATATCAGGTAAATACTCAAAGGAAAAACAGTAGAGATGAAGGAGGATACTTCAAAATATTAAATGTCTTAACTTGCCAAGATGACTTGTAAATTGTAAATAAGAAAAATAACATACTAAAATTTATCCCCCCAATATAACCTCAAAATTCAAAATGAGCAAAAATAAATAAATAATAATTAAACAGTAAGAAATGTTAATATGAAATTTCTCAGAAAATAATAGAACTAACAAAAAATCAGTACGAAAGTGGAGAACATAAACAGCATAGCAAACTGCATGGTACTAGCATAAAACCAGACACAGAGACCAATGGTACAGAATGGAAGACACAGAGACAAACCCACACAAATACAGTTATCTGATCCTTGACAAAGGTGCCCAAAAACACTTATTGGAGAAAAGACAGGCTTTGTAACAAATGGTTCTAGAAAAACTGGTAATCCATATGTAGAAGAATGAAACTAGACTCTTTTCTCTCACCCTGCACAAAAATCAACTCAAAATGAATCAAAGACCTAGGAATTAGACCAGAAATTATGCAACGTGTAGAAGAAAATATAGGGTCAACAGTCTAGCATATAGACACAGACAATGACTTTCTCAGTAGGACCCCTAAAGCTCAGGGAAATAATGCCAAGAGCTAATAAATGGGATGGCATCAAATCAAAAAACTTATGCCCAGCAAAGAAAGCAATTAAGAATGTGAAAAGAGGCTAGGTGTGATGAAGCATGCCTGTAATCCCAGGGTCTTGGGAGGGTGAGGCAGGAGGATTGCAAGTTTGAGGCCAGTCTCAGTAACTAAGTAAGGCCTTAAGCAACTTAGTGAGACCCTGTGTCAAAATTTAAAAAAAAGAAAAGAAAAGAAAGTGATGAGAGGACCTACAGAATGGGAGAAACACAAATAAACCAACTAATAAATGGGCAAATGGATTAAACTGACCAAATTGAACTCTACACAACAAATAAATCAAACAACTGCAGAAACTCCTTTTTAGCATATGCAAAATATAAAAAAGTTACCATAGCCAGGCCATAAAGCAACTTTCAACAAATTTTAAGGGACAGACCAAAATCATTTAGAGTGTATTTTGTAATAAAAGGTTTTACATTTTACATTAAAAAAAAAAAAACAGAACAAAACAAAAAAATGACAGCTGGAACAATCTCCATCATAATGGTAACAATAAAATATTTTGAACAGAATAATAATGAAATATATTAAAACTTGAAGGACAACATTCATACTGGAGAATTAAGAATTCCTGTAAAAAATTAGAAAAAAATAGCAAATAAACTAAAGAAAGTAGAAAGAGAAATAGGAAAGAGAAGAATAGAAATTAACAAAATAGAACACAAGTGGAAAAGCTTAAAAATTAATAAATTCTGCCAAATTCAATAAAGAAAAAAAAAGAGAAAGCATAGATAGATATCTAATGTTAGTAATAAGGAAGAGAGAAGCACAATAAGTACTTCAGATATTACAGTTAAAGGGAAAATACAAATAATTTTCGGCTAAAACCTTTAAAAATTTAGATGTAGATAAGTTCCTAGACAACGCCACTTGTTAAAATTGACAGTAGAAAACTAAGAATGGAGAATAGTCCTGTAGCTATTAAAAACATTGAGTTAAAACTTTCCGCAGATAAAATTACAAAGCCAGATGACTTTACAAACACACTTGATCAACTGTTAAGGAAGGAATACTAACATCCTTAAATAGAATTTTCAAGAAAATAAAAGAGGGAAACTTCCCCATTTCTCAGGAGGCCACTATATTCTATATGAACATTTCATAAGAATGTTATAAGAAAGGAAAACGATAGGCCTGGAAATAGCCCCAAAATTTATCTGTTGTAGAATATATAAATATATTGTGGCATTCATATAGTATGGAAGAAAAAAAAAGGAGTATAACTACTTGCAAATGACGCATGTGAAATATCGAAAACATGGTGGTAAGGGAACCACATCAAACATAAAGGATCAGGCGTAGGATTACATTTGTTCAAAGGTCAAAATTATAAAACCAAATTTATTGTGTTTAGCGAAGGATACCCTAAACCATAAATGAAAAGAAGGATTTGATTACTGTGGAAGTATGGCTTGGCAGGAGGGGCAAGTGAGGAAGGCGATCTGGAGAGCTGATGATGATCAGCTGATGATGACCTTGTGAGAAGTTGTCCTGGGTTTTCCTTTGTGAACTTCTCTGTATATGGGCCATCTTTCCTAAAGAGAGGGAGAGAAAAAAAGACACATTTTCCTTGAGGGTTAGGATGGCTGTGATTCCTGAGGAGGGGCAGGTCAAGGAGGTAGAAGGGGTAGAAAAGATCCCCCATGGTACAAGGGCCAAGAGACAAATTTGCTTCCTCTGCAGTTTTATAGGCTCAAGTCCAAAGGGGCAACAGCTACCCAGGGGAGTGGTATTGGTCTTTGGTACCAGCATATCTGCTTTATTATTCCAGAAAGCTTTGCTAGTTATGGGGAGAAAAATCCACAATAATTCCTCATTAACTTTCATTTCATAGAAAGATGCCTGTTTAGGTCTGAAAACATTCTGTACCTTTTATACTGCCTAGTCCTTTATTTAGACTCATTTCATGTAAACCTCTCAGATATGAAAACTAGTTCCTTTGTTGTTGCTTAAAAAATGTGAATGAGCTAATTCTCATAATTCTTGGTACAGCTCCTTAAGGTATTATTGAGAGTAAATTCAATATTTAATGCTGATCTACAATGCTCAGAGACCTGTTCTTTTCCTGATTTTTACTAACTAGTAGAATGTGTAGAGTGGAGACACAAGTGATACATCATTGTCACCAGTGAATACTGTGCCTTGAGGGTAAGAAACTATTCTGGAAGTGGAACGGGATACACTATTAGAAGATTGTGTTTCCAGTAATTTCAAATATGTATGTGGTTTCTACATATTCTTTTCAACAACAGTAATGAACAAAGAAACAAAAATAGAGGTGTGTGTGTGTGTGTGTGTGTGTGTGAGAGAGAGAGAGAGAGAGAGAGAGAGAGAATTAACTTGTGGGTGGGGAGGGAACAAACTCTGGCCATTGATTAACTGCTGTTACAATACTCAAAACCTATCATTCTTAGATGAAATGGCCAAACAAGACTTTAGGTTAAAAGCAAGATAATGATAATGAATAAAGTTGGTTGCTTTCTCTGTTTCTTTAGTTCAGATTATCTGCAAATACACACCTCATTTTGATTGTGCTGGAAGAACCTCAATATATCTGAAGGGTTTTACATAAACTCATTTAAAATCCATACATAAAATCCACACTACAATTCAGAGAATTGTATATGAGGAAGGGTTCTGCCTGACACACATCACCAATAAGTGTTAGCTATCACCGTGATAAAGTATTCATTTGATCCCTCAGCAGAGTCACCACTTGGTCTTGTTGGCCTTTCCATAAAACATCCCAGGGAACACAACCTCCATGGACCTAGGTACCTCCTGCCTTTTTGTAGGCCTTAATTTTGATATTAGGAAAATGAAGATCTTGGATTCTTTAAATTATTTGACTGGAAGGTTTTGTCTTCATGGAGTACCATAGGTTTCCTCCATGAAGTTCAGGCCCATTGAGTGTCACCAGTGGTTGGGTTGGTGCCATGGACAGGGAGGATGCATCAGGCTAAGGAAAGGGGTTCTGGCTTCTTCAGGAGGCAGTGTTTACTTTTCTCTGGGCAGAGGTTGTGGAAGTTAAGAAAACCTGGTGAAACAGATGCCAGGGACAGATGTTACCTAATTTGGTCAAAGAACAAAGTATGTAAAACATTTGGAAATCCTCAAGAGTGCATGGGGATGGGGACACCTGCATGAAGGGCTCTGCATCTCACAGGGTGAGATTTCAATCAGTTTGGGTTTGGGGGAAGCAAGTTTCTGGATTGGAATCTTGACTGCACCACTTATTAGCACTACTTCGCGCAAGGTACTCCCAGGACATGATATGCTTGCAGAAGGTGTTTGAACCTCATATTGCTTATGTGTAAAATGAGGTAAACATCTATGTAATGAACAATAAATATCCTGGGATGGAATAGGACAAAGCAGAATGGGTTTCATTAAATAAAGGCTGCTATCATTAAAAGAAAATTAAAGCCAGGCAGAGTGACTTTGAATCGAAAGTTCCAGGCCAGCCTCAACACTTAGTGAGATCCTCATCAACTTAGCCAGCCCTGTCCCAAAATAAAATAAATACACAAAGAAATAAAAAAGGACTGAGGATGTAGCTCTGTGGTAAAGCCCCCTTCCCAGCCGTTTGATTCTTAGTTCCCCAAAATAAAAATGAATAAATAAAAAGAAAATGAATAATCTCATTCCAGACACATTTACTCCTGCTTTGCTGAGAATTCTCAAACCTCAGTTGTTTCTTTTAATGATAGCACCCTTGATCCCTCACTGCCCCTCCCCACCCTGCCCCCACCCTTGGCGGTGGAGTGCTGGAAAGAGACGCATAGAGAACTGGGCAAACCAGGTCCCAAGCCCCCTCCTGGCATGGTGGGGCCTGTCATGGCGGCCCAGTGACAGCTTAGGTGATCCCACTTCGCTGAGCAAAAAGAATGAAAGGGTCGAAAGGTCAGCGCTGCCCAGACCTCTGCCAGGCGGTCGCCAGGTCTAGCCTAGTGCCAGCAACAGTTCAACTCTGTCCAGGTCTCCCAGCGGCGCTGGGCCCGCTCTGACCCCGGGCTCAGCCTTAGCTCAGGCGCCCACCTGGGGAGGCGGCGGTCAGGGCCTCGGGACTAGCAGCCGAGGCCCCTTAGCCGGCGGCTGGGGACTGGCGCCAGCGCCCCGGAGCGCACCGGGCCAAGCTCCGGGCGATCCCGACGCTCGCGTGCCCTCCCCGCCCCCTCCGCGCCTTGCTTCTCCTCGCTTCGCCCCGGCGCCCGCGGCCCCCACCCACCGGCCGCTCCTCCCCTCTCCCCACCCTCCTCCTCCGCCCCCTCCCCTCCCCCGCCGCCTCGCACACAGCGCGGCCGAGCGTCTGAACCTCTGGGGCCGTGAGCGCAGGCGGCAAGGCCACCGCACCTGCAGAACGCTCGAGCTGCGGAGCCGGCACCTCGCCTCGCACCGCCCGATCCCTTTTCCCCACTCGCTGGGTTGCCCATGACGCCCACGACCCCCTGTTGGCGACAATGACCACTTCCCTGCAAGATGGGCAGAACGCCGCGGGCAGGGCGGCTGCCCGGGACTCGCCGCTGGCCGCCCAGGTGTGCGGCGCTGCCCAGGGGAAGGGCGACGCCCACGACCTGGCGCCAGCCCCCTGGCTCCACGCGCGAGCGCTCCTGCCCCCTCCGGACGCGACCCGCGGTTGTGTTGCAGACAGGTAGGCACCCCTCCGAGGGCGCGGGGGAGTGTCCTGGGTTGGCAGCCGGTAAGGGGGTGAGGAGGCGGTCCTAGGGGTGAGCCATGTGCTCAGAGCTGGGCCAAGTTTGTGAAAGTCTCTGAAGACAATTCCCTTTGAGCTTGCTTCTACCAGATCAGCAGGACATTGCGATCTTGCAGCGCCTTATTATAAATAGCGTCACCGTTTCATTGAGAGCTCTCCGTGTTTCTCGACTCTGTCCATTGGTGTGAACTAGGAGGCCAAACTCCAGATTGTCCACCCTCTGCTCCTGCCTAGTGACCCAGCATTGTCTTCAAAATATACAGTCCTTTTAATTTTATATATTTTTTAAAAATCAAAGCATTAATGAGTTCACCTCCCACATAGAATCTTACAGCGACCCATGAGAGGCAAAGCATGGATTGACATTTGAGCAGTCTTTACTGTTCAGCAGGAAAGAATAGAGGCTTTAAAAGGTTTCTCAATCTCCATTGCATCCAGCACAAAGTGCCTTTAGAGTTTGCACATACTTTTGGAAGGAAAAAAAAAAAAAGACTACAACAGCATGAAAATCTATGAATCTTTATTTTCATACATTTAAATGGTACGTTTTTTCCCCCCTTCAGGTTTTCAAAGTGCTCAGACTTCAGTGAAATTAAAATTACTCTCCAATGGACTTGTTATACTAACAAGTTCTATTAACTTATCCCTTTAAAAGCACTGCCTTTCTGTTTAGTATCTATAAGCATTTGAAAAATCAACAGACTGTGTGTGGGCAACATTGTGAATGAAATTTTGAAGAGACATGAACTGCAGCTATAATTAATAAATCATAACTTCCAAAAGTGACTGGTAAAATATCAAAGAGATGAATTCACTAAATGTAATTTATATGCGTTGTCAATTTTATGTATGCTTAACAATGTCTAACTCCTTATGCTAATTTTGCACTAATATTTATATAGTTCATAATGTTGCTTCAGGAAGATTATTGAAAGTGCAGGAAATGGAGTTTCCATGTCTTGTGATTTTTTTTAAAGGCAAAAAAAAAAAAAAAAGTAGGACTATTGTAGATTTATTTGTATCAATTAACACTTTATTTTGATATCCAGAAAATATGTCACAGACCTTTCCAGTACACTTGATATATTATTAGCATTGTCATAGAGTGGTACATGTTGGCCTTAACAACACTTTTTAATCCTGACAGCAATTATATTTTACATTCTGCTTTATGTAAATTACATCCTATGTTCTCTCGGTGTAGGAGAAAAAAGAAAGATCTTGATGTTCTGGAAATGCCATCTATTCCAAACCCTTTTCCTGAGCTGTGCTGTTCTCCATTTACATCTGTGTTGTCATCGGGCCTGTTATCCAAAGGGAATTCAAGGAAAAAAC
The DNA here is from genome assembly GCF_047511675.1 of Marmota flaviventris. Taxonomy (NCBI): domain Eukaryota; kingdom Metazoa; phylum Chordata; class Mammalia; order Rodentia; family Sciuridae; genus Marmota; species Marmota flaviventris. Next base: position 66,863,984 of record NC_092508.1, read on the forward strand.
AGGTATGCATTTCTAAATTTTCAAATTCAAGTATTTTAGGAGTTCTGAATCAATACAGTTTTAAGATTTTCAGTATTATACAATATTAAAGAATTAGTGTGGCCTAAGCTAAATAACTCTATTGACTGACGTAGTCCTTTGGGCTTGCTTTCCTCTTAGGGCCTTAGTTTTCTCAGCTGTATAATGGGAGTGTTAAAAGTTCCTTCACAGAGTCTTGAGATAGGTTAAAAGAGATAATATATATGAAGTGCAGTGTCTAGAAGCTGATTTCATTCACTGGAAAGGAAGGAGAGTTATGAGTGATAATAGATCATTGATTTTAAGTCAGGAATTGGAAGGGGGTGGGAAAGGATAGTGAAAAGGGGATTGGCTGATCTCTTATAATGCTTTCTTTCATATTCATTTTAAACCCCCACCTTGACAACCTTATTATTTACTAAAGGAAAGTGATGTAATGAATCTGGCAAAAGGTAATTTGAATTTAGGATTCAACCTGTCCTCTTCCTTTCAGTGAATTCCAGAGTTTGAAGGCTCTGGCTGCAGAGTGCATATGACATGTAAGTGATGATTAGAAGATAGAATTTATTTTTATGATTTTCTTTCTTTTCAAATTTCTCATGAGACAGACTCATGCAAATTAGATAATAATGACCAAGCAACCAAGAGATGTTAATCATTATATATTTTGAGAAAAAAAAATCAGTGCCTTTGTAATAATTCATCTCTTGTCAAATACTGCCTCCAAGTTTTGAACCAGCAAAACAAAGAGGATGTACCCTGAGTGTGGATAGTCATGACTAGAGGGGGATTTAGGGAACAGTGTTTTTGTAGGTCAGGTTTAGCAAAATGGAAAATGAGAAAAAGATGCTAGGCTGTTATTGGCTCCAGTAGGCTTCTTCTGTCTTGTTGGAGAAAGATCACTGCATGTGCACGTAGGAGCACAGGGTCCTGGCTTGACTTCTAGTGACTGATCCTAGAAGGATATTCCACCTTACAGGATCCCTTCTTGCCAGTCTCTCCCTAGGCTCAAGGCTGGGTTTCTGTGAAGAGTGTCCCCAGGTTGCAGAAAAGAAAGGTTCCTTTTCTTTCTTTGATATTTCCTTTTGCCCCCACCTAGACTTTGCATTTAGAACTTGTCCCTTTTGTTTTTATTCTTTTGTACATGCTCAGTTCTTTGGAATGAGGGAGGTTTTGAGAACACATGAGTCTATCAGTAATTTCCCAAGCTCAGTATTGTTGTGACACACATATCTTTTTTACAAGATGGTGTTCCTGGCCCAGTTATCTCTAGCTTTTAGTTGGGATGATGTAAGGGATTGTATGTAATTGTATTATTCTATCAAATATCACTTATGATGGAAATCATTTAGGAGAAGATGACTTTTCTTTATATTGTTTTTGATTTTTTTTAACCATCCCAGTCATTTTAAAAATTCTTTTCTCCCAATAGGGAAAGTGGAAGATTGTTACTTGCTATTTACAAATAAGTGACCAGAAAGTTTAAGAGAACCCAGACTAGAAATATTAAATTTAATTTCGTCTTTCAAAACCAAAGTCAAAAAATCATTTTATGGAACAGACTATATGACCATAAGTAGTAAAGTACATTGAAGCCACAAATAGGATATGTTTTATCTCTTTTTGCAAATAAAATGCCCCAAGGAATACAATATTGTAGACTTTCAGTATTATTATTTTAAAACGAGAGCTAGAATGACAGAATCTATATTCTTTATTCTTTCTCCCTCTTTTTATAGTGCTGGTCACATATAGTGCTCAACCTATATCTTTATGTTTACTAATAGTGCAGATTTAGAGTGTACCTTCCTTTATATACATGCATGAGAAAAGTTATTTTTAAACTTTTTTTTTCTAATTTCTGATTGAAATTTGCTAGGAAATCATGCTTTAGTAATGGACTCTAAACACCTATTACTTGAAGAAAAGTAAGGAGTAAGAGATCTTTAGCCCTCTTGTCTCAAGCTTTTCAGTCCCTGGGTCATTTTAATGCTTGGACACAGTTTGTGCAGTAAGTTTAGTTAATTGCTTTCTGGGACTATATAGTATAACTGATTCAGAATAAAGTCTCTGAACATGTGAAAGATTAAGCTTTGTGAAACAGGGTGTTCTGGAATATTTGAGTTGGGAGGGAGTTTCAAGCTCATTTAGTCTAATGCCCTTCTTTTACAGATGTGTAAATTGAGTCTAAGAAGTGCTAGGTACCTAATAGTGGCATAACTTCAACCTGAAATCTGCATTTCTTGAGGGTTTGACTGAAATCTTTTAAGAAAACAAAATTTGGGCCATAAGAGTTGTAATAGCAATAAGCATACATCAGCATTATTAGCTACAACTCTACTAATAATACAAGAATACGAGGAATAACACATGCTATTTGTTAATATTTGTCTAAGGACCTGGAATTTCTCTATTCCCCCCCACACCCACTTCTTGAAATGCAACTATCTCTTTGTGTTTTTTTTTTTTTCTTTAGCTTTCCCATCCCTAAGATTGATGTGAAAAATCTATCAAGTTCTTGGACATATCAAGAAATACTTATGAGTGTCATTAATAACTGGCTTTTATGTATAGTTTATGATCCACTGGATATTATATTGTGAGAACAGTAGGAAGTGCCACTTACCTTTTAAGATTGAAAAATGAACATGCAAAACTGGAATTGGTTTGCCCATCCTTCTGCAGTAGAAATGAGGGAGATCAAAAAGAGTATCATGTCTCTGTGTGCTCTGCTTCTCACACACTGTTTCTGGACTACTTTGTAGTGAGTTAAGACTTTTTTGTATATTCTGGAAAAACAATGTCTTCCAAATAATTAAGGAATTAGTTTTCCATGTGCTCTGACTTTAATTTATTTCCTTTTGTCTGTCAGGGACTTTCAAAAGATAAATGAATCTCTGTCCCCAATTTAAAAGGCCTGTTATGTCATTTCTTTGTGATGTCAGTAATTATTCTGGTTTGTCTGTGCTGAGCCTGTATGTGTGCTCTAAAAGGAATCTTGGGTGACTGCTACATTAATTGAGTTTTCATATACTCCTTTTTTTTTTAATATGCACAGAAATAGAAACAAAATCTGCCACATTCTCAGTTTTGCAGACTCAGCAATTATCAAGATTTTGCACCATTTATTTTATATATTCCTTTTGTAAGTTTTCATTTTCTTTGTTGAAATGTTTTAGAGGAAATCATGGATATCTTGTCATTAGAACTCTACCTAGTTTTATAAACATCTTTGAAAAAATGAATTTAAAAAAATAAGACCCAAATGCCATTATTCCCTAACAAAAATAACAACAATGCTGTGGTACCATCTAAAACCATCCATAATCAAATTTTCTCAGTTGGAATGGCGAATGAAATCCTCAAATTACAAACTGGATATGTTTCAAAAGTCTGCAAATTAGTTCTTTGGGAGTTTAAATTCATTTTCAGATGGAAACAACAACATAAATTGTATTTTGGCCCTCCAGGCTGTTTTACAAAATCCCATTTAATGTGAAATGAAACACAAATATATATGCAGAGAGAATAACAAAAACAATACTTGCTCTTAATAGGGTTTCAAACAAATCTATCTTTCTAAGAGCAATTTGCTACTTTTGAATACAGATGTTTGATGAATATAATTATTTTGGAGAAGTTATAAGTGTACAGATCTTTGTAGTAATGTTAAAGTAGGCTTTACAGCAATGCTTCTCAAAGTTCGGTTACTAAACCATGATCTTTGTCTTCAGAATACTTGAATCTCTTGCAGAACTCACTGAGTAGTAATGTCCTGGGAAAGGACAGAAGGTTTTGTCTTATGTTTTTCTTTTTGACATATGTACAGAATCAATCAGTGCTGCTCTTAATCTCTACCACTTTTAGACTCTGACCTTTCAAAACTGTGGACAAATCTATTTAGATGAGAAAAACTGGGAATATTGCAAATGGACTTTTGTAGCTATTCTAGCCATGTATTGATTGACTGGAGGAAACAGAGCCTTAAATGAACTAGCCTGAGAGGTTATATTTTAGTACCTAAAGGTCAATAGTTCAATGGTCTCATAAGAGATTAGAACTGAGAATTAGAAAGTCAGCAATCATGAAAACCACTTTCTCTGTTCTCTTTTATACTCCAACAGGCATACCTCATAGTCTCTGCTTCTTGTAGATCCCTTTCATTTTCTGATATTTCTATGTAGTTTTGCTTGCCAGTGGACACCCCTAAGTTCTAACATTAGTGGATCAGTACTTCATTACTGACTGGAGTCTGTATCTGGAGAGAGTTATTAGCTCTGTGTGTCCCACTCTTGCCAGTTGTGACCAAGGGAACAGCAGGGATGTGGACCAGTGCTTGCTCAACAAGGGTATGGGAGGTTCCGTGAGGAGGTACAGATTCAGTAGGCATGGCATTTGGAGGCAGGGAAGAGACAGTGGACAGCTAGTGTCCTGGGAGAAAAAATCTCAAACAAAAATAAGAGGGCACACAAACTAATTCTTTTCATATATGTGTGATGTAGGATGACACAGGAATTTGTCTGACTTAGCCCATCAGTTTCAGGGTATCCAGTTTCTTTGCCTCAATTTATTTAATTAATGACACATATTTACTAGACAATGTTTTTAGTTGATGTCACTCTTCAGGGATGTCCTGAATGTACATCTTAGTGAGGTTCCTTAGCCATTGATGACAGGAGCTACCCACTCAGTATCCTCTCAACCTCATGCTAATTATCTTCATTTGTAGCAGAAAACAGCTGCCTCTTCCTATTTTAAAACTTAAATCCTCTAGCAGAGCTTCCATTTTTCAAGCTTTTACTTCCAGTTTGGTTAATTCTCAGGGTACATTTGCAGTCCAACCTTTATCTTCAGTATGGGCTTATTTTTTCACTTTTTGAAAACCCAGTTTCTGCTTTGTTTTTCCCTGGGGAACATATATAATGTTCTATCAAGAAGGGGAAAATGTAGTCATCCATGGATTAATATAAATGTGAATCAATTAATATAAAAAGATTTCTGCAATCTTACCGATATTACTTTAGAAAATGTCTGCTCATATGGAAGAGTAATATGTTCTATTGTGTAAGTATACATTTACATGTGTTAGCAGGATTACATATATAAGTGGGACTGGGAATTGTCTCTTCAGCATTTTTGATGAAGTGTAGCTCCAGGGAGACCCTAGGAAGTGGCCACAAGGAGAGAGGGAAGTATCCAGAGTTAATTTAGTAGAGAAACAAATGAGCTGATATAGGAAGAGAATCCTTGTCCTTTCTTTTGGCCAGAACATTTAATGTTTTTCAAAGCTGGAGAGAAAATAAACACATATAGGAGTTTTAATTTCTTAATCAGTTTATAAATGCTTTTGTTTCAAAATATCATTAATAATTTTGTGGTTTATTCACACACATAGATGTAATGCTGTATGTTCTGGTTGGGTTGACAGGCCACTCTCAAGGTTTTTAAACCCTTAATAGCTCTAAAGAATATTACACTTATAAAACATCCTATGTACCACTTTTAATATTGTTATCTGTGGAAAGAGGTGAGTCATTATGATGTGATTGAAAGATAGTGATCTGGGAGTCAGTCAGCCTAGTTTTTAGCATTGTTTTACGACTGCTAGGTTATGTGATAACAGACTATTGCCCACACTTTCTGGGTCCTAAAGCTGTATAATTTTATTCTATTCCCAGAGCAAGTGATTTGGATGGCTCTTGAAGCACTAATAACGCGTATGCTGTTAGATACAGGAGTTGTGGAAGGTTTCTTTGGTCTCACTGGTAGAAGCTCCCTCTCAGTCTCCATGCACATCTTCCCATATGATCACCACATCTCTTTTGATAAAGAGCACATTTGGGGTGCCTTGGAGAAGGAACACTAAGGCCACCTTCATGGAAATGATGGGAACTGGAGGGTTTGGATAAATTAAAGATTGTGCATCAGAGTCAAGGTTTATATATTAAAAAGTGAACCAGGAAGTGTCTCACATCTAAGAGGGACCAGGTTGAGGTGTGAAGATGAAGTACAGAACCAAGTATTTAAACTTAGAAATAAGAATATGTGATAGATGTGAGCATTTGAGCTGGGGATGTGGCTCAATGGTAAATTGCTTGCCTGGCAAGCATGAGGGTCTGTGTTCAAATCTCCAAGCACCAAAAAAAAAAAAAAAAAAGATGTGAGCATTTGAGGCTGGTGGCAGTCCAATTGCATTTGGCTCTACTTGGCTAAAGTGTGTAGAATAATCACATCCTCAGTCCTTCTCTGAATTCCTCTTGCCAAAACCAAAGAGGAACACTTTGTGGTCTTGTTATTCACTGTTATATCTTTCCACAAAGCCAACTTGGATCTATATATTTTTCATCTCGGCTGCTTCAATCCTAATTTAAGCTACTGTCTTTCTCCCTGCAGGAACCATATCTGGAAGCCATACATGGCTTTGCTTCTATATTAGCCTATCTTGGTCCATTCTCCATACAGTTATTACAGGGAACTTTTAGAAATGTAGATCATGTCATGTCATTCCCTTGTAGAAAAGTTTTGATAACTTACAAAAGTCTCTGTTTCTAACTTTGGCTTATAGGACTCTAGATGGTTTGACCCCTGTCTATTTTATAAACCTCCTGTGCATTTTACCCTCTGTTTATCATACTGAAGCTTCATCCTGTCTGTGAACTTGAAACAAGCTTTTTTTTTTTCCCCGCCCCTCTATATCAGATCTTTGGCTTGACTATTTTCTGGGCCTGGAAATTCTTCCTGACTCTTTACATAGTCGACTCCTCCTTATTCTTTAGGTGTTAGCATAAGAACATCTGAGCAAGGTACACGTTTTTGACCAGATTTCCCGAAGTAGCCTGCTTTTTTATTTTTAGTTTTTAAAACCTATTACATTTCTCAGTTTATTTCCTTTGTTGTTTTTACCATAATCTGACTTGCCTTACTTATCTATTTGGCTTAATTATGTATTGCTTTCCATAATCTGAATTGTTTTCTTTCTTTATCTGTTTGGTCTAATTACATATTGTTTTCCCTTCCAAATGGTTCATTGATTTAGGTTCTTATGTTCAAAGAATGATTGAGTGTATGGATTATTGAAAATAAGTACATAATTAAACCAATTTTATCAAATTGTAACATATTTCTTCTAATCATAATAAATTATCTTCCTGGTCTTCATTAAATTAAAAATATTTATAATTCTATTGAAAGATTCTATTTACAAAAGTAAAATTATAGATGAGGATCCTGGACTAATTGGATTTTAGCAATCTAAATTTTTTGCTTTAATTTAGCACATAGGAATTTTTAATCAAGTGTAATGAAACTAGTGGAGACATTTCTGACTTTATGCAGTATTTTTCTTTAGTGTAATTGTAAGTGAAGTGTGCTCAGTGGATTTCTATACTCTTTTCAGCTTTCTGTATATTTATAAAATCTGTACAGAAAATCTTGAATGGAAGTATCAGGTGGGTTTGAGTCTCTCAGACCAATGTAAATGTTAGCAAGTTTTAATTATTCAGTATTCATTTCACTGATGAAATATTTAGGTGAGTGGTCATTATATGGAAATGGAGAGACATATACCTATTAAATATATGCCAACACTCCCAAAGGGGTACACAAACTCATAGATTTAAGAAAACCAGTTTCCAGATCTTCATCTTCTATGTGTACTTTTCCTTAAAATGTGTCTTCAAGAGAACCCATTTGTGTTCACATTCACATGGTTTTTCCTGATACCTTGGGGCATGTAACCTTCTAGTGCATCACACTCAGGGAAAGTTCCTTTAATGATTAATTAAAGCATCACGAATCAGAAGGGATTCCTATCATTTTATGCCTCAAACCTGGGGGTTTTTTTGGTACCTGGGATTGAACTCACGTGCATTCAACTACTGAGCCACATCCCCAGCCCTATTTTGTAGTTTATTTAGAAACAGGGTCTCACTATATGCACAACCTCCAGTAGTGCAAGAAAAAAATTATGTATATTTAGAGACAGAGCTCATTACCTCATCATTGCTGAGGCTGGCTTTGAACTCTTCAATTTTCTATTTTTGACTTGAGTTTTTCCAGGTCCAGGCTGTTGTCAGAGAAGATATAACCCACAAGGAAGAGTTTCCTAAAAACAAAGTAAAAACTGCATCAATGAGAAACTTTGATTCCTGAAAATGGCCTTTTGTCATGTATTTCAAAATATTTTCTACTATTCTTAATACGTATTTATTAGGTGGTACACACCTGTAATCCCAGCTACTGGGAAGACTGAGGCAGGAGGGTCAGAAGTTTGAGAATAGCTGGGGTTATTTAGTGAGACACTATCTTAAAATTAAATGGAAAAAAAATTAAATGGGATGGGGATGTAGCTCAGTGGTAGAACACTTGCCTGGCATGTGCCAGGCCCTGGTTTCAACCTCTAGTAGTGCAAGAAAAAATTATATATAGATGGATTTATGGATTAATATATAGATAGGGTGGATCAGTAGCTGAAAGAAAATGATATGATATAGATTAGCACATCAGATAAGGTTCCCAGGGAAGCTGACTTAAAACAGGTTTGCATTTAGGAAGTTTCCTGGGGAGAGCTCTTGGAAGCAACAACTTCAGGAATGGACACAAGAAGTCAGTCTGCACTGCAGCTGTAGCAAAAGCCCCAACCCATCCCAGGAACTCTGGGTCTTGGATAGCCCTACAGAATTGTTCCAAATTAGGGCATGGAGACTGGACTGCCTAGGAAATGCCTGACCTTAGATATGGTAGCTCTCTTTAGCAGAGTGCAGTGGCAGGCAGGGAGGTCTTAGTTACAATTTCTTTCTTCTAGTCAGTTTTGCGTCTTTGTGAACAGAAGACCTGATAGGAGCAATTAGAGGAAGAAAGGTTAATTTTGGCTCACAGATTCAGAGGTCTCAATCCATAGCTGATTCCATAGGTGTAGGCTCAGTGTGAATCAGATATCATGGCAGAAGAATATGGCAGAGGAAAGCAGCTCAGGACATGGTAACCTGGAGGCAGAGAGTTCTGCTTACTGGGGACAAAACATATACTCGAAAGACACAACCCTAGTGAGTTTCTTCTTCCAGGTGCTACTACCTTTCTACAGTTACCTCCTCATTAGTCATATCAGCAGATTAATGTGCTTACTAGGTTAAGGCTCCCACACCCAATCATTTCCCTTCTGAAAATGCTTGCATTGTCTCACACATGAGCTTGTGGGGGACACCTTCTATCTAAACCATAACAGTTATCCTAGCTAATACTCTTAATACCTGGGACTACCAACAATTTCAGGTTTTTGAGTAAAACTCAGTGATAAAACTCATACATGATTTCTTTCAGTTTTTTAGTTTTAATTCAATATTGTGGTAAATTTGTTTTAGCAAATCATGTTATGAACTATTCATTTCCATTCCAGTCAGTTCTCGTCATAATCTATAATATAGTATTTTAATATTTTCTACTTCTTAAAAAATTATATGCTAAAGACTAGACTGAATTTGTTTTTATTAAAAATGTAAGAAATTTTTATCATCATCAGTACTTTATTTAATGGAGCTATTTCTAGTTCCATACTTGGTTTTTATTTAATTAGGTCTAAAGCTGAAACTCAGACATATAAATGTACATTCATACAATTACCAAAGGAATTCTATGTACTTTTTAGCACTTCATCTCATTAGAACGCTTGGTTCTGTATTATTTTAAATTTTGACTGCAATCAGCTATTTCTCTTATAAAATATAACCCATGATTTATTTTTTTCAATGATTTATAGTAATTTTTCTCTTGGAATGATATTGATATCTCTATTTAATTGAAAATTAAAGTTAAATTTTACCTGATAGAATGTGAGTCTGATTTGGCTGATTGATATGTTAGGACTAACTTTAATTATGTGGTTGACATTTTTATTAAACTGAATATGCTAAATCTGAAATCATAAACTTTTGATGAAAATTCATTTCAAAGCTAAGACAAAAGCCACTTTTGAAAAAAAAGTTGCAAAAGCCTTCGAGTATGTTGGTTTGCTCAAGGTATGATAAAATTAACACATTTTATCCAGATATTCCTAAGAGTATTAGTTTAAACAAAATGCATTTAAGTGAAAGAGTACTAAGTCATTAATGGTAAAGCTTTGCTAATGAAATTGAGAAAATGAATGAATCTGACTGGGTAACAAACCTTTTTTGAGTTATGTGTTTTCAATTTATTGTTTTCAGTTGTGTTATAGGAGGCCCTAAATAATTCACCAGTTGACAATTAAAGATGATTTTAGCTCAGATGAAATTTAGAGGTTAACATTATCTTTCCTCACCTCTGTACTCCCTCTCTCCTTTACTGTATTAGTCAGCTTTTTATTACAGTAACAAAATATCTGGGATAACCAATGTAAAAGAGGAACGGTTTATTATAGTTCACAGATTTGAAGGTTTCAGCTTATGATTAGTTGATCCCATGATTTTTGAGTGTGTGGCAAGGCAGCCGATTGTTCTGAGGAGCTCTCATGGAGCAAAACTACAACCTTATGGTGACTGGGAAGTAATTAAGAGAGAGAGGGAGGAAAGGGCTGGAGTTGCAATCTCCCCTTCAAGGACATGACTCCAGTGGTGTAATTTCCTCCTACTAGGCTGCATCTCTCAAACGTTCCACCACCTCCTAATAGCACATGGACTGCGGACCAAACTTTTAATACATATGAAGGACATGAGAATCCCAAACAATAGCATTTATGCAACCTAATTTTCTTAGTACTTATTGTCATCTGACATATCACATGTTAATACATATATGTGTTTACTCTTAGCCTTTTCCCTGTGGAACATAAGCTCTGCAAAGATAGGAACTTTGCTTTATCAAGTTGTATTTACTCAGTCTCCATCAGGCAAGCAATACATGTTACTTAACAGGCTCTTGGTAAAGTTTTGCTGAATGAATGGATAAGTGTTTGGGGAAGGAGCAGAAAAATGATTGTTAAATGAGAGAATATTTGGGAATATACTGATAGTTTAATATAAATGATATTGAATTTGTAAAGAAACTTAGAAACGTGAAGTTTAGTTTATTTTCTGGGAGGGGTCTGATATTGTTAGATGGTACCGAGATCCTTGTCAGGATAAACGTTTGAGTTTTGTTTTACCATTATAAGCACATTCTAAATTTGGATTATGCTTGCTCAGAATAAGTTCTGTTCTTTGTCTCTTTGTCCTCCTTGTAAGTATTTTCAGTCTACCAGCACATGTATGCCTGTTAAAAAGCAAGGATACTTTATGGGGCTGAGTCCAGGAAAGTTTTTCAATCAATTCACATTCACAGTGTAAGATTGCTTTCATTCTTGGGAAGGGTGACATGCGTGTGAAGCACAGTATTCAGATGAAAGGGCTACTTTGGTATTATTTAACTGTGTGTTGGCAAGACTCTGGCCAGTATCTGGTTTCTTTTTAGAGCCATTTTGCATTATATTACAGTACTCTGACCGTGCTGTGCCAAGGAAATTAAGATCAGCTGGAACACTCTGTAGGTCATTGGCTTGGAATCTTAGGGCACTGGGAACTTGATGTTTTGTTTTAATGACCTCATTTAGGCTGAACCTGCCTTTGTCCCCAAAGCATAAAGGCCCCTTTACAAACCATGCCTGCACCTTGGGAAAGATATGGGAGGGGTTCAGAGAAAAATGACTAAATATTTGAAGGTTTTTGGTCAACCTCCATGTATAACATACTTAATAAATTATGATTCTTTAGTTGAGAAAGATGAAGAGGAAGTATAAAGTCTCTCAACACTGATTTACCCACCAAAGTCCACGATATTGGAGTATAATTTGAAGGTTGGGGATAGTTTTAAGAATAGTAAAGGGAAGAATGTTTACTGTTCATGTAGAGTTTATGGGTCTTGTACTTTGTCAGGTGCTTTTCAAAGAGATTTCCAGGGGATTTCCCTCTTGTGAAATGAAAAACCTCCTCCATATTTCTCATAATGGGAATATATGACGAGTGCATACATGTGGCTCACGTGGGGACTGTGGGAGGGTCATGGAGGAGTTGAAGTTGTTTGGTAAACACCTTTTGGAACATTAGTTTTAATTGAAAATGAGAGGAAACATTTTTACATGAAGATAAACATTCCTGTAGTTGAATAGAATCACAGTTTACATGATTTTTTAAGAATAAATTAAATATCTTTGCATTATTGTCTACCCTGAGATGGAAAGGGCTGTGCAATTACTTTAATACGTTTTTAACGATACATTGTAATCATATATTATAGTGTCATTCATTGTGATTTATTTGTATGTGCACATAACATAATTAGGTCGACTTCATTGTCCAGGACCTCTCCTTTCCCTCCACTTCTCCCTTTTTCTGATTCCTGTCCTCTATTGGTTTTTCTGCTGTTTTCATGAGATCCCTTTCCTCTGCTTTTTTTCGGTATAGTTCCACATATGAGAGAAAACATATGACCCTTGACTTTCTGAGTCTGGCTTATTCCACTTAACATGATTTAACATGATGTGCAGTGGTGCCCCCACTCCCCTCACCTCCCCAATCCCCGCTGCCCATTTTGGGTAGTTCTGGTGAAAACATTTGAGAAGCAATAGTGTAGTTTTCGGTTCTGTGAGAAGTGAGTCTTTGTAACCCTCTAGAGAGGTTTTTTTTTTTTTTTTTTTTTTTTTTTAAATCACCTCTCCTTTCTTCTCTAGCCAAAGTTCTTTCTTTCAAGAGAGTCTCTGATTTTACTGGTACCTGCATCTGTATTGAGGTCGTTGGTTTTTTAAGCATTTGAATAGTGTTTTCTACTCAACTTTTCTGCATCTTGGCAGGAAATGACTGTCACCAGAGTCTCTGAGGACCACCTTGTTCCTCAAGATCTATTTCTCAGTTCTTATTTCAATGTCTCAGGAGTTTGGAACACTTTTGACTGTTCTTTCCATCCTGAAACACTTTGCTGACCTCTGCCTCCTGCAGATTTCTGCTGTAGGATTTTAGTTCTGGTGTTCTTAAGAGCTTTGTCTTAAAACTTATTTTCATTTTATTGCTTGGGTGAGCTCATCTACTTCCATAGCCTCAATCGTGGTATTATAAATCTAGACTAGAACTTTATCCTGGGCTGCCTGCTGGATTCCTTCACTTATAAAGCCCATGTGCATCTCAACCCAGCATATTCCAAACAAAACGAATACTTTTCCTCTTAAACTTGCTCTTTACCCTCTGTTTCCATTCATTGGGAATGGAATGCTCTCTCCCTACATTAGAAAGTCAGAAACCTTATCTCACCTTCAGCATCTTTCATTCTTGTCTCTCCTCATCCAGTTGGTTGAGAAGACAGTTCTGAGCTTTATCCACCTTACATGACCTGTGTGGCATTGTAGTTGTTCAGGCCATATCATCTCTTTTATGACCACTTTGAGATTCTCCTCCTTGGTTACTCTGATTTTTTTGTGTCTTCTTCTGTTCCTAGGAATATTATATGTTTTGACTTTTTTTTTAATTAAGGAGGCAAAATTTATAAAACATAAAACTAACCTCTAAAAATATTCTTAAGCTTTTAACCATGTTTATAGTGTATCTAGTACATTCATTCATAGTATCATGCCAACATTGTGTTTGTCTAGTTTCAAAACATTTATATACCCTAATAGCATCCCTGTTTCCATTAAACAGTCACTCCCCATATTCCCCTCCATGTCCTTATAGCCATCAGTCTACATTTTGTCTCTATGGATTTACCAATTCTAGACGTTTCATAAAAGTGAATTCATATGATATATAACCTATAACCTTTTGTCTGGTTTCTTTAACTTATCCTGTTTTTGAAGTTTATCATTTTGTAGTGTGTGAGGTGCATTTTTCCCATGAAACAATTCCCAGCATGTAGAGATATAACTTTTTTTTTTCTTTAGAAATAAGATGTTGTTCATATAGTATGTGGTTGCCCTCTCTTTGTGCCTTTGTTCCCAATTCTATTTTGTTTCTCCTTTCTTTCTTCTATACAGGAACTGGTGTTCTGAGGTTGATGAGTATCCTTTACTTCCGCATTTTTATACCTTTACAAAACATAGAGCACTGTAACATTTTAATCATGTATTCAAAATATTTTGCTCTGCAACTTACTGTTTTCATTTGATGTTTTTGATTAATCCATATTAATGAATGTAAATCTAACTTTAATTGTATTTAATTGTACATAGTTATCATAACTTATTGTTTCTCCATCACAATAACTTAGCTTGTGTGTATGTATATTCTTGTCCTGTGTGCAAGGTTTCCCTACAGTATGTGTATAGGAGGGAATTGCTCAGCTGTTGAGCAGGTGCCTGTTCAGTTTTACTAGATATTGTGGC